>NC_069499.1:749780179-750143442 GCF_027579735.1 Bombina bombina
GATCCAGAACTGGTCTGAAGGAATTCTCCTTCTTTGGTACAATGAAGAGATTTGAATAAAACCCCATCCCCTGTTCCGGAACTGGAACTGGCATAATTACTCCAGCCAACTCTAGATCTGAAACACAATTCAGAAATGCTTGAGCTTTCACTGGATTTACTGGGACACGGGAAAGAAAAAATCTCTTTGCAGGAGGTCTCATCTTGAAACCAATTCTGTACCCTTCTGAAACAATGTTCTGAATCCAAAGATTGTGAACAGAATTGATCCAAATTACTTTGAAAAAACGTAACCTGCCCCCTACCAGCTGAGCTGGAATGAGGGCCGCACCTTCATGTGGACTTAGAAGCAGGCTTTGCCTTTCTAGCAGGCTTGGATTTATTCCAGACTGGAGATGGTTTCCAAACTGAAACTGCTCCTGAGGATGAAGGATCAGGCTTTTGTTCTTTGTTGAAACGAAAGGAACGAAAACGATTATTAGCCCTGTTTTTACCTTTAGACTTCTTATCCTGTGGTAAAAAAGTTCCTTTCCCACCAGTAACAGTTGAGATAATAGAATCCAACTGAGAACCAAATAATTTGTTACCCTGGAAAGAAATGGAAAGTAGAGTTGATTTAGAAGCCATATCAGCATTCCAAGTCTTAAGCCATAAAGCTCTTCTAGCTAAAATAGCTAGAGACATAAACCTGACATCAACTCTGATAATATAAAAAAACAGAATTTATGTTTACCTGATAAATTACTTTCTCCAACGGTGTGTCCGGTCCACGGCGTCATCCTTACTTGTGGGATATTCTCTTCCCCAACAGGAAATGGCAAAGAGCCCAGCAAAGCTGGTCACATGATCCCTCCTAGGCTCCGCCTACCCCAGTCATTCGACCGACGTTAAGGAGGAATATTTGCATAGGAGAAACCATATGGTACCGTGGTGACTGTAGTTAAAGAAAATAAATTATCAGACCTGATTAAAAAAACCAGGGCGGGCCGTGGACCGGACACACCGTTGGAGAAAGTAATTTATCAGGTAAACATAAATTCTGTTTTCTCCAACATTGGTGTGTCAGGTCCACGGCGTCATCCTTACTTGTGGGAACCAATACCAAAGCTTTAGGACACGGATGAAGGGAGGGAGCAAATCAGGTCACCTAAATGGAAGGCACCACGGCTTGCAAAACCTTTCTCCCAAAAATAGCCTCAGAAGAAGCAAAAGTATCAAACTTGTAAAATTTGGTAAAAGTGTGCAGTGAAGACCAAGTCGCTGCCCTACATATCTGATCAACAGAAGCCTCGTTCTTGAAGGCCCATGTGGAAGCCACAGCCCTAGTGGAATGAGCCGTGATTCTTTCGGGAGGCTGCCGTCCGGCAGTCTCGTAAGCCAATCTGATGATGCTTTTAATCCAAAAAGAGAGAGAGGTAGAAGTTGCTTTTTGACCTCTCCTTTTACCGGAATAAACAACAAACAAGGAAGATGTTTGTCTAAAATCCTTTGTAGCATCTAAATAGAATTTTAGAGCGCGAACAACATCCAAATTGTGCAACAAACGTTCCTTCTTTGAAACTGGTTTCGGACACAGAGAAGGTACGATAATCTCCTGGTTAATGTTTTTGTTAGAAACAACTTTTGGAAGAAAACCAGGTTTAGTACGAAAAACCACCTTATCTGCATGGAACACCAGATAAGGAGGAGAACACTGCAGAGCAGATAATTCTGAAACTCTTCTAGCAGAAGAAATTGCAACTAAAAACAAAACTTTCCAAGATAATAACTTAATATCAACGGAATGTAAGGGTTCAAACGGAACCCCCTGAAGAACTGAAAGAACTAAGTTGAGACTCCAAGGAGGAGTCAAAGGTTTGTAAACAGGCTTAATTCTAACCAGAGCCTGAACAAAGGCTTGAACATCTGGCACAGCTGCCAGCTTTTGTGAAGTAACACAGACAAGGCAGAAATCTGTCCCTTCAGGGAACTAGCAGATAATCCTTTTTCCAATCCTTCTTGAAGGAAGGATAGAATCTTAGGAATCTTAACCTTGTCCCAAGGGAATCCTTTAGATTCACACCAACCGATATATTTTTTCCAAATTTTGTGGTAAATCTTTCTAGTTACAGGCTTTCTGGCCTGAACAAGAGTATCGATAACAGAATCTGAGAACCCTCGCTTCGATAAGATCAAGCGTTCAATCTCCAAGCAGTCAGCTGGAGTGAAACCAGATTCGGATGTTCGAACGGACCCTGAACAAGAAGGTCTCGTCTCAAAGGTAGCTTCCAAGGTGGAGCCGATGACATATTCACCAGATCTGCATACCAAGTCCTGCGTGGCCACGCAGGAGCTATCAAGATCACCGACGCCCTCTCCTGATTGATCCTGGCTACCAGCCTGGGGATGAGAGGAAACGGCGGGAACACATAAGCTAGTTTGAAGGTCCAAGGTGCTACTAGTGCATCCACTAGAGCCGCCTTGGGATCCCTGGATCTGGACCCGTAGCAAGGAACTTTGAAGTTCTGACGAGAGGCCATCAGATCCATGTCTGGAATGCCCCACAGCTGAGTGACTTGGGCAAAGATTTCCGGATGGAGTTCCCACTCCCCCGGATGCAATGTCTGACGACTCAGAAAATCCGCTTCCCAATTTTCCACTCCTGGGATGTGGATAGCAGACAGGTGGCAGGAGTGAGACTCCGCCCATAGAATGATTTTGGTCACTTCTTCCATCGCTAGGGAACTCCTTGTTCCCCCCTGATGGTTGATGTACGCAACAGTTGTCATGTTGTCTGATTGAAACCGTATGAACTTGGCCCTCGCTAGCTGAGGCCAAGCCTTGAGAGCATTGAATATCGCTCTCAGTTCCAGAATATTTAATCGGTAGAAGAGATTCTTCCCGAGACCAAAGACCCTGAGCTTTCAGGGATCCCCAGACCGCGCCCCAGCCCATCAGACTGGCGTCGGTCGTGACGATGACCCACTCCGGTCTGCGGAATGTCATCCCTTGTGACAGGTTGTCCAGGGACAGCCACCAACGGAGTGAGTCTCTGGTCCTCTGATTTACTTGTATCTTCGGAGACAAGTCTGTATAGTCCCCATTCCACTGACTGAGCATGCACAGTTGTAATGGTCTTAGATGAATGCGCGCAAAAGGAACTATGTCCATTGCCGCTACCATCAAACCGATCACTTCCATGCACTGCGCTATGGAAGGAAGAGGAACGGAATGAAGTATCCGACAAGAGTCTAGAAGTTTTGTTTTTCTGGCCTCTGTCAGAAAAATCCTCATTTCTAAGGAGTCTATTATTGTTCCCAAGAAGGGAACCCTTGTTGACGGAGATAGAGAACTCTTTTCCACGTTCACTTTCCATCCGTGAGATCTGAGAAAGGCCAGGACAATGTCCGTGTGAGCCTTTGCTTGAGGAAGGGACGACGCTTGAATCAGAATGTCGTCCAAGTAAGGTACTACAGCAATGCCCCTTGGTCTTAGCACAGCTAGAAGGGACCCTAGTACCTTTGTGAAAATCCTTGGAGCAGTGGCTAATCCGAAAGGAAGCGCCACGAACTGGTAATGCTTGTCCAGGAATGCGAACCTTAGGAACCGATGATGTTCCTTGTGGATAGGAATATGTAGATACGCATCCTTTAAATCCACTGTGGTCATGAATTGACCTTCCTGGATGGAAGGAAGAATAGTTCGAATGGTTTCCATCTTGAACGATGGAACCTTGAGAAACTTGTTTAAGATCTTGAGATCTAAGATTGGTCTGAACGTTCCCTCTTTTTTGGGAACTATGAACAGATTGGAGTAGAACCCCATCCCTTGTTCTCTTAATGGAACAGGATGAATCACTCCCATTTTTAACAGGTCTTCTACACAATGTAAGAATGCCTGTCTTTTTATGTGGTCTGAAGACAACTGAGACCTGTGGAACCTCCCCCTTGGGGGAAGCCCCTTGAATTCCAGAAGATAACCTTGGGAGACTATTTCTAGCGCCCAAGGATCCAGAACATCTCTTGCCCAAGCCTGAGCGAAGAGAGAGAGTCTGCCCCCCACCAGATCCGGTCCCGGATCGGGGGCCAACATTTCATGCTGTCTTGGTAGCAGTGGCAGGTTTCTTGGCCTGCTTTCCCTTGTTCCAGCCTTGCATTGGTCTCCAAGCTGGCTTGGCTCGAGAAGTATTACCCTCTTGCTTAGAGGACGTAGCACTTTGGGCTGGTCCATTTCTACGAAAGGGACGAAAATTAGGTTTATTTTTTGCCTTGAAAGGCCGATCCTGAGGAAGGGCGTGGCCCTTACCCCCAGTGATATCAGAGATAATCTCTTTCAAGTCAGGGCCAAACAGCGTTTTCCCCTTGAAAGGAATGTTAAGTAGCTTGTTCTTGGAAGACGCATCAGCTGACCAAGATTTCAACCAAAGCGCTCTGCGCGCCACAATAGCAAACCCAGAATTCTTAGCCGCTAACCTAGCCAATTGCAAAGTGGCGTCTAGGGTGAAAGAATTAGCCAATTTGAGAGCATTGATTCTGTCCATAATCTCCTCATAAGGAGGAGAATCACTATCGACCGCCTTTATCAGCTCATCGAACCAGAAACATGCGGCTGTAGCTACAGGGACAATGCATGAAAATGGTTGTAGAAGGTAACCCTGCTGAACAAACATCTTTTTAAGTAAACCTTCTAATTTTTTATCCATAGGATCTTTGAAAGCACAACTATCCTCTATGGGTATAGTGGTGCGTTTGTTTAAAGTGGAAACCGCTCCCTCGACCTTGGGGACTGTCTGCCATAAGTCCTTTCTGGGGTCGACCATAGGAAACAATTTTTTAAATATGGGTGGAGGGACGAAAGGAATACCGGGCCTTTCCCATTCTTTATTAACAATGTCCGCTACCCGCTTGGGTATAGGAAAAGCTTCTGGGAGCCCCGGGACCTCTAGGAACTTGTCCATTTTACATAGTTTCTCTGGGATGACCAACTTGTCACAATCATCCAGAGTGGATAATACCTCCTTAAGCAGAATGCGGAGATGTTCCAACTTAAATTTAAACGTAATCACATCAGGTTCAGCTTGTTGAGAAATGTTCCCTGAATCAGTAATTTCTCCCTCAGACAAAACCTCCCTGGCCCCATCAGACTGGGTTAGGGGCCCTTCAGAAACATTATTATCAGCGTCGTCATGCTCTTCAGTATCTAAAACAGAGCAGTCGCGCTTACGCTGATAAGTGTTCATTTTGGCTAAAATGTTTTTGACAGAATTATCCATTACAGCCGTCAATTGTTGCATAGTAAGGAGTATTGGCGCGCTAGATGTACTAGGGGCCTCCTGAGTGGGCAAGACTCGTGTAGACGAAGGAGGGAATGATGCAGTACCATGCTTACTCCCCTCACTTGAGGAATCATCTTGGGCATCATTGTCATTGTCACATAAATCACATTTATTTAAATGAATGGGAATTCTGGCTTCCCCACATTCAGAACACAGTCTATCTGGTAGTTCAGACATGTTAAACAGGCATAAACTTGATAACAAAGTACAAAAAACGTTTTAAAATAAAACCGTTACTGTCACTTTAAATTTTAAACTGAACACACTTTATTACTGCAATTGCGAAAAAACATGAAGGAATTGTTCAAAATTCACCAAATTTTCACCACAGTGTCTTAAAGCCTTAAAAGTATTGCACACCAAATTTGGAAGCTTTAACCCTTAAAATAACGGAACCGGAGCCGTTTTTAACTTTAACCCCTTTACAGTCCCTGGTATCTGCTTTGCTGAGACCCAACCAAGCCCAAAGGGGAATACGATACCAAATGACGCCTTCAGAAAGTCTTTTCTAAGTATCAGAGCTCCTCTCACATGCGACTGCATGTCATGCCTCTCAAAAACAAGTGCGCAACACCGGCGCGAAAATGAGGCTCTGCCTATGATTTGGGAAAGCCCCTAAAGAATAAGGTGTCTAAAACAGTGCCTGCCGATATTATTATATCAAAATACCCAGAATAAATGATTCCTCAAGGCTAAATATGTGTTAATAATGAATCGATTTAGCCCAGAAAAAGTCTACAGTCTTAATAAGCCCTTGTGAAGCCCTTATTTACGATCTTAATAAACATGGCTTACCGGATCCCATAGGGAAAATGACAGCTTCCAGCATTACATCGTCTTGTTAGAATGTGTCATACCTCAAGCAGCAAGAGACTGCTCACTGTTCCCCCAACTGAAGTTAATTGCTCTCAACAGTCCTGTGTGGAACAGCCATGGATTTTAGTGACGGTTGCTAAAATCATTTTCCTCATACAAACAGAAATCTTCATCTCTTTTCTGTTTCTGAGTAAATAGTACATACCAGCACTATTTCAAAATAACAAACTCTTGATTGAATAATAAAAACTACAGTTAAACACTAAAAAACTCTAAGCCATCTCCGTGGAGATGTTGCCTGTACAACGGCAAAGAGAATGACTGGGGTAGGCGGAGCCTAGGAGGGATCATGTGACCAGCTTTGCTGGGCTCTTTGCCATTTCCTGTTGGGGAAGAGAATATCCCACAAGTAAGGATGACGCCGTGGACCGGACACACCTATGTTGGAGAAATGGCATCACAGATAAAATTATTAGCATGCTGAAGAAGAATAATAATATCATGAGAATCATGATTTGTTACTTGTTGCGCTAAAGTTTCCAACCAAAAAGTTGAAGCTGCAGCAACATCAGCCAATGATATAGCAGGTCTAAGAAGATTACCTGAACACAGATAAGCTTTTCTTAGAAAGGATTCAATTTTCCTATCTAAAGGATCTTTAAACGAAGTACCATCTGACGTAGGAATGGTAGTACGTTTAGCAAGGGTAGAAATAGCCCCATCAACTTTAGGGATTTTGTCCCAAAATTCTAACCTGTCAGACGGTACAGGATATAATTGCTTAAAACGTTTAGAAGGAGTAAATGAATTACCCAATTTATCCCATTCTTTGGAAATTACTGCAGAAATAGTATTAGGAACAGGAAACACTTCTGGAATAACCACAGGAGATTTAAATACCTTATCTAAACGTTTAGAATTAGTATCAAGAGGACCAGAATCCTCTATTTCTAAAGCAATTAGTACTTCTTTAAGTAAAGAACGAATAAATTCCATTTTAAATAAATATGAAGATTTATCAGCATCAATCTCTGAAACAGAATCCTCTGAACCAGAAGAGTCATCAGAATCAGAATGATGATGTTCATTTAAAAATTCATCTGTAGGGAGAGAAGTTTTAAAAGATTTTTTACGTTTACTAGAAGGAGAAATAACAGACATAGCCTTCTTGATGGATTCAGAAACAAAATCTCTTATATTATCAGGAACATTCTGCACCTTAGATGTTGAAGGAACTGCAACAGACAATGGTACTTTACTAAAGGAAATATTATCTGCTTTAACAAGTTTGTCATGACAATTAATACAAACAACAGCCGGAGAAATAGCTACCAAAAGTTTACAGCAGATACACTTAGCTTTGGTAGATCCAGCACTAGACAGCGATTTTCCTGTAGTATCTTCTGACTCAGATGCAACGTGAGACATCTTGCAATATGTAAGAGAAAAAACAACATATAAAGCAAAATTGATCAAATTCCTTAAATGACAGTTTCAGGAATGGGAAAAAATGCCAAAGAACAAGCTTCTAGCAACCAGAAGCAATGAAAAATGAGACTTAAATAATGTGGAGACAAAAGCGACGCCCATATTTTTTAGCGCCAAATAAGACGCCCACATTATTTGGCGCCTAAATGCTTTTGGCGCCAAAAATGACGCCACATCCGGAACGCCGACATCTTTGGCGCAAAATAACGTCAAAAAATGACGCAACTTCCGGCGACACGTATGACGCCGGAAACGGAAAAGAATTTTTGCGCCAAAAAAGTCCGCGCCAAGAATGACGCAATAAAATGAAGCATTTTCAGCCCCCGCGAGCCTAACAGCCCACAGGGGAAAAGAGTCAAATTTTTGAAGGTAAGAAAAAATGATTAAATCTAGAGCTGCAACAACTAATCGTCATAATCGATAATAATCGATTATGAAAATAGTTGTCAACGAATCTCATAATCGATTAATCGACTAGTTGGTTTGCAATTAGTTGGTCTGTGCACAACACCAGCTGCTTCACTCCAATGAACTCCTGCACATGGTATTGTGTTTTATGGTTATGTCCTTAGCCTAAAGGATGTCTACAGACGTCTACTTTTCACTTTTTCAGGACAGTATACGTTTACAACTACCCCTGGCTTATGTGCAACCCAGATATAATAGTCATCATTTGGATTGTTTATATTAAATCTGGTGATTTGGAACTATGCTTTTCATGATATAGTGCTGAGCTTGTTGTTTACACCTTGCCCCTAGATTGATGGGAGTTATTTAAATTGATGTGCACTATTATTTGTTTGCACAATTATTAGCGTATTGCTTGCTATTGCTGATTATATGTACTGTATAAATAAATGTGTAAGGCTTTGTCCTGTTATTGATATACAGTCCTTAGTGCTTTTGATTTGGTTTTTTATAGTTTTTTTATATTTTTAATAAATTGTGATAATATGTACCAGATTCAACCTTTATAAGTATATATCTGTTATTTTTAGAACGGACTAGATATTTCCCCTAACCTTATAGCTGGTTATTTACCACTGCATATAGATATTCAAGATATTTTTATGTTAGAATGAAGTCAATGGTTACTTTATTGAGAGGCCCCTTGCCAAGGTAGAAAACACTTAGCATTGGTGAAGAGCTAACAAAGATAAATATCCCACTTTGGTCAAATTGACAAAACCCTACTTATACACCTCAACAGCCTTTTCTCTGCTGCAGGAAATATGCTGCTAACAGAGAACCAGCCTTAGCCAGAAGCATGTGGACATGTTGAGATTTTTGCATTTCAATGCAAAGTTTCTGAAAGAGTGAATAACAGAATGTTATTAACAGTGATAGTCTAACTCTTTCTAGTTCTACCTCTTTTTCAAACAGTTTGTGGTTTTGTTTTGTTTAATTATAACTGTGCTCTGCTGCTTAACATTTTTAGAAACAGTTGTGTTAATGTAAAGTTTTAGTCTGAAGTTTATATTTGTAACACTCATTATGTGGATTTTATTTAAAACATAGAAAACTATTATTGATTCTCTTTTTATCCGATTAGTCGATTAATCGAAAAAATAATCGGCCGATTAATCGATTATGAAAATAATCGTTAGTTGCTGCCCTAATTAAATCAAATGCATTATCCCAAATATGAAACTGACTGTCTGAAAAATAAGGAAAGTTGAACATTCTGAGTCAAGGCAAATAAATGTTTGAATACATATATTTAGAACTTTATAAACAAAGTGCCCAACCATAGCTTAGAGTGTCACAGAAAATAAGATTTACTTACCCCAGGACACTCATCTACATGTTTGTAGAAAGCCAAACCAGTACTGAAACGAGAATCAGCAGAGGTAATGGTATATATAAGAGTATATCGTCGATCTGAAAAGGGAGGTAAGAGATGAATCTCTACGACCGATAACAGAGAACCTATGAAATAGACCCCGTAGAAGGAGATCACTGCATTCAAATAGGCAATACTCTCCTCACATCCCTCTGACATTCACTGCACGCTGAGAGGAAAACCGGGCTCCAACTTGCTGCGGAGCGCATATCAACGTAGAATCTAGCACAAACTTACTTCACCACCTCCATCGGAGGCAAAGTTTGTAAAACTGAATTGTGGGTGTGGTGAGGGGTGTATTTATAGGCATTTTGAGGTTTGGGAAACTTTGCCCCTCCTGGTAGGAATGTATATCCCATACGTCACTAGCTCATGGACTCTTGCTAATTACATGAAAGAAAGTTAGATATTGTAGCGAGAAAAGTATATATCCTGGTAAGATATACAGGAACGGTGCAATATATAAAGCCTGTCAGCTTAGAATAAAATGGTAATTAGTGTTTTAAACACAGGCTACTAGGAAGGCACCAATCTTTTAGCTAAAATAATATGATATATAGGTATGGTGTGATATTTATGGAGCGGTATGGGAAAGAAAAACCGCATAGTGAATTCTCCCAAATTGGGAGGCATATTATAAGGGGTGGGGGTGGGAGGTAGATTATAGTAAGTAAATAAACAGCGAGCGTGTTTTAATAATTGGCTCCTATTAATTCAGTTGTTATAACGAACTGCGACAGTGGAAAAGAGGGTTTTGCTGCCTCGGCCGCTGGCAGCCCAACCCCCATACATTAATATCGTTGGTGCTAGCTAGAAGGTTTATTGCAGGAGTGGGATGAAGAATTAAGTCTAGTGACATACACACTACACAGACCGATATTTAAGGAAGACAGGGTGTATATAATGGATACATACGTAGCTGACTAATATGGATGGTCTGTCCTTCTGACCCAATTAGATAGCAAATATTTTTGTGAGACTTGAAGTGAAGCATATTAAATACCATCAAGCTAAATATGGGAGAACACCCCTATAAGTGAATAAGGAATATGTATGACCAAGTCCAAATATAATATAGCTACTAAGATAGACATAAAAATAACAGGGAATCTAGATTCTATTAGCGTCTGGGTAGGTGCAAATAAAACGGTACATAGGTTCAGCAAGGTTTCCTTGCAAATGATAAAAGTAGAGAAAATGCAACATGACATAGTGTATTTCTGCAAGGGAATATCAGTTTTCTCATGTTAACCCTCTAACAGATTTAGTAACAAGGATCTTTCATCTAGGATAGACATATAAAAATAACAGTGAATCTAGATTCTATTAGTGCCTAGTTAGGTGCAAATAAAACGGTACATAAGTCCAGCAAGGTTTCCTTACTAATGATAAAGGTAGAGCAAATACAACACGACAAAATATATGTCTGCAAGGGAATACCAGTTTTCTCATGTTAACCCTCTAGCAGGCTTAGTAGTAAGGATCTGCCATCTCGCATCGGAACAAAGAGCTAAAATCACTTTATGATCCTTACAAGGCTAGACAAAGTCCCAGAGTCACCATGGTAAAGCTTTGAGTTGCGGCAGGTGTGCCGTGTAGAGGGTAGAGGGACAAACCCCCGGGGTCCCACAACAGCTTCAACAAGTATGCATAGCGACAGTAGCAGCATGGGCTTTGAGTCAGAGGCCAAAAAAAACTAAGCGTGGGGCATCTCCGGTAACAGTGTCCCTTGTGCAGGTAAAGAAGACTCAGTGGGCTCTCCGTACTAGGGTGTTGCGCCAGCCAATTAAGCAGATCTGAGTGTGAAGGCAGGTAAGAGGCCTCATCCGTAACGGAGCTGTCTTGGGACTCACTTAGAAACATTTTTAAAGTGCAGATAGTCAGCGGAGCTTCTTTCAGGCTGAACGATTCTGTTTGCAGGTTGTGCGACTCCACAGCAAGGATCTGTGCAGGTCCGGCTCCCTGTTCCTCCAAGATCACACTTTCTTGAGGCAATGAAGCGTGCTCCGTATTCATAACCCAAAATGGCGGCTTTTGCGGCTGCTCTGTAGTTCCCAAGCACTTCTCCTCGTAGTCGGTCAGGGTAGGTGAGAGGGTGGTGTGAGCAATGAGGGGCTTAAAAGCCTCACAGACTGCATGTAAAATAGCTTCGTTGTGATTATCCAATAGCTCCTGCAGAGAGCCGCCATAGCTTTTGCATATGCGTTATAATAGGCAAAGGTAGAGAAAAGGATCTTTCAGGAATAGCCAGCCCTGACAAGCCACCTTCTTAACAGCAGGATGATAGTGCACCATAAAGGGCTCTGAAAGGAGGTTATAAAAGGATAAAATATTCCTAAAATCTTTGAAAATAGTGAGATAAGCTAGGAGCTCCTTAGATGTGCGACTGGTTTCAGTGCTTAGTTGGCTCCGCCCCCCCAGATGGGGGCATTATTAATGGTCATGAGATGGCTGGACACTTTCCATAGTGCAAGGGGCAACACTTCTGCTGGAGAAGAGCTCCAGCTCAGCCTACTTTACTCCAAATAATTAGAAATGATAGTCCTTTAGACTTTGGGGGGTGTTTAGACCTATAAATAGTGGTCAGTGGCCATATACCCACCAGTACTGATATGGTTCTACAACAGTGCAAGAGAAATATTTTAATTCATATTACATTTTGCTATAAAAAGGTGAGCATGTAACTAGAATCAAAATGAAAATCAGCCAGTGAACAAACCTTGCTACTTTAACCATCTTTGGGTTATACTGCTGTAACATGCCAAGAAGTGTCTTCATGGTTTTCCCTGTATCAATTATATCCTGAAACAAGAAAGGTTTTAAGATACTTTAGATCAGCTGTGCCAATAAGGTATACTTATACCTAGCTACCAGTAGATACGAGTGCTAGTTGCAAATCAGAAGATCTGTATAAATTAGGTATACATACAATCTGCACAACTATTGCCTTAAGCAGAATGTGCTTTTTATACATTTAGCACAAGCACATTAGCAAATCAGAAGACACCCCTCAGTTCAGACAGACAGGCATGACTTCTTTACAATGTGGAGATGTGAAGGAAGTCAGAAAGCATTATTGATCTATTAAAGCTGGAATATTATCAGTTGCTATTTTTACACCAAATTTTGGGATTAACCGCAATGACAGATGTGGTCTGGAACTGGACTATACATTTTGCCATTATGCAACTATAATATAGCCAAATGTTATACTAACCCACGTAACTGACATATAAAAATGATCTACAGCAGTAAGGTTAGAGTATGTTTCGAGTCTCTTTAAAATACATGCATTTACAATAAAAGGCTTTAAATACCTCTGAAAACGTGTTTTTTAAAGAAATGTTTTAAAACAGAAAATATTTTTGCAGACAAACTACCCCCACCTCCAAATTTCACATTCCTCTTTACATCACATCAGAACTTGTACAAAACATATTTAATGTAATGCACTGCTCACAATGGTTCTGATATAGTCAAGAGCTTTCCCAAACAATTTTTGAGGTAGTTATACAATGAATAATATAAATAGTTATTTTGGATTCATTCGTCACAGATATACTTGTGCTACAAAAACAGAATTAGATTTCAATTCATATTTTTCCTATTTATATCTATGCAACAAAACCATTGACGAAGGAGAAATAAAACATACAATGATGCACAATTACTACTTACCTCAACTATCAGTACATTCTGCAATTAAGAAAGAAAGAAAAAAAAAAGAAGAGGAAATAAGCAATGTGCAATTTTACCAAAGAAATATGCAGAATTTTTGAAGCAACCTGCTGTATTTTGACAGTGTATACAAGATCCTATAACTGTGCGAATTCACTTAGGAAGAATAATTTAAAAAAGAACATAAACATAAAATACTTGCATTGAAACGTGACATTCAAAAAAGGGGAATTCTCCCTGTTGTCCAGTACTTATGGCGATCTCTATACATCAAGGTAATCAGGGTAGGAGAACGAGTGACTCGCTAATTCGAAAGAGTTGTATGCTCCCTAAATCATAAGAGACGACAGATGGGCTCCATTAGAGCCCTCTACTCCTCATGTGGGGTAGGGGCCAATTTATGAGCTCTATAAACAATGAGTAAATTGCTTTGTTTCTGGGAATTTCACATTACATGATGAAATTGCCATGTATCAATGACAGCTAGTGACCCATTTAAATAAGAATGGAATAATCTTTCCCATGTTAACGGGTAAGTAGGTACAACAGAAAGGACACTACTAAAGATCTCCACTGCAAAAGCAAGTGAAAAACATATTTATATTCCAAGATCAATTCTGGGGAAATGTAAAAACAAAAAACACACTACTACAAAGTACAATAAACATACCTTGCCTGTCAAGGTAGAAAGATCATCTCCGCCAATAACTTTGATGTCCCCCGTTGACTGATCATTCTACAAATAATAAAGATTTTAGTCATTCAAATTTTATCACACCCAAAACATCTATGCGCACACACGCACATTATATATATATATATATATATATATATATATATATATATATATATATATATATATATATATATATAAGCGGCCACTAGAAATTTTGGGGCCCCTGACTTAACCATTGATCAGCCCCCCCCCCCCCCTTGACATGTCCAATTTTAACCAAGTTACTAAAACGTATAAGCACTTTATTCTTAAGTGTCTATTTAAACTTGGAAATGTTGTAAAGGTAGTAACATACAAACACACAGACACACTCACACATAAGGATGCACATATAGACACTCTAGCAGACACGTAAAGAAACACACTCAGACACAGACACCCAAACAGACACTCAGCACTTGTTTACATTGACCTGACAAGTAATGAGGTAGACTACAATTTTGTAAAAAAAAAAAAAAAAAACATAATTTATGTAAGAACTTACCTGATAAATTCATTTCTTTCATATTAACAAGAGTCCATGAGCTAGTGACGTATGGGATATACATTCCTACCAGGAGGGGCAAAGTTTCCCAAACCTTAAAATGCCTATAAATACACCCCTCACCACACCCACAAATCAGTTTAACGAATAGCCAAGAAGTGGGGTGATAAGAAAAAAGTGTGAAGCATATAAAATAAGGAATTGGCATAATTGTGCTTTATACAAAAAAATCATAACCACCACAAAAAAGGGTGGGCCTCATGGACTCTTGTTAATATGAAAGAAATGAATTTATCAGGTAAGTTCTTACATAAATTATGTTTTCTTTCATGTAATTAACAAGAGTCCATGAGCTAGTGACGTATGGGATAATGACTACCCAAGATGTGGATCTTTCCACACAAGAGTCACTAGAGAGGGAGGGATAAAATAAAGACAGCCAATTCCTGCTGAAAATAATCCACACCCAAAATAAAGTTTAACGAAAAACATAAGCAGAAGATTCAAACTGAAACCGCTGCCTGAAGAACTTTTCTACCAAAAACTGCTTCAGAAGAAGAAAATACATCAAAATGGTAGAATTTAGTAAAAGTATGCAAAGAGGACCAAGTTGCTGCTTTGCAGATCTGGTCAACCGAAGCTTCATTCCTAAACGCCCAGGAAGTAGAAACTGACCTAGTAGAATGAGCTGTAATTCTCTGAGGCGGAATTTTACCCGACTCAACATAGGCAAGATGAATTAAAGATTTCAACCAAGATGCCAAAGAAATGGCAGAAGCTTTCTGGCCTTTCCTAGAACCGGAAAAGATAACAAATAGACTAGAAGTCTTACGGAAAGATTTCGTAGCTTCAACATAATATTTCAAAGCTCTAACAACATCCAAAGAATGCAACGATTTCTCCTTAGAATTCTTAGGATTAGGACATAATGAAGGAACCACAATTTCTCTACTAATGTTGTTGGAATTCACAACTTTAGGTAAAAATTCAAAAGAAGTTCGCAACACCTCCTTATCCTGATGAAAAATCAGAAAAGGAGACTCACAAGAAAGAGCAGATAATGCAGAAACTCTTCTAGCAGAAGAGATGGCCAAAAGGAACAAAACTTTCCAAGAAAGTAATTTAATGTCCAATGAATGCATAGGTTCAAACGGAGGAGCTTGAAGAGCTCCCAGAACCAAATTCAAACTCCATGGAGGAGAAATTGACTTAATGACAGGTTTTATACGAACCAAAGCTTGTACAAAACAATGAATATCAGGAAGAATAGCAATCTTTCTGTGAAAAAGAACAGAAAGAGCGGAGATTTGTCCTTTCAAAGAACTTGCGGACAAACCCTTATCTAAACCATCCTGAAGAAACTGTAAAATTCTCGGTATTCTAAAAGAATGCCAAGAAAAATGATGAGAAAGACACCAAGAAATATAAGTCTTCCAGACTCTATAATATATCTCTCGAGATACAGATTTACGAGCCTGTAACATAGTATTAATCACGGAGTCAGAGAAACCTCTTTGACCAAGAATCAAGCGTTCAATCTCCATACCTTTAAATTTAAGGATTTCAGATCCGGATAGAAAAAACAGAATTTATGTTTACCTGATAAATTTCTTTCTCCAACGGTGTGTCCGGTCCACGGCGTCATCCTTACTTGTGGGATATTCTCTTCCCCAACAGGAAATGGCAAAGAGCCCAGCAAAGCTGGTCACATGATCCCTCCTAGGCTCCGCCTACCCCAGTCATTCGACCGACGTTAAGGAGGAATATTTGCATAGGAGAAACCATATGGTACCGTGGTGACTGTAGTTAAAGAAAATAAAATATCAGACCTGATTAAAAAAACCAGGGCGGGCCGTGGACCGGACACACCGTTGGAGAAAGAAATTTATCAGGTAAACATAAATTCTGTTTTCTCCAACATAGGTGTGTCCGGTCCACGGCGTCATCCTTACTTGTGGGAACCAATACCAAAGCTTTAGGACACGGATGAAGGGAGGGAGCAAATCAGGTCACCTAAATGGAAGGCACCACGGCTTGCAAAACCTTTCTCCCAAAAATAGCCTCAGAAGAAGCAAAAGTATCAAACTTGTAAAATTTGGTAAAAGTGTGCAGTGAAGACCAAGTCGCTGCCCTACATATCTGATCAACAGAAGCCTCGTTCTTGAAGGCCCATGTGGAAGCCACAGCCCTAGTGGAATGAGCTGTGATTCTTTCGGGAGGCTGCCGTCCGGCAGTCTCGTAAGCCAATCTGATGATGCTTTTAATCCAAAAAGAGAGAGAGGTAGAAGTTGCTTTTTGACCTCTCCTTTTACCTGAATAAACAACAAACAAGGAAGATGTTTGTCTAAAATCCTTTGTAGCATCTAAATAGAATTTTAGAGCGCGAACAACATCCAAATTGTGCAACAAACGTTCCTTCTTTGACACTGGTTTTGGACACAGAGAAGGTACGATAATCTCCTGGTTAATGTTTTTGTTAGAAACAACTTTTGGAAGAAAACCAGGTTTAGTACGTAAAACCACCTTATCTGCATGGAACACCAGATAAGGAGGAGAACACTGCAGAGCAGATAATTCTGAGACTCTTCTAGCAGAAGAAATCGCAACTAAAAACAAAACTTTCCAAGATAATAACTTAATATCAACGGAATGTAAGGGTTCAAACGGAACCCCCTGAAGAACTGAAAGAACTAAATTGAGACTCCAAGGAGGAGTCAAAGGTTTGTAAACAGGCTTGATTCTAACCAGAGCCTGAACAAAGGCTTGAACATCTGGCACAGCTGCCAGCTTTTTGTGAAGTAATACCGACAAGGCAGAAATCTGTCCCTTCAGGGAACTAGCAGATAATCCTTTGTCCAATCCTTCTTGAAGGAAGGATAGAATCCTAGGAATCTTAACCTTGTCCCAAGGGAATCCTTTAGATTCACACCAACAGATATATTTTTTCCAAATTTTGTGGTAAATCTTTCTAGTCACAGGCTTTCTGGCCTGAACAAGAGTATCGATAACAGAATCTGAGAATCCTCGCTTCGATAAAATCAAGCGTTCAATCTCCAAGCAGTCAGCTGGAGTGAAACCAGATTCGGATGTTCGAACGGACCCTGAACAAGAAGGTCTCGTCTCAAAGGTAGCTTCCAAGGTGGAGCCGATGACATATTCACCAGATCTGCATACCAAGTCCTGCGTGGCCACGCAGGAGCTATCAAGATCACCGACGCCCTCTCCTGCTTGATCCTGGCTATCAGCCTGGGGATGAGAGGAAATGGCGGGAACACATAAGCTAGTTTGAAGGTCCAAGGTGCTACTAGTGCATCCACTAGAGCCGCCTTGGGATCCCTGGATCTGGCCCCGTAGCAAGGAACTTTGAAGTTCTGACGAGAGGCCATCAGATCCATGTCTGGAATGCCCCACAGGTGAGTGACTTGGGCAAAGATTTCCGGATGGAGTTCCCACTCCCCCGGATGCAATGTCTGCCGACTCAGAAAATCCGCTTCCCAATTTTCCACTCCTGGGATGTGGATAGCAGACAGGTGGCAGGAGTGAGACTCCGCCCAAAGAATAATTTTGGTTACTTCTTCCATCGCTAGGGAACTTCTTGTTCCCCCCTGATGGTTGATGTACGCAACAGTCGTCATGTTGTCTGATTGAAACCGTATGAACCTGGTCCTCGCAAGCTGGGGCCAGGCCTGGAGAGCATTGAATATCGCTCTCAGTTCCAGAATATTTATCGGTAGAAGAGATTCTTCCCGAGACCAAAGACCCTGAGCTTTCAGGGATCCCCAGACCGCGCCCCAGCCTATCAGACTGGCGTCGGTCGTGACAATGACCCACTCTGGTCTGTGGAACATCATCCCTTGAGACAGATTGTCCAGGGACAGCCACCAACGGAGTGAGTCTCTGGTCCTCTGATTTACTTGTATCTTCGGAGACAAGTCTGTATAGTCCCCATTCCACTGACTGAGCATGCACAGTTGTAATGGTCTTAGATGAATGCGCGCAAAAGGAACTATGTCCATCGCCGCCACCATCAAACCGATCACTTCCATGCACTGAGCTATGGAAGGAAGAGGAACGGAATGAAGTATCCGACAAGAGTCCAGAAGCTTTCTTTTTCTGGCCTCTGTTAGAAAGATCCTCATTTCTAAGGAGTCTATAATTGTTCCCAAGAAGGGAACCCTTGTTGACGGGGATAGAGAACTCTTTTCCACGTTCACTTTCCAGCCGTGAGATCTGAGAAAGGCCAGGACAATGTCCGTGTGAGCCTTTGCTTGAGGAAGGGACGACGCTTGAATCAGAATGTCGTCCAGGTAAGGTACTACTGCAATGCCCCTTGGTCTTAGCACCGCTAGAAGGGACCCTAGTACCTTTGTGAAAATCCTTGGAGCAGTGGCTAATCCGAAAGGAAGCGCCACGAACTGGTAATGTTTGTCCAGGAATGCAAACCTTAGGAACCGATGATGTTCCTTGTGGATAGGAATATGTAGATACGCATCCTTTAAATCCACCGTGGTCATGAATTGACCTTCCTGGATGGAAGGAAGGATAGTTCGAATGGTTTCCATCTTGAACGATGGGACCTTGAGAAATTTGTTTAAGATCTTGAGATCTAGGATTGGTCTGAACGTTCCCTCTTTTTTGGGAACTATGAACAGATTGGAGTAGAACCCCATCCCTTGTTCTCTTAATGGAACAGGATGAATCACTCCCATTTTTAACAGGTCTTCTACACAATGTAAGAACGCCTGTCTTTTTATGTGGTCTGAAGACAACTGCGACCTGTGGAACCTCCCCCTTGGGGGAAGTCCCTTGAATTCCAGAAGATAACCCTGGGAGACTATTTCTAGCGCCCAAGGATCCAGAACATCTCTTGCCCAAGCCTGAGCGAAGAGAGAGAGTCTGCCCCCCACCAGATCCGGTCCCGGATCGGGGGCCAATATTTCATGCTGTCTTGGTAGCAGTGGCAGGTTTCTTGGCCTGCTTTCCCTTGTTCCAGCCTTGCATTGGTCTCCAAGCTGGCTTGGCCTGAGAAGTATTACCCTCTTGCTTAGAGGACGTAGCACCTTGGGCTGGTCCGTTTTTACGAAAGGGACGAAAATTAGGTCTATTTTTTGCCTTGAAAGGCCGATCCTGAGGAAGGGCGTGGCCCTTACCCCCAGTGATATCAGAGATAATCTCTTTCAAGTCAGGACCAAACAACGTTTTCCCCTTGAAAGGAATGTTTAGTAGCTTGTTCTTGGAAGACGCATCAGCCGACCAAGATTTCAACCAAAGCGCTCTGCGCGCCACAATAGCAAACCCAGAGTTCTTAGCCGCTAACTTAGCCAATTGCAAAGAGGCGTCTAGAGTGAAAGAATTAGCCAATTTGAGAGCATTGATTCTGTCCATAATCTCCTCATAAGGAGGAGAGTCACTATCGAGCACCTTAAGCAGTTCATCAAACCAGAAATATGCGGCAGTAGTGACAGGGACAATGCATGAAATGGGTTGTAGAAGGTAACCCTGCTGAACAAACATCTTTTTAAGCAAACCTTCTAATTTTTTATCCATAGGATCTTTGAAAGTACAACTATCCTCTATTGGAATAGTGGTGCGTTTGTTTAAAGTAGAAACCGCTCCCTCGACCTTGGGGACTGACTGCCATAAGTCCTTTCTGGGGTCGACCATAGGAAACAATTTTTTAAATATGGGGGGAGGGACGAAAGGAAAACCGGGCCTTTCCCATTCTTTATTAACAATGTCCGCCACCCGCTTGGGTATAGGAAAAGCTTCTGGGAGCCCCGGCACCTCTAGGAACTTGTCCATTTTACATAGTTTCTCTGGGATGACTAAATTTTCACAATCATCCAGAGTGGATAATACCTCCTTAAGCAAAATGCGGAGATGTTCCAATTTAAATTTAAATGTAATCACATCAGATTCAGCCTGCTGAGAAATGTTCCCTAAATCAGTAATTTCTCCCTCAGACAAAACCTCCCTGGCCCCCTCAGATTGGGTTAGGGGCCCTTCAGAGATATTAATATCAGCGTCGTCATGCTCTTCAGTAACTAAAACAGAGCAGCCACGCTTACGCTGACAAGGGTTCATTTTGGCTAAAATGTTTTTGACAGAATTATCCATTACAGCCGTTAATTGTTGCATAGTAAGGAGTATTGGCGCGCTAGATGTACTAGGGGCCTCCTGAGTGGGCAAGACTCGTGTAGACGAAGGAGGGAATGATGCAGTACCATGCTTACTCCCCTCACTTGAGGAATCATCTTGGGCATCATTGTCATTATCACATAAATCACATTTATTTAAATGAATAGGAATTCTGGCTTCCCCACATTCAGAACACAGTCTATCTGGTAGTTCAGACATGTTAAACAGGCATAAACTTGATCAGAAAGTACAAAAAACGTTTTAAAATAAAACCGTTACTGTCACTTTAAATTTTAAACTGAACACACTTTATTACTGCAATTGCGAAAAAACATGAAGGAATTGTTCAAAATTCACCAAATTTTCACCACAGCGTCTTAAAGCCTTGAAAATATTGCACACCAATTTTGGAAGCTTTAACCCTTAAAATAACGGAACCGGAGCCGTTTTAAGCTTTAAACCCCTTTACAGTCCCTGGTATCTGCTTTGCTGAGACCCAACCAAACCCAAAGGGGAATACGATACCAAATGACGCCTTCAGAAGTCTTTTATAAGTATCAGAGCTCCTCTCACATGCGACTGCATGCCATGCCTCTCAAAAACAAGTGCGCAACACCGGCGCGAAAATGAGACTCTGCCTATGCTTGGGGAAAGCCCCTAAAGAATAAGGTGTCTAAAACAGTGCCTGCCGATATTATTATATCAAAATACCCAGATAAAATGATTCCTCAAGGCTAAATATGTGTTAATAATCAATCGATTTAGCCCAGAAAAAGTCTACAGTTTAAATAAGCCCTTGTGAAGCCCTTATTTACAATCGTAATAAACATGGCTTACCGGATCCCATAGGGAAAATGACAGCTTCCAGCATTACATCGTCTTGTTAGAATGTGTCATACCTCAAGCAGCAAGAGACTGCAAACTGTTCCCCCAACTGAAGTTAATTGCTCTCAACAGTCCTGTGTGGAACAGCCATGGATTTTAGTTACGGTTGCTAAAATCATTTTCCTCATACAAACAGAATTCTTCATCTCTTTTCTGTTTCTGAGTAAATAGTACGTACCAGCACTATTTGAAAATAACAAACTCTTGATTGAATAATGAAAAACTACAGTTAAACACTAAAAAACTCTAAGCCATCTCCGTGGAGATGTTGCCTGTACAACGGCAAAGAGAATGACTGGGGTAGGCGGAGCCTAGGAGGGATCATGTGACCAGCTTTGCTGGGCTCTTTGCCATTTCCTGTTGGGGAAGAGAATATCCCACAAGTAAGGATGACGCCGTGGACCGGACACACCTATGTTGGAGAAAAGGACCTTGCGACAGAAGGTCTGGTCTTAACGGAAGAGTCCATGGTTGGCAAGATGCCATCCGGACAAGATCCGCATACCAAAACCTGTGAGGCCATGCCGGAGCTATTAGCAGAACAAACGAGCATTCCCTCAGAATCTTGGAGATTACTCTTGGAAGGAGAACTAGAGGCGGAAAGATATAGGCAGGATGATACTTCCAAGGAAGTGATAATGCATCCACTGCCTCCGCCTGAGGATCCCGGGATCTGGACAGATACCTGGGAAGTTTCTTGTTTAGATGAGAGGCCATCAGATCTATCTCTGGGAGCCCCCACATTTGAACAATCTGAAGAAATACCTCTGGGTGAAGAGACCATTCGCCCGGATGCAACGTTTGGCGACTGAGATAATCCGCTTCCCAATTGTCTACACCTGGGATATGAACCGCAGAGATTAGACAGGAGCTGGATTCCGCCCAAACCAAAATTCGAGATACTTCTTTCATAGCCAGAGGACTGTGAGTCCCTCCTTGATGATTGATGTATGCCACAGTTGTGACATTGTCTGTCTGAAAACAAATGAACGATTCTCTCTTCAGAAGAGGCCAAAACTGAAGAGCTCTGAAAATTGCACGGAGTTCCAAAATATTGATCGGTAATCTCACCTCCTGAGATTCCCAAACTCCTTGTGCCGTCAGAGATCCCCACACAGCTCCCCAACCTGAGAGACTTGCATCTGTTGAAATTACAGTCCAGGTCGGAAGAACAAAAGAAGCCCCCTGAATTAAACGATGGTGATCTGTCCACCACGTTAGAGAGTGTCGAACAATCGGTTTTAAAGATATTAATTGATATATCTTCGTGTAATCCCTGCACCATTGGTTCAGCATACAGAGCTGAAGAGGTCGCATGTGAAAACGAGCAAAGGGGATCGCGTCCGATGCAGCAGTCATAAGACCTAGAATTTCCATGCATAAGGCTACCAAAGGGAATGATTGAGACTGAAGGTTTCGACAAGCTGTAATCAATTTTAGACGTCTCTTGTCTGTTAAAGACAGAGTCATGGACACTGAATCTATCTGGAAACCCAGAAAGGTTACCCTTGTTTGAGGAATCAAAGAACTTTTTGGTAAATTGATCCTCCAACCATGATCTTGAAGAAACAACACAAGTCGATTCGTATGAGACTCTGCTAAATGTAAAGACTGAGCAAGTACCAAGATATCGTCCAAATAAGGAAATACCACAATACCCTGTTCTCTGATTACAGACAGAAGGGCACCGAGAATCTTTGTGAAAATTCTTGGAGCTGTAGCAAGGCCAAACGGTAGAGCCACAAATTGGTAATGCTTGTCTAGAAAAGAGAATCTCAGGAACTGATAATGATCTGGATGAATCGGAATATGCAGATATGCATCCTGTAAATCTATTGTGGACATATAATTCCCTTGCTGAACAAAAGGCAATATAGTCCTTACAGTTACCATCTTGAACGTTGGTATCCTTACATAACGATTCAATAATTTTAGATCCAGAACTGGTCTGAAGGAATTCTCCTTCTTTGGTACAATGAAGAGATTTGAATAAAACCCCATCCCCTGTTCCGGAACTGGAACTGGCATAATTACTCCAGCCAACTCTAGATCTGAAACACAATTCAGAAATGCTTGAGCTTTCACTGGATTTACTGGGACACGGGAAAGAAAAAATCTCTTTGCAGGAAGTCTCATCTTGAAACCAAATCTGTACCCTTCTGAAACAATGTTCTGAATCCAAAGATTGAACAGAATTGATCCAAATTTCTTTGAAAAAACGTAACCTGCCCCCTACCAGCTGAACTGGAATGAGGGCCGTACCTTCATGTGAACTTAGAAGCAGGCTTTGCCTTTCTAGCAGGCTTGGATTTATTCCAGACTGGAGATGGTTTCCAAACTGAAACTGCTCCTGAGGACGAAGGATCAGGCTTTTGTTCTTTGTTGAAACGAAAGGAACGAAAACGATTGTTAGCCCTGTTTTTACCTTTAGATTTTTTATCCTGTGGTAAAAAAGTTCCTTTCCCACCAGTAACAGTTGAAATAATAGAATCCAACTGAGAACCAAATAATTTGTTTCCCTGGAAAGAAATGGAAAGTAGAGTTGATTTAGAAGCCATATCAGCATTCCAAGTCTTAAGCCATAAAGCTCTTCTGGCTAAGATAGCCAGAGACATAAACCTAACATCAACTCTAATAATATCAAAAATGGCATCACAGATAAAATTATTAGCATGCTGGAGAAGAATAATAATATCATGAGAATCACGATTTGTTACTTGTTGCGCTAGAGTTTCCAACCAAAAAGTTGAAGCTGCAGCAACATCAGCCAATGATATAGCAGGTCTAAGAAGATTACCTGAACACAGATAAGCTTTTCTTAGAAAAGATTCAATTTTTCTATCTAAAGGATCCTTAAACGAGGTACCATCTGACGTAGGAATGGTAGTACGTTTAGCAAGGGTAGAAATAGCCCCATCAACTTTAGGGATTTTGTCCCAAAATTCTAACCTGTCAGGCGGAACAGGATATAATTGCTTAAAACGTTTAGAAGGAGTAAATGAATTACCCAATTTATCCCATTCTTTGGAAATTACTGCAGAAATAGCATTAGGAACAGGAAAAACTTCTGGAATAACCGCAGGAGCTTTAAAAACCTTATCCAAACGTATAGAATTAGTATCAAGAGGACTAGAATCCTCTATTTCTAAAGCAATTAGTACTTCTTTAAGTAAAGAGCGAATAAATTCCATCTTAAATAAATATGAAGATTTATCAGCATCAATCTCTGAGATAGAATCCTCTGAACCAGAAGAGTCCAAAGAATCAGAATGATGGTGTTCATTTAAAAATTCATCTGTAGAGAGAGAAGATTTAAAAGACTTTTTACGTTTACTAGAAGGAGAAATAACAGACAAAGCCTTCTTTATGGATTCAGAAACAAAATCTCTTATGTTATCAGGAACATTCTGCACCTTAGATGTTGAGGGAACTGCAACAGGCAATGGTACATTACTAAAGGAAATATTATCTGCTTTAACAAGTTTGTCATGACAATTATTACAAACAACAGCTGGAGGAATAGCTACCAAAAGTTTACAGCAGATACACTTAGCTTTGGTAGATCCAGCAGGCAGTGATTTTCCTGTAGTATCTTCTGGCTCAGATGCAACGTGAGACATCTTGCAATATGTAAGAGAAAAAACAACATATAAAGCAAAATAGATCAAATTCCTTATAAGACAGTTTCAGGAATGGGAAAGAATGCCAAATATCAAGCTTCTAGCAACCAGAAGCAAATGAAAAATGAGACTGAAATAATGTGGAGACAAAAGCGACGCCCATATTTTTTAGCGCCAAATAAGACGCCCACATTATTTGGCGCCTAAATGCTTTTGGCGCCAAAAATGACGCCACATCCGGAACGCCGACATTTTTGGCGCAAAATAACGTCAAAAAATGACGCAACTTCCGGCGACACGTATGACGCCGGAAACGGAAAAGAATTTTTGCGCCAAAAAAGTCCGCGCCAAGAATGACGCAATAAAATGAAGCATTTTCAGCCCCCGCGAGCCTAACAGCCCACAGGGAAAAAAGTCAAATTTTTGAGGTAAGAAAAATATGATAATTCAATGCATAATCCCAAATATGAAACTGACTGTCTGAAAATAAGGAAAGTTGAACATTCTGAGTCAAGGCAAATAAATGTTTGAATACATATATTTAGAACTTTATAAATAAAGTGCCCAACCATAGCTTAGAGTGTCACAGAAAATAAGACTTACTTACCCCAGGACACTCATCTACATGTTTGTAGAAAGCCAAACCAGTACTGAAACGAGAATCAGTAGAGGTAATGGTAAATATAAGAGTATATCGTCGATCTGAAAAGGGAGGTAAGAGATGAATCTCTACGACCGATAACAGAGAACCTTATGAAATAGACCCCGTAGAAGGAGATCACTGCATTCAATAGGCAATACTCTCTTCACATCCCTCTGACATTCACTGCACGCTGAGAGGAAAACCGGGCTCCAACTTGCTGCGGAGCGCATATCAACGTAGAATCTAGCACAAACTTACTTCACCACCTCCCTTGGAGGCAAAGTTTGTAAAACTGATTTGTGGGTGTGGTGAGGGGTGTATTTATAGGCATTTTAAGGTTTGGGAAACTTTGCCCCTCCTGGTAGGAATGTATATCCCATACGTCACTAGCTCATGGACTCTTGTTAATTACATGAAAGAAAAGGAGATTTAGAAAACAAAATATGGAGTTCTGATTTTCTTTTTGTAAAGGAAGATGGCAACTAAATGATGACAACAGCATGCGGCTGAAAGGAAGGGCCTGAACTGCCTAAACAATTTAAAGGTTAAACGGTGGATTGGTGACTTCCAGAAAGGTCTCAGTGTCTGTAGAAAGATGTAAATAATCAGTAGTAAGGTCAAAATGTCCTAAAAAGAACAGACAATGGACACACACACAAACTCAAACTTGCACATACACCCAAGGAAACACCAACAGAAAACACACAAAGACATACACACACACACAGAGAGACAACCACATAAAACACAGAAAGACATACATACACACACCCTCACTGAGACATCCACAGAAAACACACACCCTCACAGAGACATCCACAGAAAACACACTCTCACAGAGACATCCACAGAAAACATACACACACCCACCCTCACAGAGACATCCACAGAAAATACACAAAGACATACATATACACACCCTCACAGAGACACCCATAGAAAATGCTCAAAGACATATGCACACACCCTCACAGACATCCACAGAAAATGCACAAAGACATACACACTCATACACAAACCAAAGCGCAAAGACATAAACACAGACAACCACATAAACACTCACAGGAGGTAACATTTATGCACCTTGCATCCCCTAAATCAACAGTGTGTGACATGCAGAAATTAAGAGATCACTTTTTAAAGAATCATATTTGTAAATCTACAAACAAAAATATTTCTGTGAATTCAAAATTGTACATTAATGATCTGGGTAGATTTCTAGATGAAGAAAAGTACCTTTAAAAGGTTGACATATGTTTGTTTTTCCCCCATTTTCTCCAACCAAGAGCACCACTTGAAATATAGTGTGCAAATGTTCCCATCTGTCAGATGCACTTATGGATTTTGAAAATGCTGTACTCTATATGGTCTTGGTGGAACCATAGGCTGTGGTACTCATACCATTAGATCTGGTTAAATTCAGGATTTAGGCTTGTTGGTATGTATTTCAAAATTAAGTCAGCTGTATTGTAAACTTAACAGTGTTAAGTTAACCTGTCTCATTTCAAACACTGAGCAATCTTAGTATGAGAGCATAACATTTTATGCAGATGTAAAAATCTTAGATAAAATGCCTCCTTGCATCTGGAAAGTCCTTGCATAAAGGGGCAGTAAACTGGAATGTTATTAGAGTTGCAACAACTAATTGTCATAATCGATAATAATCGATTATGAAAATAGTTGTCAACGAATCTCATTATCGATTAATCAATTAGTTGGTTTGCAATTAGTTGGTCTGTGCACAGCACCAGCTGCTTTACTCCAATGAACTCCTGCACATGGTATTGTGTTTTATGGTTATGTCCTTAGCCTAAAGGACATCTACAGACGTCTACTCTTTACTTTTTTAGGACAGTATAAGTGTACAACTACCCCTGGCTTATGTGCAACCCAGATATAATAGTCATCATTTGTATTGTTTATATTAAATCTGGTGATTTGGAACTATGCTTTGCATGATGTAGTGCCAAGCTTGTTATTTACACCTAGCTACTAGATTGATGGGAGTTATTTAAATTGATGTGCACTATTATCTGTTTGCACAATTATTAGCGTATTGCTTGCTATTGCCGATTATATGTACTGTATAAATAAATGTTTAAGGCTTTTTCCTATTATTGATATAAAGTCCTTAGCGCGTTTGATTTGTTTTTTTATATTTTTAATATATTGTGATATGTACCAGATTCAACCTTTATAAGTATATATCTGTTATTTTTAGAGCGGACTAGATATTTCCCCCTAACATTATAGCTGGTATATGCATTACCATTGCATATAGATATTCAATATATTTTTTATGTAAGAATGAAGTCAAGGGTTACTTTATTGAGAGGCCCCTTGCCAAGGTGAAAACCCCTTTGCATTGGTGAAGAGCTAACAAAGATAAATATCCCACTTGGACTGGTGAAATTGGCAAAACCCTACTTATACATCTCAAGCACCTCAACACCATCTTAGTGCCTTTTCTCTGCTGCAGGAAATATAGCTGCAAACAGAGAACCAGCCTTAGCCAGAAGCATGTGGACATGTTGAGATTTTTGCATTTCAATGCAAAGTTTCTGAAAGAGTGAATAACAGAATGTTATTAACAGTGATAGTCTCTTTCTAGTTCTCTCTCTTTTCAAACAGGTTTTGTTTATGTTTTGTTTTATTATAAAACTGTTCTCTGCTGCTGAAAAATTGGACAAACAGTTGTGGTAATGTAAAGTTTTAGTCTGAAGTTTATATTTGTAACACTAAGTATGTGGATTTTATTTAAAATATAGGAAACAATTATTGATTCTTTTTTTATCCGATTAGTCGATTAATCGAAAAAATAATCGGCCGATTAATCGATTATCAAAATAATCGTTAGTTGCAGCACTAAATGTTGTATATATATATATATATATATATATATATATATACATATCCCCACCATACAACTACTACCACACTTAGTTACACACAGGTTACAATCCGAACTTGCACAAAGAAATAAAAAACATTTGCTAAATAAGTCCTACCTCCTCTGCAAATTAAAGTGATCTGCCTTCTGACTCAGGCACACACTGTACAAACAAAGTACCAAGTCTGTCTCACACTGTGCATAGTGGTTTAGTGCACACTCAGAAATCCTCTCAAATGCTAATACTTTACTCCTTGTAATAACATTTCCCATGCTCAATTAGCACTCTGCTTGTAGTACCCACTGGTGGCTGCCAAAATAATAATAAAAAAAAAGTTCTTGCCTCATGGGGCCCCCCTGGCCCATTGGGCCCCTGACAGGAGTCACCCCTTGATAGTGGCCCTGTAATATATATATATATATATATATATATATATATATATATATATATATATATATACACACACACATATATATATATATATATATATATATATATATATATATATATACACACATACACACACACACAAATACATATACATACATACATATATACACACACACTTGTATGCAAAAGTTTAGGCACCCCTGACAATTTCCATGATTTTCATTTATAAATAATTGGGTATTTGGATCAGCAATTTCATTTTGATCTATCAAATAACTGAAGGACACAGTAATATATCTGTAGTGAAATGAGGTTTATTGGATTAACAGAAAATGTGCAATATGCATCCAAACGAAATTAGACAGGTGCATAAATGTGGGCACCCCAACAGAAATATTGCATCAATATTTAGTAGAGCCTCCTTTAGCAGAAATAACAGCCTCTAGACGCTTCCTATAGCCTATAATGACTGTTTGGATTCTGGATGAAGGTATTTTGGACCATTCCTCCTTGCAAAACATCTCCAGTTCAGTTAGGTTTGATGGTTGCCGAGCATGGACAGCCCGCTTCAAATCACCCCACAGATTTTCAATGATATTTAGGACTGAAACAATCCCGAGAGCCGCACGGACCCGCAAGTCCTCTTGAGAATGCTTAGCTGAAAATTGTAAAACAAATAACAAGAAACATAAATAATGTTAAGAGCACTCGGCACCCCAACCTAACCAGCAAGGTATATATTATTAGGTGCCACGTGTCTGATTAAGCCGCAAGACAGAAGACCTGAACCCAAGCAGGACCAGCCTGCAACCAGGGTCATAACTGCCAAGCTGGCTAAATCCACCCTCAGAGAGGGAGAATGAAAAAAACAGACAAACATGGGACTAACATGTCCCAAACAACTTACGTAGAAGCAAACAGCGAGTATTGATCCCAGAGAAGTTCCCGCAGGAAACATAGTATGAAAAGGAAAAATAAAATAACAGGCAACCCGAGGGTTAATGCCCAAAAAGAACAGAAGGTTCGCAGGACCAGCCTAACGGAAACCCTGTTCTTCCAACAAAACTGGGAAAGATCTAGATAACAAGACTGAAGGAGATTGCTTTATCCCCATTGTCTAACGAGGTGCGCTGTTCGATGGAGGAGACTGATGAGTCCCATACCCAAGAAAGATAGGGTCCCCAAGCAGCTCAAAAACGTGTCTGAGTAAAACACTAAGGCGAGCCCGCCTGTAACGAAAGGCACAACACTCAGGAACAGTTACACCCGCAGGGAACTGTACATTCCCTCCAGAGGCCAAAAGACCTGGGGCAATCGTGCATGAGCACAATTACAAATAAACATCTGGACTTTGCAGACGCGCAAGCGCCAAAAGTATATAAAAGCGAAAACGTGCCACAACCTCCGGGGGAACAATCCACCCCCCGAGGAAGGAAACACATAACTTGGGTTACCCGCATGTGTAGTAACAGAAAGTGGTATGGAACTCACCTCCTGGAGGACGGCGCCCCCTAATGCGGATATCTCAGCAGTCTCTTGAATCCCCGAGCCCGAGGAACAAGGTGCTCTGACGGCCTAAAGAACATAACCGACTGACCTGAGTCAATGGGGCCAATTCTCATTCTTCACAGGACAAAGAATCTGAATCAGAATGTTGACCAATCTCAACATCAGCATCCTCCATAACTGGATAAAGGATACCCAAAAATGGACTATATATAAAACAATTTAAACGGCACCCGACACCCACAATGGTTGGGGTACTCACCACCTCCTATGTACCAGACAGTAGCGGACTAAAATTTTCCGTCGCCAAACAGTCAGGAATGCGGAAATGGAAGTCCAGAACGTAAACACGCTCGGTTACAAGGTGAACCGTACAGTCCAACAAAAAGCACACCCGACCGTAAGGTAGCGTCACTTCAACATGCCGTTATGTTCTAAGCCACAAGCCCAGTAAACACTACACATAAGCAGATTGAATCACATAACAAACATGATTAAAAAAAACCCTGTTCAATAGTCCCCCTCAGGAGATATTAACCCTTGATTCCAAGACACTTAACGGAGTCTCATTGAGACCCTGTATTTTTCATGTGATTTCGCAGACACAAACAAGTTACAGTACATTCATGAAGAAGTAAAATGAAACGATCTTACTGGAATGTACACCGTGGAACAGGAACACAGCACCTTCAAGTGTGACAGATAGTAGCCTTGCCTCTGTCATGGACTTGAGAGAAGAAAGCAGGCAGCGAAGTTCGACAACGCAGATTGCTTGAGGAGCTGTTAACATGAGTCGGGATGGTTTCGCAGAAAGACTCTTCCTGCATCTCTCTCTTTCATCTAAGCCCTCACTGACTCAAAGGATTAATTTAAACTCCCGTCCCATGTCGAAGAGTACTACCCTCCATAAGAGACAAATTAAATTCTGACACTTCTCTGCCAACCTCCTGGGACGAAAGGCAAAGAATGACTGGGGGATGAGGGAAGTGGGAGGAGTATTTAAGCCTTTGGCTGGGGTGTCTTTGCCTCCTCCTGGTGGCCAGTATCTTATTTCCCAAAAGTAATGAATGCAGCTGTGAACTCTTTCCATTTATGAAGAAAATTACGCTGCTGATAGTGAAACTATATTAAAAGGGACATGGTACTGTAAGTTTTGTTTCCTTTACTGTGTTCCAATAAGCCATTTTACCTGTTGGAGTGTATTACACTGTCTACAACTAGAGCTCTTTTGCCTGCAATGCATCTTTTGAAATAGCTGATTTTACATGTTGAAACCATCACCTATACTGAAAAGCGCTATATAAACATAGTAGCATAAATATACTTCCCAAAGGGATTTTTGTATCTTAAATAGTCAGTTTTGCTTATTCAACACCAATCAACAATCCCAATACTTATTATAGCTGCAGTAGAGTATTATATGTAATTTGGAACAGATTAAAGGAACATGAAACCCAATATTTCTTTCATGATTTAGATAGCGTGCAATTTTAAACAACTTTCCGTTTTACTTCTATTATGTTATCCTTTGTTGAAAAGCAGGAAGGCAAGTTCAGGAGCGTGCACATGTCTGCAGCACTATATGGTAGCAGTTTTGCAACAATGTCATACTAGATGGAAGCACTATTTCCTGTCATATAGTGTGCACGCTACCTATCTAGATATCTCTTCAATAAAAACTAACTGGAGAACATAGCAAAATTGATAATATAAGTAAATTGGAAACTTTTTTTTAAATTGTATTCTCTATCTGAATCATGAAGAAAAAAAATATGTTTGGGCTTCATGTCCCTTTAAAGGGGAAACTTTTTATGTTACCTCTATGAAACATAGGGTGGGGCAGAGATACATAATTTAACGCCTTAAGGGCTGAGGATTTTCCAAGTTTCCAATCTTAAAATGACAGGCATTTTTGGTTACTAGTTACTACTAGTTTCACCTTAATTATCCACTCTCTTGTTATGTGCACCTTCACGTATAATACACATTTATTTTTTAAACAAACAGGCCTTTCTTATGATACCCTAATAAAAGGATATAAAATTAAATAAATAGGAATTGAATACCGAAAAATGGGGTAAAAATGATAAAAATTAAATTTTGTTTTGCCGTTTCTTTATAACCATTTCTACACAACTAGAGAAGCTAAAGAAAAAAACTAAAATTTATGCTTACCTAATAAATTCTTTTCTTTCCTGGCATGGAGAGTCCACAAATCCATTCAATTACTGGTGGGAATTCAACTCCAGGCCACCAGGTGGAGGCAAAGAACACCCCAGCAGAGCTGCTAAGTATCACTCCCACTTCCCATAAACCCCCAGTCATTCAGCCAAAGGAATATGGCAAGAGAAGATGACACAAAAGAATAGGAGGTGCCTGAAGTTAGAAAAATATACAAAAAGCCGTCTTAAAATTAAATTAAGGGTGGGTCGTGGACTCTCCATGACAGGAAAGAAAATAATTTATCAGGTAAGCATACATTTTGTTTTTTTTCCAATGGTATGAATAGTCCACAAATCCATTCAATTACTAGGGGGAACCAATACCCCAAGCTAGAGGACACAGAATGGAAGGGAGAACAAGACATGCGGACCTAAACAGAAGGCACCACCGGTTGAAAAACTTTCCTCCCAAAAGAAACCGCCGTAGAGGCAAAAACATTGAATTTGGAAAATTTGGAAAAAGTATGCAACAAGAACCAAGTGGCCCGCCTTGCAGATCTGATCCCATAGAAACTTAATTTTTAAAATCCCAAGAAGAGACGGCCCAAGACAAATGAGCCGTAATTCTCACAGAAAGCTGTTGTCCAGCTGTCTCATAAGCCCACCGAATAACACTTCTCAACCAAAAGGAAAGAGTAGAATAAGAGACATTCTGGTTCTTCCATTCACCAGAAAATACAACAAAAAGGGCAGTAGATTGACAAAAACCTCTAGTTGCCAGCAGATAGAACTTCAGGGCATGCACAACATCCAGGTTGTGCAACAAACATTACTTCTGAGAAGAAAGATTAGGACAGAACAAAAAGAATGACAAATTTCTGAATAATATTGCAGTTCAAAACCACCTTAGGAAGAAAACCCAATTTGGTACGAAGGACCGTCTTATCCGTATGGAAAATAGGATAAGGGGGTCACACTGTAGAGCCGAAAGACCTGCGACTCTACAAGCTGTAGAAAGCTAGAAAAACAAAAGTTCAAACAAAAGAAAGAATAGGCTCAAACGGAGCCTGCTGTATAACCCAAGAACAAGGTTAATACTCCAACCGGATTAAACACAGGCCCAATTCTCACCAGGGCCTGAACACCTGGGAAATCGTCCAGACGCTTATGAAACAGAACAAAAAAGGTAAATCACCACATTAACATGTAGTCCATCAGGATAAGAAAGATACAACAGATCCCCAGCACATAAACCCAGATGAAGGATAAGAAAAATATAGCATCGGAGAGAAAATCTCTCCTAAGAGAAGCTAAAAAAGTGAGCTAAACTCAAAAAGTGGTGAAGAATGCAGTTGAAAAGCGTATCACTGCGAAACTAAAATAGCGGCATCAATTGTTATTAAGTAGAGAAGAGTGTATCCACCAATATAGGCGGGTTACACTGCAATTCATGTACCCCTCTCCATCTCAGTACCTTACATGGAGAAGTCGCAAAAATTCCGGACTGACGAACAAACCACGTGAAGCAGCAATACAGGTCCGACCAGCTACCTACTAGTACCCAAAGAGTACTGTATATGAGGTTCTTTAGCCAGATTGCAAGGCAGACTTCCCTTTACGCTATAGTATTGCTGTATACACAGCTATTAAGCTTAGTAAGGTGAAGTACAGAGATTCAGAACCATCCCAGCTGTTGCAAATGCAACCAGGGAGGATTAAGCTATACATATGCTAAAAATCCTGCATGGTACTAAAGAGCGATTAAGTAGCTGATATGATACCTAATCACCCCAGATAAATATTCTTCACAGCATCTTGTTGTGCATGCATAAAAAAGAGAGACAACAGACTTAAAAAATATAAATACATATGTGCAAATCCCATAAGAAAACTGATGAAAATATATTAGGGATTAATATCCATCAGGCACAGTCATGTGCATAATATATGCGTCTATAAACATCATGCAGAGACATACAGAGAGACATAATTCTGCATCCCCTGAAAATCTAATATCATGAAAAATAAATAGCTTCAGCATTTGGTAATCATAAAGAGATATCAGAAACAGCCACTAGATGGCAGTAGACATCAAAGAAATGCAGTAACACAGTGAGACCCGTATTGAAAAGGAAAACGGCATTAGACACTGAAAAAAATCAAAGTACCACACTAAAAAACAAGACAAACTCAATGCATCACCCATTCTCTGCATAAAATAAAGAGCATACACTCCCCAAAAGAATATCAACTCAGTGCACCACACCAGACCGCTAAATAGCAGTTAACTAGCAGCCATTAAAAGATAAAATTGTGTATAATACCACTACACTATTATTGCACTGACCCTCATATTTGCAAAGGAATTCTGCATAGCGTGCCAAAAAAACCCCGCCTGAGAATGAAGGAGCTGCGGTGCGCCGGGACAGAGACCCAAAATGGCGATGTCCATAAACCCCCACTGACTGAGTGGTGAATAGCAATCGCACTAATAAATAAATGTCTCTAAGTAGCAGTACACCACAAACAGAAGCCCCTCTTAATAAACAATTATAGAGTATATGAGTACCGTACACAGTGCAATATTGCATCATGATCTTTCAACAATAAGCACATGGAGGCGTAAAACAAACAAACAGTCTCCTGAATGTGCCGACACACTCAGACAGCCCAAAGGAATACCAGAGAATTCTAAGGAACCTGTAGAAAAAGTATTAGAGGGCTAAGCACAAAAAGGGAATCCCTGACTGTGCAGCAAAACGTTACTGTGATCCATTAAGCAAATTAACCCTCTTTGATGTCCCTTTAAGGGTTAATTTGCTCTCCATGCCATTGGAAAGAAAACATAATTTATGTTTACCTGATAAGTTCCCCCCTGATAACTGACATAAGCCACTGCTGGGACACTGTTTTTGGAAACGGAGATGAGACTCCCTTGTAAACAGAGGCCAAGCCTCAAGAGCCCTGAAAATAGAAGGGTGTTCTAGAATATTTATTGGCAACCTTGCCTTCAGAGGATCCCAAACTACCTGTTGCTCTCAGAGACCCCCAAACAGCTGCCCAACCTGATAGACTTGCATTTGTAGTGATCACAGTCCAGGTAGGACAAGCCCCCTGAATAATGTACTGGGATCCAAGCTGAAGAGGCCTCATGTGAAAACGAGTAAATGGAATTGCATCTGAAGCTGCAATCATAAGACCCAGAACTTTCAAAGAGCAAAAGAGGGAAAAGACAAGGTTTAGACAAGCTGACACCAATTTTAACCAGCTCTGCTCTGTTAACTTTCTAAACCTTGCAGAAAGATTAAATTAATTACCTTGCTTAGACCATTCCCTTGAAACCATGTGAGCATCAGGGATAGAAAAACATCAGAAAGATTAACAGTCTTAAAACTGAATTTAAACAATTACAATGCTCATCAACATCTTTCAAAAGATAACAAATATGTAAAATTTTAAACAAAAAGATGAAGTATCAGGTTTAGCATCGGAAGAAGACTCCTCATCACAAGAGGAAACTTCACCTGAAGACATAAGTGTCCCTGACTTCAGGAGACATAGTACTAGTAGAAGGTAAAATCTGAACTGACTTTTTATGCTTACTTGAAGGCAGGAGAGCAGCCAGTACCTCAGAAACTGCTCTTTTTCACACCGGGTGATATCAGTAGCATTCTTCTGTAATGGACAGAAGGAGCAGTAATACCCGTAGAAGCAGCATTAGGTTGGTCTGAAAGCATTAACATTTTTAAACATGAGTCACATAAATAAATGGAGGGTCTGATTTACCACAAGGAGAAAAAGGAGCCGCAAACCATACCCTATATACATCCCTCTGACAAGCACTGCATTCTGAGAGGAAACCAGATGGACAGTTTATCAGCTTATACATTGACAAGAAAGACCAACACTTGCTCTTTGGGAACCGTGGAAAATGGTAGCGGAATCAGCGAGGAGATAAACTGTAGAGTATATTAGCTCCATTGTGGAGGCATCATTCTAAGGGCCAAATGATAAAAGGATCGTTACAATAGTGCTATGTATCCACATGCAAACAAGATGTTTGACAGTATTCTCGCCAAGAAGCATTTTAGTACACTTCACAGTGGGAGGCAAATGTTCGCTGCCACTGGCAGAATGTTCAAAGCAGCATTGCCATGCGCAGGGATGGTTTAAAGGGACATGAAACCCAAAATTTTTCTTTCATGATTCGGATAGAGAATACAATTTTAAACAACTTTCCAATTTACTTCTATTATTTAATTTGCTTCCTTCTCTTATCATTTTCTGAAAGATTTATATAGGCAAGTTCATGAGCAGCAGAGAAATAATGTTCTAGCTGTTGATTGGTGGCTGCATATATATATATATTGAATGTGATTGGCTCACCCATATGTTCAGTTAGAAACTAGTAGTGTATTGCTGCTCCTTCAACAAATTATACCAAGAGAATGAAACAGATTAGATAATAGAAGTAAATTAGAAAGTTGTTTAAAATTGTATTCTCTATCTGAATCATGAAAGAAAAATGTTGGGTTTCATGTACCTTTAATGTAAACAATCCGTTTAGACAACATTGAACGACAATATAATTTAGAAATATGAACTGAATCTCTTGTTACAATACAATAGTGAACTGTGTAAATGAATAATAAACCTATATGAGCTGGGGTGGGGGGGCTTATATTTGTCAATATACTGTAAAATAATATTTCTTTCCTATGGCATGGAGAGTCCACAACATCATTCCAATTACTAGTGGGATATTCAACTCCTGGCCTGCAGGAGGAGGCAAATAGTACCCCAGCAAAGCTGTTAGGTGTAACTTCCCTTACCCATAATCCACAGTCATTCTCTTTGCCTCAATGGAGGATGTGCAAAGTTGGTGTCTGAAGATATTTAATCATTTTATGGGTACTTTTCCTGCAAGCAAGGATTGGGGTCTAGCTGTGTCCACGTCAATCTCTTTAGTAAGTGGTGGCTTTTAGCAGTTAAAAGGCAGCGAGGTAGTCTTTGCTTTACTTTTAACACTTTGCAAACCATTTGTAGAAAGCCAGAGTTGGTTACTCTGTTCTTTCTTTTCCTACAGGTCCATGACAGGGAGTGAAGTACCTGTCACACGGAAGTAGCAGTATCTCTCCTGCAGCTGGATCTAAGGTAAGTGCCTTTGCCTTCTAGGTACTGAAGGTCAGAACAAGAGGTTAATATTCATACGGATCCATTTTGGGACAAAGTTAAGGATTTATATTGTGGGCAGATTTTGACACTTTGTGTTTTAAAAGGCAGCACAGTATGAGACTTAAGGGAGTTCACTTGGCTAAGGGAACGGTAAAGGATTTCCTTTATTTGACGCTACAGTCTAATGTGAATAGTACATAGGTTATGACACACTTGAGTGTTTCACTTAAACCTTAATTGACTGTTTTACTTCAGCCGTTTAATTTACAGCCGTTTTTACTTTTTCGCACACTTTTGGAGGCGGAGTTACTTTTTGTCCCACTCACGTGACGTCCGCACTTCCACTTTACCAGAGAGGAGCTTAGTGAGGCTGTTCTGCGTAGCGGATCTGTGTTGGCTTAAAGCTCATATTTTAATCATCATACGGATTGCTTGTCTAGAGGAGAGGAGTTCTGCAGGAGAGTTTAGCTTCCTCTTATTAAAGGGACATTATACACTCATTTTTTTCTTTGCATAAATGTTTTGTAGATAATCTATTTATATAGCCCATAAAGTTTTTTTTTTTAATTAATGTATAGTTTTGCTTATTTTTAAATAACATTGCTCTGATTTTCAGACTCCTAACCAAGCCCCAAAGTTTTATGTGAATACGCTCGACTACCTACTCCAGCTTGCTCCTGTTTGTGTAAAGGGTCTTTTCATATGCAAAAGAAGGGGGAGGGGGGAGTGTCTTATTTGCCACTTGCAGTGGGCTTTCCAGCTACCTTTTCAACAGAGCCAAACTGACAGCTTCTAAGTAAGTTTTTAAACAGTTTTATACTGGATTTTTATATCAGTATCTGTGCATATTATTCTTTATAGTAGTGTCTATTACATGCAGTTATATGAAAATGAGTGTATACTGTCCCTTTAATGGGGTGTCATTTCTGTCCGGAAGGAGCCCAAGGCAATTGAGGTTGCTTCTTAGGTTTTCCTTATTTTGCACTCTGCTATTTTAAATAAGAGTGGGAAGGCACTCTACTATTTTTGAAAATTATTTTGTTTTTTTCACTAATTTCATTAAGCTAAATTCTTTAGTTATGGATTCAAAATTAGACCACTATGTCTGTGGATAAATGCTTACTATGTTAAGGCTCAAATTGTCAATTTTGTTCCTTAAACTTTAAAGACAACTTTAAAGACAAATTACTCCCTTCTGACCCAAATATCTGAGGATAATGCTCTCCTAAAACGTCCCAAGCCTTAATTGTTTCTCATACTGTTCCTTCTGTGTCCTCTCAACCTCCTGGGGGTGTTTATTTACCTGGGGATTTTGCCACTCAGATTACTTCTGCAGTATGTGCGGCTTTGTCTGCTTTCCCTACTTCAGGTAAGCGTAAGAGGAAATCTAAACATTTGTCTGCTAGCAAGGTTTCTGATTCTAAATCTGCTCTGGTTAACATTTCACAGATGTCTGAGGAGGAGGATACTCAGACTCTGATACTATGGGAGAAAAATCTTGTGAATCTGAAGAAGTTATTTAAAAAAAAAAAAAATTTAAGCTTTAACATCTCCAGTTACTATTGAAGGAGGTTCTAGCTACTCTGGATGACTCAACCTTCGGTTGCTGTCAACCCTAAAAGGTCTTCTAAACTTAACAGAGTTTATGATTCGCCCTCTTCGGAGGATGTTTTGCCTGTTCCAGACAAGATGTCTTAAATTATAGCTCAGGAATGGGATAAGCCAGGGGTTAATTTTTTCCCCTTCCCCTGTTTTCAAAAAGGTTTTCTGTTGCCGTTTCCATTCGTGACTCATGGCGCACTGTGCCTAAAGTAGAAGGAGCTATCTCCACTCTAGCTAAGATAACTACCATTCCTATAGATGATAGTTGTTCCTTTAAGGATCCAATGGATAAAAAGCTTGAGGCTTACTTAAAGAAGATGTACATCCACCAAAGATTACAGTAGCAACCTGCAGCAAGTATTGCTACGGATGCGGGAGCAGCATCTTATTGGTGGGATGCCCCGTCCGATCTGATCTCAGAGGAGACTATGATTGAGGAGATGCAAGATAGGATCAAGGCAGATAAAGGTATTACCCAATACCTTTATTGGCGATGCAAACATTCAAGTAGTTAGACTGGGAGCTAAGATGTCTAGCTTTACCGTCTTAGCTCATAGAGCTCTGTGGCTAAAATCTCGGTCGGCTGATGTTTCTTCAAACGCCACGCTTTTGGCTTTACCTTAAAAAGGTAAAACTCTATTCGGTCCTGGTCTAGTAGAAATCATTTCAGAGATTACGGGTAGAAAGGGATCTTTCCTACCTAAGGACAAAAAGAATAGAGCTAAGGGTCGTCTGATTTCTAATTTTCGTTCCTTTCGCAATTTTAAAGGGACAGAAGTCTCTCTCGTCTTCTTCCAAACCAGACCAATTCAAGTCCTCTTGAAAGTCCAGCCAGAATAAGGGAAAACAAAACAAGAAAACTTCTGCTGACTCTAAATCAGCATGAAGGATCCGCCCCCGATCAGATTTTGGATCAGGTGGGGGGCAGACTTTCCTTGTTTCGTCAGGCTTAGATACGCAATGTCCCAGATCTGTGGGCTGTGAACATAGTATCCCAGGGTTACAAAATAGAATTCAAGTCTTGCCCTCCAATGGGCATTTTTCTCCTATCAAGACTATCCTTAAACCAGGTAAAGAGGGAGGCCTTCTTAAATTGCGTAGAGGACCTTTCCTCCCTGGGAGTTATGGTACCAGTCCCTCTAGAGGAACAAGGTCTAGGATTCTATTCAAATCTATTTGTGGTTCCCAAAAAGGAGGGAACTTTTTGTCCAATCATAGACTTTAAGTGCCTCAACAAATTCCTCAGGGCCCCGTCCTTCAAGATAGAAACTATTTATTCCATTGGTTCAGGAAGGTCAGTTCATGACGACTATAGACCTGAAGGATGCATATTTACATGTTCCCATTTACAGGGATCATCACCAGTTTCTGAGGTTTACTTTCCTGGACAAGCATTTCCAGTTTGTTGCACTTCCGTTTGTGAATATTCTGGGAGCCATGGCTAGACCAAAGGTTCTAGGAGCTCTATTGGCTTTGGTCAGATCCCAGGGAATTGCAGTGATGCCTTATCTAGACGACATCTTGGTTCAGGCGTCATCTTTTCAACTAGTAAAATCTCATACAGAGATGTTGTTGTCTTTTCTACGTTCCCACAGGTGGAAAGTGATTCCGGAATAGAGTTCTCTAGTTCCAGCCACAAGAGTGTGTTTCCTAGGAACAATCAGATTCCCTGTCCATGAAGACTTTCCTGACGGACGTCAGAAAGTCCTAACTTCTTGCTTTTCTCTCCAGTCTGCTATTCGTCCATCAGTGGTTTAATGCATGGAGGTGATTGGTCTGATGGCGGCTTCCATGGACATCATTCCTTTTGCTCGGTTCCATCTGAAACCTTGGCAACTATGCATGCTCAGTCAATGGAACGGAGACCATTCAGATCTATCGCAGAGGAAAAATTTGGATCCCCTAACAAGAGACTCTCTCTTGTGGTGGATTTCTCAGGAAAACCTGGCTCAGGGCACTTGCTTCCTGAGACCCTCCTGGGTGATTGTGACTACGGATGCCAGTCTATTAGGCTGGGGAGCAGTTTGGGGCTCTCTAAAAGCTCAGGGCCTGTGGACTCGGGAGGAGCCCAATCTCCCCATAAACATCTTGGAGTTGAGAGCAATCTTCAATGCCTTGGTTGCTTGGCCTCCGTTATCTTTAGTTAGGTTTATCAGATTCCAATCAGACAACCTCACCTCAGTGGCTTACATCAACCACTAGGGAGGAACGCCAAGTTCCTTGACTATGAAGAAGGTGACTCGCATTCTGCAGTGGGCAGCTCACAATTGTCTTCCATCTGCCATCCACATTCCAGGAGTGGACAACTGGGAGGCAGATTTTCTGAGCAGACAGACTTTTCATCCCGGGGAGTGGGCTCTCCATCCGGAAGTGTTCTCTCAGATAACCCTCAGGTGGGGGGTTCCAGAGTTAAATCTGAGGGCGTCTCGTCAAAAACGCCAAGGTTCCAAAGTACAGTTCAAGGTCAAGAGATCCTCAGGCCGCTCTGATAGATGCTCTAGCGGTTCCTTGGATCTTTTCTCTGGCATACGTTTCCTCCGTTTGCTCTCCTTCCACGAGTCATTGCTCGTATCAAACAGGAGAGTATCTGTAATTCTAATAGCTCCTGCATGGCCCTGCAGGATCTGGTAAGGATGTCATCTCTACCTCCTGGGAGGTTACCTCTGAGGAAGGACCTTCTAATTCAGAGTCCATTCCTCCATCCAAACCTGGATTCTCTGAAGCTGACTGCTTGGATATTGAACGCCTAGTCCTGTCTAGACGTGGTTTTTCTGAAGCGGTCATTGATACTATGCTTCAGGCTCGCAAACCGGTTATGCGCAAGATTTACCATAAGGTATGGCGTACATATCTTTATTGGTGTGAATCTAAGGGTTTCTCCTGGAGCCGGGTGAGGATTCCCCGTATTTTATCTTTTCTTCAGGATGGCCTGGAGAAAGGTTTGTCAGTCAGTACTCTGAAAGGTCAGATTTCTGCACTGTCTATTTTTTTGCACAAACGTCTAGAAGATTTGCTAGATGTTAATGCTTTTGTTCAGGCTCTGGTCAGAATCAGGCCTGTGTTTAAACCTGTTGCTCCTCCTTGGAGCCTTAATCTTGTTCTAAAAGTTTTGCAGCAGGCTCTGTTTGAGCAGATGCATGTTGATATAAAATTGTTATCGTGGAAGGTTTTGTTTCTCCTTGCTATTTCTTCTGCTTGCAGAGTTTTTAAGCTTTCAGCTCTGCAGTGTGATCCCCTGTACCTTATTTTTCATGCAGATAAGGCAGTCCTTAGTTCTAAATTTGGGTTTCTCTTTAAGGTGGTGTTATATCGAAACATTAAAAGGGATAGGAAAGTCAAAATTAAACTTGCATGATTCAGATAGAGCATGTCATTTTAAGACACTTTTAAATTCACTTCTATTTTCAAATGTGCTTCGTTCTCTTAGTATCCCTTGTTAAAAAATGAATACACACATATCATACACTAGTGGGAGCTGCTGCTAATTGGTGCCTGCACACATTTGTCTCTTGTGATTGGATAAATAGATATTTTCAGCTTCCTGTCAGTAGTGCAATGCTGTTCCTTCAGCAATGGATAACAAGAGAATGAAGAAAAAATAATAGACTTAATTGGAAAGTTGTTTAAAATTGAATGTTCTATCTGAATCATAAAATACAATTTTGGGGATTCATGTCCCTTTAATCAGGAAATTGTTGTTCCTTCTATTTGACCTAATCCTCCTCCTAATAAGGAACAACTTTTGCATAACTTGGACGTTGTGCGTGCTCTAAAGTTTTACCTTCAAGCTACAAAATATTTTCGGAAATCGTCTGCCTGTTGGTGTTTTTTTTCTGCAAAGCCAGAAGGCCACTTCTACTACTCTTTCCCTCTGGTTAAGAAGTATAAATTTGTTTTGCTTATGATACAGCTTGACAGCAGCCTCCTGAGAGAATTCCGGCTCATTCCACTAGGGCTGTCTCCTCTTCTTGGGCTTTCAAAAATGAAGCTTCTATGGAATAAATTTGCAAGGTGGCAACATGGTCCTCTCTGCATACTTTTTCCAAATTCTACAAATTTGATACTTTTGCCTTGGTTGAGGCTTCTTTAGGGAGAAAGGTTCTTCAAGTGGTGGTGCCTTCTGTTTAGGTCCTCCTGCCTTGTTCTCCCTCTAGAGTCCACGACCCCACCCTCTTTTTACTTGCAATTTGGCAGTTTTTTAAAATAAACCACAGGCACCTCTATATCCTTGTGTTTCTTCTTTTTCCATTTTCCTTCGGCTGAATGACTGGGGATTATGTGTAAGGGAAGTTAAACTTAACAGCTTTGCTGGGGTGCTCTTTGCCTCATCCTGCTGGCCAGGAATTCAATATATCCCACTAGTAATTGGAATGACGTTGTGGACTCCACGCCCAGAAATAAATTTATCAGGTAAGCATACATTTTGTTGTTTTTTTTGTATTTAACTAAACATGTTTTTCCTTTTAGAAACAAGATTTTGTTCACAGAATATTAATATCCTGTTAAAGACAGTAGCCACATGTTTTCTTGCAGCAGTGCGTTCTTAAAGGGATAGTAAACCTAGCAAATAATGTTATATAATTCTGTATATAGTGCAGAATTATATAACATTAGCTTACCGCCATGTATCTAAAGCAAGGGGTTATATAGATATTTTGCAACGAAAACAGAACGCCGCTCCTGGCTATATTGAGCGGGTCCATTTTATTCTAAGCGCATCTGGGCATGCCGTCTAATCAGCCAGCCCGATCGCGCTATTAAACTCAATGTAGCTCGCTCTCGCTACCAGACCGAGATACATTGAGTTTGATAGCGCGATCGGGAGCGCTGTGACTAGACAGCGTGCCTGCGATGCGCTTAGAAGAAAACAGACCCACTCAGTAGAGCCAGGAGCGGCGTTGTTTTCGCTGCAAAATATCTATACAACTCTTTGCATTAAAAACATGGCGGCAAGCTGTTATATAATTCTGCACTATGTGCAGAATTATACAACATTATTTGCTAGGTTTACTGTCCCTTTAAACATTGCAATATGTGAAACATGTTTTTAAAAAGAACAATTCTTTTTTAACTTTGGATTTTTTAGCCGCTACAATCACACAACTGTACTGTGTGTTTAATTCAAATATGATTGACACACTGTAGCAAACTTGCTATTAAAATTAAACCGGTTTTGTACATTACAGTAAATATTCTAATTTAGTTTTATGCTTTGATAAAGCTCAAAGACTTTCAACAATAAAAAAAAAAATATATAACAAAAAGGATAAAAAAAAAAACAAATTCTGCTTACCAGATAATTTTCTTTTCTTCTGACGGGGAGAGTCCACAGCTGCATTCATTACTTTTGGGAAATACAGAACTTGGCCACCAGGAGGAGGCAAAGACACCCCAGCCAAAGGTTTAAATACCCCCCCTCCCCCACATCCCCCAGTCATACTGCCAAGGGAGCAAGGAACAGTAGGGGAAATATCAGGGTGAAAAAATGTGCCAGAAGAACAAAAAATTAAGGCCGCCCCATGAAAGAAACAGGCGGGGAGCTGACATTTAGGAAAGAAGGACCTCCTATAACTTGTAAATACAATAAAACAACCTCTTAACAAGAAGTAAACATAGTACCCAACCAGGACCAGCCTGTTGACAAGGATACAACATGTCTGATATAAATCTCAAAAGAACAGAGTAAACTAGTACCCAACCAGAACCAGCCTGCAGACCAGGGTACAACAAACTGTTCAAGAGCTTAACTGAAAGGTCCAACCCCTAGCAGGGTTAGACTAAACAAACAGACTAAGGCTTAAGCATTGTCTTAACATTTTTTTTGTGTGACTTCCGCCGGAAGCAACAACCACTGCGACCATAAAATCGCTAGTATCCAAATCCCAGAGAAGAAAATAATTTCCAAAGGAAGATTATAACAGTCTCGAGCTCCAGAAATAAAAGAAACATATCCTAACCGGATCAAAATTAAGTAGGCAGCACCAGCAGGCGAAACGCCAAAAGAAATAGAAACACTTACAGGGCTAGTCTGTCAGTGACCAGATTCCTCAAGAGCTCAGAACTGGGATTAGATACACAAACAAAAGACAATCAGGAGTAGGATTCCCATCCCTTCCCTCGTCTAGCGCTGTTCGCCATCAGATTTAGAAGACTGAGGATTCGGAGGCAAATGAAGACTAAAATCCTCCCAAGCCTCCATTACCTGCTGCAGCAATACACGCAGGCGCGTCAGACTGCCTCGAAAGGCAAAACTCATCTCCGGCAGGGTATCTGAAGGCCCCAATCCCTCAGATGGAACCGCTCCCCCAGTGGAAGGACCCTTCAGAAAAAAGGACATGGATAAGTTTTCGGCCCACAAGAATCTGTAAATGCGCCAGCGCCACTAATATGGCCATGCGCAACCGAGTAGCAACCTCTGGTGGAAAGAAACAGGGGTAATGGAATTTGAGACAACTACTTGCGTAGGAACAGAAAATTCCAGGGAACCCGCCTAAAGGGACACAGAATCCTCAGAGGCGGACGGCTCAGCGGTCTCCAATCTCTCCCCAGAGGAAGAAAAGAGCACTCTATTACGGCATACGGAACATAAATGATTGGGCTGGATTACCCGGACCACCATACAATCTAAGCAGGAGACAGAATCTGAGTAAGAAAAATCCTCCTCTGAAAAATCTGAATCCTCCATAACTTGACCAGACTAAATTGGACAAAAATACCTGGCACCTCACCCCACCAATGGCTGGGGCACTCACCACCTCCTATGACCCAGACAAGCAGAGAAACAGGTCCTCTTTACCGCCACTCGGTCACGATGCAGAATGGAGAATGAAAATCTGACTACGCCAGGTCACGAGCTGCGACATGTAGGCCAAAGAAAAGCACGCCAGTCCACAAGAACTGTGTAGCTCTAAAAATTTGTACGTTCCATAATAGCCATGAGCCCCAACATTTCTACACATAAGCAGACAATCACATAAACATGATTAAATTCCCCCACTGCTAAATAACCCCCCTCAGGAGATATTAACTCTTGATTCCATAAAGATAAAGAAGTCCCACTGAGACCCTGTCTTCTATCATTTACACATTACATCCACAATGAAAGTAAAATGAAACGATCTTACCGGAATCTTTGCAACACTCTCCCTGCATCTCCGGACTCTAACTTTCATCCATGCGCTCACTGAGAGGCTGACAGGACTACTTAAAACTCCCGTCCCATTCCGAAGAGTACTACCCTCCATAAGAGACTACTCCGTGAACTCCGACACTTCTCTGCCAACCTCCTGTGACGAAAGGCAAAGAATGACTGGGGGATGAGGGAAGAGGGAGAGATATTTAAGCCTTTGGCTGCAGTGTCTTTGCCTCCTCCTGGTGGCCAGGTTCTGTATTTCCCAAAAGTAATGAATGCAGCTGTGGACTCTCCCTGTTTAAGAAGAAAACAATCTATAACCATACTTCTCTAATAAACCACAAAATGATAGTTGTCCTGATATCTTCCAGAAAGTCCTTGACAGATCAAGTATGTGAAGAGCATATTATTAGAAAATTGGGACAGTATGAAGGAATAAATAAAGTCAAACTGAAATGGCCATTATAGAGATAAAAAGAAATGCACTAATTCTTTAGAGCATGTCATTTTATCACTTGTGATGCAGTCAAACTACGTGCTTAAAAAAGGGACACAAAACCCAATTTTATTCTTTCATAATTCAGAGCATACGATTTTAAACCACTTTTCAATTTACTTCTGTTATAAAATTTGCTTCATTCTCTTGGTATCCTTTGTAGAAGGAGCAGCAATGCACTACTAGGAGCTAGCTGAACACCGCTAGGAGCACCAAGAGAGGCATATACGTGGAGCCATCATTCAGCAGCTAGCTCCCAGTACTGCATTGCTGCTCCTAAACCTACCTAGGTTATGCTTTCCTTTTAACAAATAATATCAATAGAATTGAGCAAATTAGAAAAAAAAAAGTACATTTAAAAGTTTTTTAAAATTGCATGTTCATCTGACCCCTGAAAGAAACATTTTAGGTTTAATGCCCCTTTAACCCCCAGAAAGAGGTTAAACACCAAGTACTTTAGCAGTTTTTCTTACTTGAACATTACCTCATTCTAATGGAAAAATTGGATAAAGAATGAAGAGAAGAGGATCCGCTACTATGCTAGGAGAAGACAAAAATCTTCAACAAAATGGCTTGGGAGATTAATACTGAAGATGACTTATGAATAGGTTCATAGGGATTTAGCAACTACAGCTGAAAAAGGACATATTAATGCTAATTTATGAAAACTTCCGACGATCAGACTACATAATAAGTCTTATGTTTCATAACACTAAATGGCGCCAGGCAGGCCCAGAAATGGTTACGGGTTGGTCAAAGTCTTGCAGCAAAAGCGAACCATACGAAAACGTTTAACCCCTTCACACCATTAGGACGTCTCATGACGTCCTAACAGAACTGGACTTTAATGCCGAAGGAAGACATGGAATTTCCAACCATATAAGGCATCCTTCAGCCTCCCCCTTTTGATGAATGCAAAATCAGACTGGGGGCTTGCCTAGCAACGTAGGCAGTCCCCCATGAACCGATCCCGGCCTTGAAATCACATAATCACAGACGATCATATGATTTTTGCATTGGAACTTTGTTTCGATGTTAAACACTAGTGCCGGCATGAAGGGGTTAAAGTGAATGTAAATTTTCATCAAAATTTACATTTCACTCGTGTTGTGAAAATACCTTTTAAAATGGACAGCCGCTGCATCGCTTCCTCCGCTCGTCACAAAGCCTCTTAGGTCTAAAATAAGGAATCCGGCTTCCTCCAATCACGGCGTTGAATTAGACACCGATTCCCCCGGGGGGAAGCCATGATTGGAGGATGACCGATCCGTCATTTCTGACGTAGGAAGAGGCTTGCGACGACCGGGGGAAGCTGGAGCGGCTGTCAAGATTAAAAGTTAAGTATTTTCGCAACACAAGTGAAATGTAAATTTTGATGAATTAAAGTGCCCCTATTTTTAATCAAATTTTTAAAAACCGGGCACTTTATCATCAAAATTTACATTCACTTTAAGCATCTCCCTAATTTGTACAAAAATATAGACTGTGAAACAAAACAGAAGCTTTCAGGAAGAAGAGAATTCCTAAGTGTCTTGGGAGTTTCAAGTACAAAACTAAATAGCCACCAGTTCTTGAAAATAGTATCACAAGAGTAAGTTACGAATTATTAAAAAGGGACAATCTAGTCAAAATTAAATTTCATGATTCAGATAGTGAATGGGTAAGCTCATATGCTAATTTCAAAGCCCTTGAAGGCCACATTTTATCTCAGTGCATTGACATTTTTTCACAGCTAGATAACATTGTGCTCACTCCTGTGTTATAATTTACGAGTCAGCACGGATTAGTTAAAATCCAAGTCTGTCAAAAGAACTTCGATAAGGGGCAGTCTGCAGAGGCTTAGATAAAAGGTAATCACAGAGGTAAAAAATATATTAATATAACAGTGTTGGTTATGCAAAACTAGGGAGTTGGGTAATAAAAGGATTAGCTATCTATTTAAACAATAAAAGTTCTGTGGTAGATTGCCCCTTTAAGAAAAATAGCTGTTATTCAAGGTTGTTACATCAGTTACTGTTACATCAGTAACAAAATACAAAAAGTGACAGATGGGAGTAGCCAATCAAAATAGATCAGTTGTGCTTAGCACAGAAACTTTTCTTATACTTACTTCTAAATGTGGTGGCACTAGACCCTCACATTTTTTAAACTTAAAGGGACAGTCTAGGCCAAAATAAACTTTCATGATTCAGATAGAGCATGTAATTTTAAACAATTTTCCAATTTACTTTTATCACCAATTTTGCTTTGTTCTTTTGGTATTCTTAGTTGAAAGCTTAACCTAGGAGGTTCATATGCTAATTTCTTAGACCTTGAAGCCCACCTCTTTCAAATTGCATTTTAACAGTTTTTCACCACTAGAGGGTGTTAGTTCACGTATTTCTTATAGATAACACTGTGCTCGTGCACGAGAAGTTATCTGGGAGCAGGCACTGATTGGCTAAACTGCAAGTCTGTCAAAAGAATTGAAAAAGGGGCAGTTTGCAGAGGCTTAGATACAAGATAATCACAGAGGTTAAAAGTATATTAATATAACTGTGTTGGTTATGCAAAACTGGGAAATGGGTAAAAAAAAGTGATTATCTATCTTTTAAAACAATAAAAATTCTGGTGTAGACTGTCCCTTTAAAGTGAAGGTAAAGTTAGCTTAGTGACAATCATGTATAGCATTCTGTTTAAAAAATAAATAGAAGTTTTATTCATCATTTCTATTCTATTATCGTATCAATCGAGTAATCACCTTTAAAAAGCCTCTTGTAGTCGTCAGAAAATTCAACCCATAATTGTTTTGTGTAATCCTATTGAAATTCTGTCCGTTAGGCGGCCATCAATCCACGTCATCTGCCCCTCTAATCTTGTGTGCATGAACTATTCAAATTTTCTTGTTCATGACCAGTTTCTAATACTAACATGTAGAAATCCTCTTTTGTAATAATGGATTGGCGATTAGCGCATGCGCGGTGGTTCACAGCATAGGCGATTTGCGCATTTGGATACAGCATAGTTATCGTGCAAAATACAGAAGACGACGGAAGAAGGTCTTGGGAGGAGTCGGGAGATTATCTGTAGGGATTTTTAAGTATAAAGTTTAATAATAAATATAAAAGTAATTAAAAAAAAACTTGGACGACTAGATTAGGGTCATATGGATAAAAGATAGTCTTGCATAGTGGAAAACCTTACCTTCACTTTAAAGCCACAGTCTAAAAAACAAATTATGCGAACCAGATAATTTAATTTCCTTCTGTACAAGGAGAGTCCACAGCTTCATTCCTTACTGTTGGGAAATACTGAAGCTGCCCACCAGGAGGAGGCAAAACACCCCAGCCAAAGGCTTAAAGGAATAGTAAACTAAAAAAAAAAAAAAAAAAAAAAAATATGATTCAGATAGAACATACAATTTTAAACAACTTTCCAATTTAATTCTATTATCAAATTTTCTTCATTCTCTTGTTATCCATTGCTGAAGGGACAGCATTGCACTACTGACAGAAAGCTGAAAATATCTATTTAGCCAATCACAAGACACAAATGTGTTCAGGCACCAATTAGCAGAAGCTCCCACTAGTGTATGATATGTGTATTCATTTTTTAACAAGGGATACGAAAAGAACAAAGCACATTTGAAAATAGAAGTGAATTTAAAAGTGTCTTAAAATGACATGCTCTACCTGAATCATGCTAGTTTAATTTGACTTTCCTATCCCTTTTAATACCTCTACCACTTTCCCTAACCCACAGTCATTCTGCCGAGGGAACAAGGAACAGTAGGAGAATATCAGGGTATAAAAAAGGTGCCAGAAGAGAAATATAAATTTAAGGGGCCACCCATCGGAGAAACACGGGCGGGGACCGTGGACTCTCCTTATATAGAAGGAAATTAAATTATCTGGTAAGCATAATTTATGTTTTCCTTCTTAATATAAGGAGAGTACACGGCTTTATTCCTTACTGTTGGGAAACTTATACCCAAGCTCTAGATGACACTGAATGATAACGGGAGGGACAAAAATAGAGACGGACCCTAATCTGAGGGCACCACAGCCTGCAAAACCTCTCTCCCGAAGGCTGCTTCAGCTGAAGCAAAAACATCACTCGTAAAATTTATAAAAAGTGTGTAAGGAGGACCAGGTAGCTGCCTTACAAATGTGATCCATAGAGGCCTCGTTCTTAAAGGCCCAAGAGGAAGCCACTGCTCTAGTAGAATTAGCCATAATTCTCTGAGGAGGTCTATGTCCCGCTGTCTCATAAGCTAAGCAGATAAAACTCCTCAACCAAAAAGATAAGTAAGTCGAAGAGACCTTCTGACCCTTACACTTCCCAGAATATGCCACAAACAAGGAAAAAGTTTGTCTAAAATCCTTAGTAGCCTGAAGATCAAACTTCAAGGCACGAATCACGTCCAAATTATGAAGTAAAAGTTCCTTTGAAGAAGAAGGATTAGGACACAAAGAAGGGACCACAATCTCTTGATTGATGTTGCGGTCTGACACGACTTTAGGGAGAAACCCTAACTTAGTACGTAGGACAGCCTTATCCGAATGGAACACCAGATAAGGAGGTTCACATTGCAATGCGCCAATTTCAGATACTCTGCGTGCAGAAGCAATAGCCAGTAGAAAAAAAACCTTCCAGGGCAACAACCTAATGTCAATTTCATGCATAGGCTCAAACGGAGCCCGTTGCAAAACTTTAAGAACCAAATTCAGACTCCAAGGGGAAGCCAAAGATCTGAACACAGGTCTGATCCTAATCAGAGCCTTAACAAAAGACTGAACATCTTGAAGCTCAGAGAGCCTCTTGTGCAGTAAAACAGACAAAGCTGAAATCTGTCCCCTCAGGGAACTAACCGAAAGACCCTTCTCCAGTCCATCCTTGAGAAATAACAGAATTTATGTTTACCTGATAAATTTCTTTCTCCAACGGTGTGTCCGGTCCACGGCGTCATCCTTACTTGTGGGATATTCTCTTCCCCAACAGGAAATGGCAAAGAGCCCAGCAAAGCTGGTCACATGATCCCTCCTAGGCTCCGCCTACCCCAGTCATTCGACCGACGTTAAGGAGGAATATTTGCATAGGAGAAACCATATGGTACCGTGGTGACTGTAGTTAAAGAAAATAAAATATCAGACCTGATTAAAAAAACCAGGGCGGGCCGTGGACCGGACACACCGTTGGAGAAAGAAATTTATCAGGTAAACATAAATTCTGTTTTCTCCAACATAGGTGTGTCCGGTCCACGGCGTCATCCTTACTTGTGGGAACCAATACCAAAGCTTTAGGACACGGATGAAGGGAGGGAGCAAATCAGGTCACCTAAATGGAAGGCACCACGGCTTGCAAAACCTTTCTCCCAAAAATAGCCTCAGAAGAAGCAAAAGTATCAAACTTGTAAAATTTGGTAAAAGTGTGCAGTGAAGACCAAGTCGCTGCCCTACATATCTGATCAACAGAAGCCTCGTTCTTGAAGGCCCATGTGGAAGCCACAGCCCTAGTGGAATGAGCTGTGATTCTTTCGGGAGGCTGCCGTCCGGCAGTCTCGTAAGCCAATCTGATGATGCTTTTAATCCAAAAAGAGAGAGAGGTAGAAGTTGCTTTTTGACCTCTCCTTTTACCTGAATAAACAACAAACAAGGAAGATGTTTGTCTAAAATCCTTTGTAGCATCTAAATAGAATTTTAGAGCGCGAACAACATCCAAATTGTGCAACAAACGTTCCTTCTTTGAAACTGGTTTTGGACACAGAGAAGGTACGATAATCTCCTGGTTAATGTTTTTGTTAGAAACAACTTTTGGAAGAAAACCAGGTTTAGTACGTAAAACCACCTTATCTGCATGGAACACCAGATAAGGAGGAGAACACTGCAGAGCAGATAATTCTGAGACTCTTCTAGCAGAAGAAATCGCAACTAAAAACAAAACTTTCCAAGATAATAACTTAATATCAACGGAATGTAAGGGTTCAAACGGAACCCCCTGAAGAACTGAAAGAACTAAATTGAGACTCCAGGGAGGAGTCAAAGGTTTGTAAACAGGCTTGATTCTAACCAGAGCCTGAACAAAGGCTTGAACATCTGGCACAGCTGCCAGCTTTTTGTGAAGTAATACCGACAAGGCAGAAATCTGTCCCTTCAGGGAACTTGCAGATAATCCTTTTTCCAATCCTTCTTGAAGGAAGGATAGAATCCTAGGAATCTTAACCTTGTCCCAAGGGAATCCTTTAGATTCACACCAACAGATATATTTTTTCCAAATTTTGTGGTAAATCTTTCTAGTCACAGGCTTTCTGGCCTGAACAAGAGTATCGATAACAGAATCTGAGAATCCTCGCTTCGATAAAATCAAGCGTTCAATCTCCAAGCAGTCAGCTGGAGTGAAACCAGATTCGGATGTTCGAACGGACCCTGAACAAGAAGGTCTCGTCTCAAAGGTAGCTTCCAAGGTGGAGCCGATGACATATTCACCAGATCTGCATACCAAGTCCTGCGTGGCCACGCAGGAGCTATCAAGATCACCGACGCCCTCTCCTGCTTGATCCTGGCTATCAGCCTGGGGATGAGAGGAAATGGCGGGAACACATAAGCTAGTTTGAAGGTCCAAGGTGCTACTAGTGCATCCACTAGAGCCGCCTTGGGATCCCTGGATCTGGCCCCGTAGCAAGGAACTTTGAAGTTCTGACGAGAGGCCATCAGATCCATGTCTGGAATGCCCCACAGGTGAGTGACTTGGGCAAAGATTTCCGGATGGAGTTCCCACTCCCCCGGATGCAATGTCTGCCGACTCAGAAAATCCGCTTCCCAATTTTCCACTCCTGGGATGTGGATAGCAGACAGGTGGCAGGAGTGAGACTCCGCCCAAAGAATAATTTTGGTTACTTCTTCCATCGCTAGGGAACTCCTTGTTCCCCCCTGATGGTTGATGTACGCAACAGTCGTCATGTTGTCTGATTGAAACCGTATGAACCTGGTCCTCGCAAGCTGGGGCCAGGCCTGGAGAGCATTGAATATCGCTCTCAGTTCCAGAATATTTATCGGTAGAAGAGATTCTTCCCGAGACCAAAGACCCTGAGCTTTCAGGGATCCCCAGACCGCGCCCCAGCCTATCAGACTGGCGTCGGTCGTGACAATGACCCACTCTGGTCTGTGGAACATCATCCCTTGAGACAGATTGTCCAGGGACAGCCACCAACGGAGTGAGTCTCTGGTCCTCTGATTTACTTGTATCTTCGGAGACAAGTCTGTATAGTCCCCATTCCACTGACTGAGCATGCACAGTTGTAATGGTCTTAGATGAATGCGCGCAAAAGGAACTATGTCCATCGCCGCCACCATCAACCCGATCACTTCCATGCACTGAGCTATGGAAGGAAGAGGAACGGAATGAAGTATCCGACAAGAGTCCAGAAGCTTTGTTTTTCTGGCCTCTGTTAGAAAGATCCTCATTTCTAAGGAGTCTATAATTGTTCCCAAGAAGGGAACCCTTGTTGACGGGGATAGAGAACTCTTTTCCACGTTCACTTTCCAGCCGTGAGATCTGAGAAAGGCCAGGACAATGTCCGTGTGAGCCTTTGCTTGAGGAAGGGACGACGCTTGAATCAGAATGTCGTCCAGGTAAGGTACTACTGCAATGCCCCTTGGTCTTAGCACCGCTAGAAGGGACCCTAGTACCTTTGTGAAAATCCTTGGAGCAGTGGCTAATCCGAAAGGAAGCGCCACGAACTGGTAATGTTTGTCCAGGAATGCAAACCTTAGGAACCGATGATGTTCCTTGTGGATAGGAATATGTAGATACGCATCCTTTAAATCCACCGTGGTCATGAATTGACCTTCCTGGATGGAAGGAAGGATAGTTCGAATGGTTTCCATCTTGAACGATGGGACCTTGAGAAATTTGTTTAAGATCTTGAGATCTAGGATTGGTCTGAACGTTCCCTCTTTTTTGGGAACTATGAACAGATTGGAGTAGAACCCCATCCCTTGTTCTCTTAATGGAACAGGATGAATCACTCCCATTTTTAACAGGTCTTCTACACAATGTAAGAACGCCTGTCTTTTTATGTGGTCTGAAGACAACTGCGACCTGTGGAACCTCCCCCTTGGGGGAAGTCCCTTGAATTCCAGAAGATAACCCTGGGAGACTATTTCTAGCGCCCAAGGATCCAGAACATCTCTTGCCCAAGCCTGAGCGAAGAGAGAGAGTCTGCCCCCCACCAGATCCGGTCCCGGATCGGGGGCCAATATTTCATGCTGTCTTGGTAGCAGTGGCAGGTTTCTTGGCCTGCTTTCCCTTGTTCCAGCCTTGCATTGGTCTCCAAGCTGGCTTGGCCTGAGCAGTATTACCCTCTTGCTTAGAGGACGTAGCACCTTGGGCTGGTCCGTTTTTACGAAAGGGACGAAAATTAGGTCTATTTTTTGCCTTGAAAGGCCGATCCTGAGGAAGGGCGTGGCCCTTACCCCCAGTGATATCAGAGATAATCTCTTTCAAGTCAGGACCAAACAATGTTTTCCCCTTGAAAGGAATGTTTAGTAGCTTGTTCTTGGAAGACGCATCAGCCGACCAAGATTTCAACCAAAGCGCTCTGCGCGCCACAATAGCAAACCCAGAGTTCTTAGCCGCTAACTTAGCCAATTGCAAAGAGGCGTCTAGAGTGAAAGAATTAGCCAATTTGAGAGCATTGATTCTGTCCATAATCTCCTCATAAGGAGGAGAGTCACTATCGAGCACCTTAAGCAGTTCATCAAACCAGAAATATGCGGCAGTAGTGACAGGGACAATGCATGAAATGGGTTGTAGAAGGTAACCCTGCTGAACAAACATCTTTTTAAGCAAACCTTCTAATTTTTTATCCATAGGATCTTTGAAAGCACAACTATCCTCTATGGGAATAGTGGTGCGTTTGTTTAAAGTAGAAACCGCTCCCTCGACCTTGGGGACTGACTGCCATAAGTCCTTTCTGGGGTCGACCATAGGAAACAATTTTTTAAATATGGGGGGAGGGACGAAAGGAATACCGGGCCTTTCCCATTCTTTATTAACAATGTCCGCCACCCGCTTGGGTATAGGAAAAGCTTCTGGGAGCCCCGGCACCTCTAGGAACTTGTCCATTTTACATAGTTTCTCTGGGATGACTAAATTTTCACAATCATCCAGAGTGGATAATACCTCCTTAAGCAAAATGCGGAGATGTTCCAATTTAAATTTAAATGTAATCACATCAGATTCAGCCTGCTGAGAAATGTTCCCTAAATCAGTAATTTCTCCCTCAGACAAAACCTCCCTGGCCCCCTCAGATTGGGTTAGGGGCCCTTCAGAGATATTAATATCAGCGTCGTCATGCTCTTCAGTAACTAAAACAGAGCAGCCACGCTTACGCTGACAAGGGTTCATTTTGGCTAAAATGTTTTTGACAGAATTATCCATTACAGCCGTTAATTGTTGCATAGTAAGGAGTATTGGCGCGCTAGATGTACTAGGGGCCTCCTGAGTGGGCAAGACTCGTGTAGACGAAGGAGGGAATGATGCAGTACCATGCTTACTCCCCTCACTTGAGGAATCATCTTGGGCATCATTGTCATTATCACATAAATCACATTTATTTAAATGAATAGGAATTCTGGCTTCCCCACATTCAGAACACAGTCTATCTGGTAGTTCAGACATGTTAAACAGGCATAAACTTGATCAGAAAGTACAAAAAACGTTTTAAAATAAAACCGCTACTGTCACTTTAAATTTTAAACTGAACACACTTTATTACTGCAATTGCGAAAAAACATGAAGGAATTGTTCAAAATTCACCAAATTTTCACCACAGCGTCTTAAAGCCTTGAAAATATTGCACACCAATTTTGGAAGCTTTAACCCTTAAAATAACGGAACCGGAGCCGTTTTAAGCTTTAAACCCCTTTACAGTCCCTGGTATCTGCTTTGCTGAGACCCAACCAAACCCAAAGGGGAATACGATACCAAATGACGCCTTCAGAAGTCTTTTATAAGTATCAGAGCTCCTCTCACATGCGACTGCATGCCATGCCTCTCAAAAACAAGTGCGCAACACCGGCGCGAAAATGAGACTCTGCCTATGCTTTGGGAAAGCCCCTAAAGAATAAGGTGTCTAAAACAGTGCCTGCCGATATTATTATATCAAAATACCCAGATAAAATGATTCCTCAAGGCTAAATATGTGTTAATAATCAATCGATTTAGCCCAGAAAAAGTCTACAGTTTAAATAAGCCCTTGTGAAGCCCTTATTTACAATCGTAATAAACATGGCTTACCGGATCCCATAGGGAAAATGACAGCTTCCAGCATTACATCGTCTTGTTAGAATGTGTCATACCTCAAGCAGCAAGGGACTGCAAACTGTTCCCCCAACTGAAGTTAATTGCTCTCAACAGTCCTGTGTGGAACAGCCATGGATTTTAGTTACGGTTGCTAAAATCATTTTCCTCATACAAACAGAATTCTTCATCTCTTTTCTGTTTCTGAGTAAATAGTACGTACCAGCACTATTTGAAAATAACAAACTCTTGATTGAATAATGAAAAACTACAGTTAAACACTAAAAAACTCTAAGCCATCTCCGTGGAGATGTTGCCTGTACAACGGCAAAGAGAATGACTGGGGTAGGCGGAGCCTAGGAGGGATCATGTGACCAGCTTTGCTGGGCTCTTTGCCATTTCCTGTTGGGGAAGAGAATATCCCACAAGTAAGGATGACGCCGTGGACCGGACACACCTATGTTGGAGAAAATAGAATCCTGGCAACCTTAAAGTTATGCCAAGGAAATCCACGCTCTTCACAGAAAAATAAGTAGGTTCTCCACACCTTATGATAGATGCAACAAGTAACCGGCTTACGAGCTTGAATGAGAGAATCAATAACTCTTTCAGAAAAACCTCTCTTGGCAAGGACTAAGCGTTCAATCTCCACGCAGCCTCAGAGAATCTAGATTTTAAAGAACAAAAGGTCCCTGTTCAAGCAGATACCTGCAATAAGGTAACTTCAATGGAGGAGATGACATCCCCACTAGATCCGCGAACCACGTCCTTCGCGGCTACAATGGCGCAATCAGTATTACTGACACCTGCTCCTGCGGGCCACTACCCGAGGAAGGAGTGGTAAAGGCGGAAAAAATTAAAATTAGACTGAACCTCCAAGGCCCCGCTAATGAATCTATTGGCTCCGCCTAAGGATCCCTGGACCTCAACCCATATCTGGGTAGCTTGGTATTGAGACGAGACGCCATGAGATCCATTTTCAGCGTCCCCCACATGTTACATAAGGTAGGCATCCTTCAGATCTATAGAGGTCATGAACTGTCCTTCCTGAACTAGAGGAAGGATGGTCCTTATTGTCTCCATCTTGAACGAGGGGACATTTAGATCCAGAATCAGGGAAAGCTCCCTCCTTCTTTGGGACCACGAACAGGTTTGAATTGTATTCCAAACCTCATTCTTCGATAGGAACCGGGACAATGACCACTAAGGAGCACAGATCCCACATGCTCCCCAAAAAGGCTTCCCTCTTTTCTGGCTATGAAGACAGACTTGAGAGGAAAAATATGCCCTTGGGTGGATGAGATTTTAAACCAATCTTGTATCCCTGAGCTATGACCTCCAGGACCCATGGATCCTGCACGTCCCTGAACCAAGCGTCTGAAAACAGCGACAGTCTGCCCTCTACACGATCCAGCACCGGATCGGGGGCGCCCCTTCATGCCAACTTGTTCTCGGCAGGCTTCTTGTTCTGCTTGGATTTATTCCAGGACTGAGCCGGCTTCCAAGTGCTCTTGATTTGCTCGGACTTAGAGTAGGGCTGCTGACGTTGGGACTTTTCAGAACGAAAGGAACAAAAATTAGATCCTTGTCCTTTAGATTTGTTCTTTTTATCCTGCGGTAGGAAGGCACCCTTGCCCCCATTGACCGTGTGGCCTGGACCAAATAAAATACTTCCCTTAAGGGGGGCGGAGCTAGCCATCTAACCGGAGAGACGCACTTTTAGGGAGCTCTCTCTTATCTTAAGCTATTAAGTGTAGATAAGGTGCTGTTTTATATAAGCAAACCCTAAATTAACTCATGCTAGCTCGTCTACTATACATGTAGAAGTTGGTGAACAAGTATACTCGTGCTTTTCCTACAGAGTGAGGAGTGAGGTCGGCTGAGAAGGACACTGACTTGCTACCGCAGAGGCACCACACAGACTTAGGTGACAGCTGAAGCCAGAAAGCTGCAAAACTTAGTCAAACCCCGACTTACTCCCAAGCTACCAACTTACCGGTGATCTACTGACACCCGGAAGATTGAGGATCAGCTCCGGTGGAGCGGAGGTACTCCGCGGTAGTAACAGTAGCCGCACAACATTGCGGAGCTGCAGTTTTAAACAACTTACCTGGTCCGAGATCCTGTCTTCTCTCCTGAGTAGCCGCCGCTATCGGAAACCGGCTTGCTTCTAGCATAACTCCAGCTGGTTCTTTGGAAGGCCCTTGCTGCGCTACTTATATTTTTTTTCTTTTGGCGCGAACTCTCGCCATCTTGAGGCCTGGTCTCAGATAGGCCCCAGACGGAGTGTGTCAGACCTACCTCGCAAATAGCACACAGTGAGGAGGGTAAGATTCAACTATATTGTTTCATCCAATAAAGTACCCATAAAGTGCCCTCACTGAGTCTACATATTAATTTTATAAGCATATGCTAGAACAGCGTTATCTTTCCCCACAAAAACAGCCCAAATCAGTCTGCTACACGTTTGGCCTTATCAACCAACATTCTACTGAGAGAGTTAAGCAACAGCATCTAGCTACATACCTAGTAGATAAACTGTATTATTTGTAATCTTGACTTGGAACAAAACATTATTATTCTGGGCAATCAGTAAAACTTTATTTGCCTTTATGAGACTCTTTCAGTAAGCTAATTCCTCAAAGTCTAGCCTTGCACCTACTCATGTAAAATTTAAGATATCTGCCTGTAATTTTTCCTGCAAGTTACTGGAGCAGACTGATTCATAAAACGGTTTGTTACTGGTATCACAGAATTCAGGATGTTACAGTGGTTGTGTACTGCAACTAATTTATCTACAGAATAATCCTATGAATATTGTTACATGATGCAGTAGCATTGTCCTGCGCATCACCAAGTCAGGGATAGGCACGAGCCAAGGCTGTGGCGGACATTTTCTAAAGTAAAGACCTTTAGTGAAGGACACCAAGGTACATTTACAATTAAAACTATTATTTTATAGTGCTGAATTGTATTATACTGATGCAGATACCACTGATCCTATAACCAGCCCTTGTCTGGCTATACACATGTGCCAGTGTCACTTCTGTGTCTTTGTATAGAGCTGGGTGTTATTATACAGATGCAGATACACATCCAGTATTTCACTCAGGCTTTATTTATTCCATAACTTATCACCCAATATTGCTAGCAGTCTCTTGACAAGCCACTAATTTTATTCTCACTAAATATTTTCCCTTTCCTATTATTTAATCAGAAAGAAAAGATATACTAAGGTTATGATTCACAACCTTACTATATCTTTTCTTTCTATTTAAATACTACTTATAATACACCTCAGGTGCTGGTTAAAGTGCTTTACCTTTGCATATAAAGCTCCAAGGACACAGTAGCAGCTTGCTTCTTGAATCTTCCCTCTCTCTCTGTCTCACTCAGAGTCATTTTCTGGTACTAAGCTGCATCATGTGTGAGTGGCCACAACCCTGCAAAACGTGGCGCCGCATGTGTTAAGGAGGAGTCAGGACCAGTATTCATCTGTCTTACTCCTCCCTCCCCACAGCAAAATGGGTGGCGGACACTGCAAGGGCCAGTCACGGACACCAGTGTCCGTGTACGGACACCTTGCCTATCCCTGCACCAAGTGAACCTTTGATTACTGCACATTGAGTATTACAGTGGTGCAACACCATCTTTGAAAAAACCCTGCCTATCAACTAGCAAGCTATATGTGCATACTGTAGATAACCTCTTTGTTTCACCCTGAACAGTCTACTCCAATTTCCTGAACTTAAGAACATAAAGTGGTCCCAGACGAGGTATTTAGACAGAATAACATCACTTGGAGGTTGGGGACAGACTTCTAGATCCAGAGGTTACATAACAGCCTGGTTAACTTCTAATAACTAAAAGGTGCTTATTAAGTGTACCAACTACACAAGAACTTTACCACAGTCCTAGTCTTGGTGTAGTGCACCCTTCTCTCCCTTTTCCTGCTGTCCTTTGTGGCAGTGGGTCATACCCAAATTACCTTTTCCCGAGATCGCCCTGTGAGGGCAACCTCCCTGAGAAGTGGTGCATAGGCAAACTCAAAGTAGTCTAATAAAGCAAGTGTGTCCTATCCTTTCTTAGATTTTTTGAGTCACGCAGAAGACGGCTTGAGAGGTAGTAGTAGGGGAAGATGTCTCACTCAAATAGGAAAAAAAAATAATAGCAAACATAATGAAGGCCCTAAAAGGACTGTTGCTGACCACTTTAATAGAAAATTTTTGACAGACAGAGATCTGTCAGACGAAGATTCCAGAGACTCTCCATCTGAGCAAAGAGAAGAGGGAACACGCCCTTTGGGTAGGAATGTGGCCTGTAGTTCTGAAGATACCTCTCTCAGGGCCCTCATTAACTCCCTCTCTACTAAAATGGACTCACATCATTCTTCCCTGAAACAGGAGATTAGGACCTCGGTTGCGGATCTTAAAAAAGAAATTTCCACACTAGGTGAGAGAACCGATAACTTGGAGCAAAAGCATGAAGACCTACTAACAGATCATTCCAACCTCCTCTCCTACTCCCAAACACTTGCAGAGTTGATCTCAGACCTTGAGACGAAACTAGCCGACCTCGAAGATAGGTCTCGCTGCAACAACGTGAGACTCGGGGGAATACCTGAAAGTATAGCTCCTGCAGACCTCCCTACACACCTCTCAGATTTATTCGGGATCTTATTAAGCAATCCACAAGATCCTGAAGCTAAAATAGACAGAGCGCACAGAGCAATCAGGCCCAGGAATTCCAACCAAGCTCAGCCAAGGGATGTTATCGTCAGACTCCACTATTTTACCTATAAGGAGAAACTACTTAAGGCCGCCTTCGCCAATAAAGACTTGCCTGATCCCTATAAAGAGATTCTATTCTTCCCAGACCTGTCAACCCATACATTAGCTAAGAGAAGGTCTTTTCAACCTATAACCCAGTGTCTACGCAAGCATTCAATTAAATACAGGTGGGGGTTTCCAGTGAAACTTTTCTTCCAATATGAGGACTTATCCTACACCATATCTAATTTGCAACAGGGAATGGAGCTACTGAGTAAGCTGAAATTGCTTCAGAACTCTTCTACTGAGCCTTCTGTTCAGCGGGATACAGTACCTCTCCTGAGAGAGATCACCACTCAAGCATCTTTGCCTTCAAACTCTGTTTCTTTAAGAGCGGCCGCCTCCGAATGGGCTCCAAAGCCGAGACGCTTGTCTCCTGCATCTAAGAGGCTCAACACCAGCCAACAGGACCCTTAAACAACCAAGTTTGTGATTATGCACCACGGTATCCTGTGCAACACTGAAACACACCTATATCCTTACTATCCAGAAAATCAGCCATCTGCTTCATATATCCTTTTTTGCAATGTGTATTACACTTTTTAGACTGTCTTCTCTCTCCCCTGCAGGTTGAACATTTACTAGTGGACTATATAGCCCCTATGCAATAGCTTCTCACTATGATGATTTGTTTGATTTATTTGAGCAAATGATATATACGTTGCTGTTATACTTTGAAACTTACAGCTTAATTTTAGTCTTGCACTAACTCATTTTTTTTTTTTTTTTTCTTTTTGTATAGCATTTATATATCAACCTAGGTCTTGTTTTATACACAGGCATAGCTATTTAGTTACACCTCAGTCCCTAATTGTGTTAGAGGAACTATACCCAATAGGGCTATTCTATATTATTTACTAAACTCACCTGCATTTTCATTTTTCATTGCTCATTCTATCAAATGATGTCTATGTTACTATGTAAATTACAGTGTCTTGTCTCACACATATTAAAAATCCGGTCGCAGACACAATTTGTGTATTGGGAATGTGCAGGTAGCTGCTTAAAAATATTAGGTAATAGCAATCTCAATGTAGACAACCATCCTACATTGCTGTATATCTCGAGCAAGCTTTTTTACTAATGTTGTTTATAGGTTTCTTTTTTGGACCCACTTCCATTATATATTTTGATTGGATATACTGATCCTAAAGTTGTATAATGATAATCCCCCTTACTAGCTTTATTAAGCGTTACCCAGCATATCTCAAGCGCCATATTTTATTATGACTGATAATAACCTAAAGAGAAGGCTTCTAAATAAACAAAAAAAAAAAACTTCTAAGTGTAGAATTACTGGTCTTGTTAACTTAAATCAATGCCTAGCGAATTTATTCTTTTCAAGATATAATCTAGGTAAATTTATATTAATCCTCATTAGGCACTGATGCAGGGTAGTACTTATTTACTGGTATAAGAGTTGTCTTATTAGCTTTTAGGTCTCTAAACGGCTAAGCTACCATTTACTGATATATTATTTTGATATTATGCCTATCCCCTACAATATATTATGGTAGTCATATCTTTATGCAAAGATTTTAGCAAATTATTATGCTGACCCAATTGTGTTTCACATCACCCATATACTTCTTAGACAGTACTCACTGCTACATTGGAATTTACCCCCACCCCCTAGATATGCAGTCAGAACAGGATATGTCTCTCCTTATTTATTTATTCAGCACATTAGCTGGTGTAGTTAATATTTAGTTGCGTCAACTTATCCCAAAAAGTATCTTATAAGCCGTTGCTTTGTTTTACCTCCCATCTTAAGGGTCACGTCTGTACCTGCTATATCAGCTTCTAGAGATAGCTGAGTCACCCACAGCGCTTATATAGCCCCAATTCATATATGTTCTGGCCTAACAGCGATCTGATTGACCCCTATTACCTATATGTCTTGCGACTACTACTATTATGGATTAGTGCACGCCTGCATCCTTTTGTGTAGGTCCCGTTCTATTAATGTTCTCTTTATTTCGCTCAGTTAATACACTTTTATCCAGGATATTCAAGATGATAACCAACCCCAGCAGACTTTAAGCTCTTTAATACCATAGCATTATTACCGATTCTATGCCCTATACCAGCCCCATAGAAACCTTAGTAACTTTTATATATGGCTCCGCCCCTCCATACTCCCCCCTATTTGATGAGCGGTGCTTACCCGCTGAAATTCCTCCCTCACCCATAATATTGTTACATGAGCTATCCCTAGGCCCAATAGTGGCCGCAGATCTGACTATCTTATAGATTATTTCACTTTAACACAGCCAATGGGTCCATGAGAGACCTTCTCATTAGTCAGCCAGTTTTACGAATATATACAAAAAACTTGAGGTTTGAGAAACTTATTTGATGTCAAACATTGTTGCAATTTCTGTTGTATATGATTCTTACTGTTTTTCTTTTTTATGATCAAAAATGTTTATTCACAACTGACTGAAACGTATTTACTACTGCAACCATATCGATGTTTGATGTTCCTTCTTTTGCATCGTTGCATAACCTCAATAAAAAAATTATTTAAAAAAATAAAAAAAAAATACTTCCCTTAAAAGGGAGGGAAAGTAGTCTAGACTTAGAAGTCATGTCCGCAAACCAGGACTTCAGCCAGAGCTCCCGACGGGTATGGACTGAGAAACCAGAGACCTTAGCATTCAGGCGAATAATCTGCATGTTTGCATCACATATAAAGGAATTAGCAATTCTAAATGCTTAAATTATTTTTTGGATAACATCAAGGGGACCCTCCACCTCAATCAAATCCACTAAGGAGTCACACCAGTAGGCCGCAGCTCCAGCAACCGAGGCAACCGCCGCTGCCGGTTGAAATAAGTATCCCCTTTGCTGAAACATTTTCCTGAGAAAAGTTTCCATCTTCGTATCAATCGGCTCTCTGAAGGACGAGCTATCCTCAAGAGGGATAGTAGTACGCTTAGCTAACGTGGAGATAGCGCCATCCACCTTAGGGACGGAACCCCACAACTCTAGCTGAGAGTCCGGGTCCGGGAATAATTTTGTAAAGGCAGACGAAGGGGAAAAGAAAGATCCAATTCTATCCCACTCGCTCTTAATAATGTTTGCCATTTTTACAGGTACAGGAAAAGTTAGCGGCACTACCTTGTCCTCATACACTCTTGTCTAATTTAGGGATCAAAGGTTCATCAGGCAGCTTGGCCTCTGGAACCTCTAATGTCGACAGAACCTTGTTTAGAAGAATGACACATACCACCCCCTGATCCCTCTAAAACGTAAATGTTAACTTTTAAATCTAAAAGCTGGAAAATCCGCAGCCGGAGGCCTAGAAGTAGCAAATTTCAATCCAGAAAGTTCAGCCTATGAAGACTCATAGTGTGACCCATCCTGGGATACTTAAAAGGCAGACAAGTCTAATAAATCACTGGATGTCCCCTGGACCGGAGAGCTATGTTTAACCTTTTGCTTGCGCTTGGCAGGGCGAGGTAAAGCACTAAGAGCCTCAGACACCGCCGTTTTTAACTGCGCAGTAAAGTCGAATAATAAAAGGCTCCCTCCAGATGGAGGATCAGGCGTGCTACGGGAAGCTGCATGTGGCGATGGAGATGACTGATGGGTATGCACCTCATGGGACGGCAAATCCTCAGAGGTGGACGGCTCAGTATTACTAAAGGGGTTAACCTTCTTAGACATAATAACCTTGTTAATGCATATGTAACATAGTTGAGAGGGCGGGCATACCAAGGCCTCCTCACAATATAGACAGGTATTACTATTAGGAAAAGAGAGAGTTCCCTCAAGCATATCGGAGTCCTCCATAGCTTGCGCTAACAGTAGGATACAGAATAAACAAACTTTATATTTCTCACAAAACGGCACCTTTATACTCCCAATGACTGGGGCACTCACCACCTCCTAGACCCAGGCAAACAGAGAAACAAGCGTCTTCTCCGATATCTAGCTCGGTCAGGAAAGAGAAAACGAAAGTGTGACCACACCCGGTCACGTGGTGCGCAAGGCAGGACCGCCCCTGCTATGAGAAAAAGCAAGCCAAGATTCAAGCTGAGCAGCATTCAAAGTGAAAGTAAAAACCTGTATGTTCCGTTACCACATAATAACAGACTAAGAGCCCAAAAAAATCTCACATATAAAGCAGGATAAAATCAAAGTATTACATTTGATCAATCCCCACTGTTCAATAAACTACCTCCGGAGATATTAACCCATGATTCTATTAAGATAAAAGGAGCCACACTGTGACCCTGTCTTCTACGTTTTCAACATAAGTAAAAATTTAAACGATCATATCAGAATCAGTGCTGTGGAACAGAAACAAAGCCTCTCAAGTGCGACAGTCTTGTAGCATCACTCCTGACATGGACTTGAGTGAAAAAAAAAGCAGGCAGTGAAACTTGTCAACAACGATTGCTTAAGGAGCTGTTGGTAGGCAGTCTGGATGGTTTTGCAGAAAGAGACTCTCCTTGCATCTCCAGACCCTAACTTTCGCCAATGCTCTCACTGAGAGGCTGACAAGACTACTTAAAACTCCAGTCCCAAATCGAAGGGCATATACCCCTCCTGAGGAACACTCTGAAAATCTTCTGACACTTCTTTGCGATCCTCCTCTCACAAAAGGCAAAGAATGACTGGGGGATGGGGGAAGTGGGAGAGGTATATAAGCCTTTGGCTAGGGTGTCTTTGCCTCCTCATGGAGGCCAGGTTCAGTATTTCCCAACAGTAAGGAATGAAGCCGTGGAGTCTCCATGTATTAAGAAGGAAAACTGCACATAATATGACCAAAAAAAACTGATCTGTATTAAACACTTAGTGGTACTTACACAATAGCTTTTCAGTCTAATAAAGTCCACAGTCATAGGGATAGACCGGTCACTGTTTCTGTTCAGTGCTTTGATATAGTCCAGTAGATCAGCAAAGAACTTATATCCGCCCTTGAGCACACACAGTGCTACAATATGATGACCTCCCATGTCCTTCAGGATATCACGAGCCAATCTTTCTGTCCTGTTTGAAAAATAACACAAATAAATAGATTTAGTGAATGCTCACAAATAAAATTGCAAACAAACTGTTACAATAATAATGTTCTTGAACAGACAATCAACTCAAAATTGTTATTGTTTAAAAAAAAAAAAAAATAGACAATCCCTTTATTACCCATTCCCCAGTTTTGCACAAAAAACAAAATTTATGCTTACCTGATAAATTTCTTTCTCTTGTGGTGTATCCAGTCCACAGGTTCATCCATTACTTGTGGGATATTGTCCTTCCCAACAGGAAGTTGCAAGAAAACACCCACAGCAGAGCTGTCTATATAGCTCCTCCCCTAACTGCCACCCCCAGTCATTCGACCGAAGACAAGCAAGAAAAAGGAGAAACTATAGGGTGCAGTGGTGACTGTAGTTTAAAAATAAAAAACACCTGCCTTAAAGTGACAGGGTGGGCCGTGGACTGGATACACCACAAGAGAAAGAAATTTATCAGGTAAGTATAAATTTTGTTTTCTCTTGTAAGGTGTATCCAGTCAACGGGTTCATCCATTACTTGTGGGATACCAATACCAAAGCTTTAGTACACGGATGAAAGGAGGGACAAGGCAGGAACTTAAACGGAAGGCACCACTGCCTGCAAGACCTTTCAAAAAAGCCTCCAAGGAAGCAAAAGTATCAAATTTGTAGAATTTAGAAAAAGTATGAAGCGAAGACCAAGTCGCCACCTTACAAATCTGTTCAACAGAGGCCTCATTTTTAAAAGCCCATGTGGAAGCTACCGCTCTAGTGGAATGAGCTGTAATTCTTTCAGGAGGCTGCTGGCCAGCAGTCTCATAAGCTAAACGGATTATGCTTCTCAGCCAAAAAGAAAGAGAAGATGCCGAAGCCTTTTGGCCTCTCCTATGTCCAGAGTAGACAACAAACAAAGCAGACGTTTGACGAAAATCCTTAGTAGCTTGTAAATAAAACTTTAAAGCACGAACCACGTCAAGATTGTGTAATAGACGTTCCTTCTTTGAAGAAGGATTAGGACACAGTGACGGAACAACAATCTCCTGATTGATATTCTTATTAGATACCACCTTAGGAAGAAACCCAGGTTTGGTACGCAAAACTACCTTATCTGCATGGAAGATCAGATAAGGGGAATCACACTGTAAGGCAGATAACTCGACGAGCCGAAGAGATAGCTACCAAAAACAGAACTTTCCAAGATAAAAGTTTGATATCTATGGAATGCAGAGGTTCAAACGGAACCCCTTGAAGAACTTTAAGAACTAAATTTAAACTCCATGGTGGAGCAACAGGTTTAAAGGGACAGTATACTGAAAAATGTTTTTTCGCTTAATGTGTTTACAATTGCTTTTTTTACCAACTGCAGAGAAAAAATGTATGAAAAATAGCTTTTTATGTTTTTTTGTGTATATTAAAGCTCTGATTTTTTTTTTTTTAAATATTTATTTATAACCAGTAGTGTGAATTACATGCAAGAATATGTCATAACATCAAACAACAATATGTTACTTATTTTGCGCCACGCAGGGCCATTGATACAGTTTTTTTTTAAATAAAAAGAGACAAAATATGTCAGAACAATATTTTCTTGTTATGCACTGCAAGGGGCCACTTAGCAAGAATTTAAACAAAAATATAGTACATGTTAAAAAAAAAAGAAACATTTCGGATTATTTAACATTCTTATATTCTTGGTTATATTCCTCGAATCCCTACATGCTTTGCAGACACTACTGTTTTTATACCAATTTTAAGCATGCACCCACACACAACACCACACGCATTCCCCCTACACTCACAAAAAAACAAAAACAAAAACAAACAAAGAAAAAAAAAAAAAAAAAAAAAAAAAAAAAAAACATTTTCCTAGCTTAATTGGCTCCTTCCCTGACCTCTCCCCACTGGTAAGGTAACCTCTTCTCTGCTATCAGGGTTAGGAAAGATACTAGATTTTTTAAAGGGAAAATTAATTGCCTTTGTTTATCTAGTGGCCATTGCAAAAGTACCTTTAACCATTTGTTAAAATACTTCCTGAGCTTTGTCTCCTTTCTTAGGTTATGGTCATAGAGTTCTACTCTCATCTGGAAATACATTAGCTTAATAAATTCCCCTAACACGGGGGCTCTTCTTCCTATCCAATTCCTAGCTATTAGATTTCGAGCTGCCATTATACCAGTATTAACTAGTTGACTCTCCCCTGGTTCTAACCGACCTTGGTACAAAAAAAAGATTATACATAGGGTAAGTTCAATCCGTGACCCCATATTTTTATTTAACCAGTAATTTACCTTCGCCCAAAATTGTCTAATTTTGGGACATAGCCATAAACAATGCAATAGGTCTGCTCTCGCTGCACTACACTTATAGCAGGAAATATTCAAATCTGCACTAGCCCATTTGTTTAACCTATCCGGTGTTAAATAATAATTGTTAATGATTCTCCAATGCGTCTCCCTCCAACTAATTACCGTAGTCGCTGAGATACTTAAACTAATGCTTTTCACTACCTCTTCTTCCTGGACATTGGGGACATATTTTTGCATCTTCTGTGTGATTACCCTGATATGGTTATACCCTAGCCTATCAAATAGGATATTATACCAATATCTTAATGATCTAATACCTGCTTTATATAAGATAAGTCCCGCCTCCATCTCTTGCAAGTCCCAACCTGACTCGCTTACAGGAGCAAGTGCTGTCATAAAACTTCTAACTTGCAGGTAGGCATAAAAATTATTTTGTGGTAGCTGAAATTTTTTTGGTATCTCACCATACGTTTGTATTTTATTTGTGTCTGTTATCAAAAATTGTGCAAAGTATCGAATTCCTTTTTCGTACCATTCTCTAAAAACTATATTATTTTGTCCTGGAGAAAAATCTGGGGTACCAATAATCGGTAAGTATCTCGATCTACTATAGTCCACGCCCATTAGATTACAATATTTTTGCCAGGCCAAAATAATATTCCAAATTGTTGAAAGTTGTTTAATATTCTCTGGTAATTTTGCATACGTGTGATGAAGGGCCGATTTTAAGTTGAAAGGTCTTATTAATTCTGTCTCAATCTCATAGTAGGTGATATATTGCGATTCAAGCAACCAGTCTAATCCATATTTTATCATTGCTATCCAATTATAATAGCGTAGATTTGGTAAAGCCATACCTCCATATTTTTTAGGTATAGTTAATCTGTCTAGGGCAATCCGAGGTTTCATCTTGCCCCAGATAAATTTGGTACATGCCTTATTAAATTTAATAATATCTTGTCTTGTAATGAATAGTGGTATATTTTGAAGTAGAAACAGTAGACGCGGAAAAATGATTGTCTTGATAAGCATTATTTTAGCTGATAGTGAAAGAGAATATATATTCCATCTCTGTAGCTCAGCATGAAATTTAGTAAAATAGTCAGCGTAGTTAAGTTTATACCACTCGCCTGGGTCTTTCCCCAGGATGATTCCCAGATACCTAATATGAGCTACTTCCCTATATGGATGTTTGCTATAACTATTTTTATTTTTGTTAATCCATAATATTTCTGACTTTTGTAAATTTACTCTATAACCTGTAAATTTACTAAACTGGTTAATAATCTCCAGACTTATTGGGATACTTACACTAGAATTGCTGAGAAATAAGATAACATCATCCGCATATAACGAAATGACTATCTTATGTTCTCCTACCTTAATACCTTTTAGCATGTCCCTGAGATGAGTTGCCAAGGGCTCTAATGCAATATTGAAAAGAAGTGGGGATAGTGGGCATCCCTGCCTAGTGCCTCTTTGCATGGTAATATATGATGTATATCCCCCATTTACTATTACTTGTGATCTTGGCCATTTATATATCAGATTCACCAAATTCACTAAATTGCCTGAGAACCCGAACTGTGATAAAGAAGTCGTCAGATGATCCCATATTATCGAATCAAACGCCTTTTCCGCGTCTATTGTGAGTAAGGCATGATCTACTTCATTATATTTTCTTGCATTGTGAAATTTATTATAGTAATGTTCAATTGTTAATAGTACCCTACGTATATTTCTCGCTACATTCCTACCTGGCATAAAGCCCGTCTGATCAGGGTGAATTATATCTCCAATCACTTTTTTTAGCCTCTCAGCAATGATATTCATTAATAACTTATAGTCATTATTGAGTAGGGATATGGGTCTGTAGGAACCCATCTCCTCCAATGGTTTACCCTTTTTATGAATCAATGTGATTACTGAATCAGTAAAATAAAGAGATTTCATTCTGTTTTGAGCAAAATATAGATTAAATAGTTCTGTTAAAATATCAACTATATCTGTTTTCAGTATTCTATACCATTCTGCTGAGAGGCCATCTGGACCTGGAGCTTTCCCAATCTTTATTCTATCAATGGCCCCCTTGACTTCCTCACTGTGAATTGGTAGATTCAATTGCGCCAGTTTCTCACTATCAATTTTTGGAAGATTAATCTTTTCCCAGAAAGTCTCTTTTGCTTTATCATCTAGGTCCCCTAAGGCTTATATGTTCTGATAGTATTTAAAAAAAGCATCTCGGATGTCATGCGAGTTGGTATAAAGATTATTATCCTGCCTTATTGACATAATCATGTTCTTATTTTTCCTATAATTTCTAATTTTAGTTAGATTTTTGGCTGATATTCCCTGCGGACCCTGCCAGTAATGCCTGTTCTTAATGTCTTCCATTGCTCATTTTTTATTCATAAAGAGATCTCGTTCTTCTCGAGCCGTTCTGTATTTATCCCATAGTAGTCTATCTGGTTTTAAAATATATTTTCGGTATGCATTCTTTAACTGATTTGCTAATTGCAATTCCCTACTAGCCATCTTTTTCTTCATTCTTATCATGTATTGTTTAATTTCGCCTCTCAAGACAGCTTTATCTGCTTCCCAAAAAATTTCTGTCTTATTCCTGTAAGTGTTATTTAAGATAGAATATTCTCGCCATCTTTGCGTTAGCCAGTTACAGAAACCCAAATTATTCATCATATAACCTTGAAATCTAAAGATATTTCTATTTGGTACCTCTTGCAGATTACAGTTTACTTTTAGTGATATAGTAGCATGATCTGATATAGTAAATTCAGATATTTCAGACTCTAAATCTAATTTTGATATACTTTCGTCTATGAGAAACAAATCTATCCTAGAGAAGTTCTTATGTGATTTAGACTCACAGGAATATTCTTTTATATCCGGATGTTGAACTCTCCATATGTCTTTTAATTTTAAGGTTTTACACAGCTCTCTGAAAAAGCACGCCTCTCTTGTATACTTCCCTCTATTTTTCTTTAGCAATAACCTGTCTAGTTCTGGGTATAGGGTCATATTAAAATCCCCTGCTAAAATCAAGTTTTGCCCTAGATATGGAATTAATTTATTTTGGATGTTATTCCAGAATCCTCTATCGAATTCATTTGGCCCATATACATTACATATTGTCCAAATTTTGGAATTAATCTTAATTTGCAAAATTAAATAACGACCTGCTAGATCAGCATCGACACTAATTATATTATATGTTAAATTTTTATTAATCAAAATGGCTACCCCTCGCTTTCTTGAAAGACAGGGAGTGGCTAGAATTTCAGCCACCCATTTTGCCCTTAATTTTGGAACCTCTACTGCCTTTAGGTGCAATTCCTGTAGGATAACTATGTCAGGGTTGAGTTTAAGGGTTTTTAAGATGTTTTTGCGTTTTATTGGGGACGTGACTCCTCCTATGTTCCACGATACAAAGCTTAAATTTGTGCTCATTTAACCAAACCTGTTAAAATTTTTCAGCAAATACTAACCTCACAGGGGGAGAGAGAAAAAAAAAAAACACTAAAGCAAAACCCTGCCCCTCCCAACACAACATACTACAATCACACCAGCCTCGTCCCTCTGCTGTCCAAGACCGCAATCTTACCAATCTTTCACACATATCCATCAATTCCCATAGCCATAAGTATCCCTCCTCAGCTTAAAAATGTGCTCAGGAGAACTATTTTCATATCTGTATGTTTTTTTTTAGGCAAAAGGCCTTAGCTTCTTTTGGTGTATTTAAAACTATCGGTCCTTCCTCAGTTTCTATAATTAGCTTGGCTGGATATTTTAGAATAGCTTTCATTCCTGCTTTTATAAGCTCAGAACAATATGGGGACATATCTTTCCTTTTTGCAGACGTGTCTGCAGAAAAGTCCTGGAACAAAAGTACCTTTTTACCTTCAATTATTGGCGGACCTGCCTTTCTATACTGCCTTAATATTAACACCTTTTCTTGGAAATGTAATAATCGGATCATAATCATTCTCGGGCGATTTCTTTTATCTGCCTCTGCTCTATAAGGCCCAATCCGGTGTGCTCTTTCTACCGCTATTTTCCCTTCCTGTACTGGCAGATTTATCAGTTTTGGTAGGATAACTGATGCAAATTGTATAAGATCTACATACTCAGCAGTTTCTGGAACTCCAACTACCCTTACGTTGTTCCTCCTTGACCAATCTTCTAAGTCCTCTATCTTAGACTACAGGAGCTTAATAGTATCTGAAAGTTTCTGATTAACATCCTCCTGATTAGTATACATATCCTCTAAGTCGGACACTCGTGTTTCAACTTCTGTCAACCTGCTAGAAAATTGCCTGACTTCTGCAGTGAGACCTACGATCTCATTTTTAATCCCTTCAAACTGGGGCAATATAAGCTCCACTATCTGATTATTAGTTAATTGTGCCTCTGCGCCTCTTCCTATATCTTGTGGGGAAGAAAGGGTTGTCTCTCCTAGAGAGTCTTGTGACAGTTTGTTCAATTTTTTGTCTCTCCTAGAAGACATAGCTGGGGACCTGGATTTCACGTTTGTTATGAATTTTTCCATTAAGATCTGGGGGTCACACTAAACCCAGAAATGTGCCCTAAATGTGTATAGTGTACAAAAAAGAGAATGTGTTCAACACCACAGGTGAAAAAAAAGAAACCCTACCACCTTACTACTCTATCTTAACTGTGCTTTTATATAAAATAATAAAATAATAAAAAAAAATTAAAAAAAAAGGGTGACTCAAAAAAAAAAACGTTAAATAAGAGGATTACAGGTTATTCACCTTATTCCATAATCCAGTTCAATAGTATTAATTTAAAGAAAACCGTACAGTGTACAGTATTTTAGCAGTATTAATCCCCACCTTCATTGTTTCCTCCTTAATATTCTTTTTAAGTAAAAAAAAACACCAACAATATTACACTATCAAGCAATAATAATCCAACAATATTACACTATCAAGCAGTGATAATCCGCTATCAGTAGAGAATCAGTAATATATTTAATAATCTCTCATTTGTATACTCTTTCAGTGCAGGAAAAAGGGCCAAAGTCACTACTATGAGCAAATATCTTAGTTCAACTTCATATCTGTACAGTCCCTGTATAGACTTTCTCCCCTTTGCCTGCAGGCAATGCTTTTTACCAGCTTTTTCTCTGATGTTAATCCATCCAGCCTTTAGATACCGCTTCCAGGAAAAAAAAACCTGCTGGAGCAGTGATAAACAAGTTAACTTTCAACCTTGTTTGTATCTGCCTGTACTACTATAAGCTAGGCCAGGATAGGTGTTCTCCTTCTGCAGCAAGCAAAAAACAACGTTACATCCCATATGACCAAACTTCGCTGAAGACTGAGCTTGCCAAGACCTTTTTAACTTTATACCAATAAAAGATATATTTATCTTCCCAGATTATCTTTATGCGTAATCCACATTAGACAAAGACAGGAATTGTGCTTTATTATTAGGCAGTCCAGATGCACAGCAGTCATCAAACACTTCAATAATCCTGCCAGACTGTTTCAACAATTCAGGCACAACTGCTATCGATACAGATATGTTTATCTTCCCAAGTTATCTCTATACGCACCCCACATTAAGCAGAAACATGAATTGTGCTTTTATCTTTAGGCAGTCCAGATACACAGTCGTCACCAAACACTCCAACAAATCTGCCAGCCTGTTTCAGTAATTCAAGCAAGACTGCTACAAATAAAGATATGTTTATCTTCCCAGGTTATCTTTATGCGTGGACCGCATTGGGCAGAAACAAGACTTGTGCTTTATCATTAGGCAGTCCAGATACACAGCAGTCACCAAACACTTCAATCCTGCCGGCGTGTTTCCATACTTCAGGCAAGACTGCACCAAAAAGTATTTTATCCCTCTAGTTGTAATGAGTGAGAGACTCTAAGCCACTATGTATCTCTGCAAGGTGTAGGATATACAGGGAGAGGCGCTGTCATTCACAACTTGGGGCATACAGTTTTTATACTTGCGGTTTGCCGGATCCGTGGGTTCTCCTCCTTTGCCTTTCACCTAGGCCTTCACGACCACCCGGGGCTAGAACGGCTCCTCCATGACACCTCCCGAATTTGCCCCTTTCTGCCTCCCGATAGTGCCGCTTATTCAGGTAACAGTTTCGGTTACTTTCACTTGCCACGAATCCGCTCAAACCGGCACTTCCATTTGCGCCTCCGCCCGCTAAACAGCGTTTGCCGCCTCTCCCTCCGCTTCCTGCTTGTTCCTCCGAGCTTCTTGTATTGGCTATTAGTCAGCGCCGCCTGACCATGGTAATGGCGTTTAGACCTCCGTGCTGCTCCACATGTGCTTTCTCCCCAGGCGGGATACTTCCTTCACCGCCAACAGGTGCACTGTGCTAGGGGGTTCAGATCTCCACTGCTCACCGTCCAGAGCTCAGAGCGTACACACGTGTTCACACTCCTCCCCCACCGGAAGACCGTCGCTCTAAAGCTCTGATATTATGTTTTGAAGCCACAACCTAATAAAATGGGTTGAGCTTGTAGGTATAATCAGATCTCATTACTGTATCACATTGTATACATATACCTGCTTCTTTATCTTATATCTTTCCATAAAACAATTACCAGTACTTGGAGAGAACAATGGAAAATCAACATTGTATTACCTTATCTCTGCTATATCCCACTTGGAGTGTAGTTTCTTCTGCTGGCTGTGTTTACAAAGCTTATCTATAGCTGGGACCTGCGGCCACAAACTTTCAGAATAGGTGGGGATACCACATGCTAAATCAACTATTTCAAATGCCATCTGCCAGACGCTTGTGTAGAAGAATAGACAGAGCAGAAATCTGTCCCTTTAAGGAACTAGCTGACAATCCCTTCTCCAATCCTTCTTGGAGAAAGGATAATATCCTAGGAATCCTGACTTTACTCCATGAGTAACCCTTGGATTCACACCAATGAAGATATTTACACCATATCTTATGATAGATTTTCCTGGTGACAGGCTTTCGAGCCTGAATTAAGGTATCAATGACCGACTCGGAGAAACCACGTTTTGATAAAATCAAGCGTTCAATCTCCAAGCAGTCAGCCGGAGAGAAATTAGATTTGGATGTTTGAATGGACCTTGGAGTAGAAGGTCCTGCCTCAGCGGCAGAGACCATGGTGGAAGGGATGACATGTCCACCAGATCATGCAAGTCCTGGACCCGTAACAAGGAAACTTGGCGTTCTGACGAGACGCCATCAGATCCATTTCTGGTTTGCCCCATAGTTGAATCAGCTGGGCAAATACCTCCGGATGGAGCTCCCACTCCCCCGGATGAAAAGTCTGCCGACTTAGAAAATCCGCCTCCCAGTTCTCTACTCCTGGGATTTGGATAGCTGAGAGAAGGCAAGAGTGAACCTCTGCCCATAGAATTATCTTTGAAACCTTCAACATTGCCAGGGGGCTTCTTGTTCCCCCTGATGGTTGATATAGGCTACAGTCGTGATATTGTCCGACTGAAATCTGATGAACCTGACTGCAGCTAGTTGAGGCCAAGCCTGAAGAGCATTGAATATCGCTCTCAGTTCCAGAATGTTTATCGGAAGGAGGGCTTCCTCCTGAGTCCATGAACCCTGAGCCTTCAGGGAGTTCCAGACCGCGCCCCAGCCCAGAAGGCTGGCATCTGTCGTCACTATAGTCCACTCTGGCCTGCGGAAACTCATTCCCCTGGACAGATGGACCCGAGATAACCACCAGAGAAGAGAATCCCTGGTCTCTTGATCCAGATTTAGCAGAGGGGACAAATCTGTGTAGTCCCCATTCCACTGATTGAGCATGCAAAGTTGCAGTGGTCTGAGATGTAGGCGGGCAAACAGAACTATGTCCATTGCCGCTACCATTAGGCCGATTACTTGCATACACTGAGCCACTGACGGCCGAGAAGTGGAATGAAGAGCACGGCAGGAAGTTAGAAGCTTTGATAACCTGACCTCTGTCAGAAAAATTTTCATTTCTACTGAATCTATCAGTGTTCCTAGGAAGGAAACTCTTGTGAGAGGGGAGAGAGAACTCTTTTCTTCGTTCACCTTCCACCCGTGGGACCTCAAAAAGGCCAGAACAATGTCCGTATGGGTCTTGGCGATTTGAAAAGTCAACGCCTGTATCAGAATGTCGTCTAGGTAAGGAGCCACTGCTATGCACCGTGGCCTTAGAACCGCCAGTAGGGACCCTAGAACCTTCGTAAAGATTCTTGGTGCCGTGGCTAACCCGAAGGGAAGAGCCAAAAACTGGTAATACGTGTCTAAGAAGGCGAACCTGAGGAACTGATGATGATCTTTGTGAATCGGAATGTGGAGATAAGCATCCTTTAAGTCCACGGTAGTCATATATTGACCCTCCTGGATCATAGGGAGGATGGTTCGGATAGTCTCCATCTTGAAGGATGGGACCCTGAGAAATTTGTTTAGGATCTTGAGATCCAAGATTGGTCTGAAAGTTCCCTCTTTTTTGGGAACTATAAACAGATTTGAATAGAAGCCCTGCCCCTGTTCCTCCCTTGGAACTGGATGGATCACTCCCATAACCAGTAGGTCTTGAACCCAACGTAAGAATGCTTCTCTTTTTATCTGGTTTACAGATAATTGTGAGAGATGAAATCTCCCCTTGGGAGATGAAGCTTTGAAGTCCAGAAGATATCCTTGGGAAACAATCTCTAATGCCCAGGGATCCTGGACGTCTCTTGCCCAAGCCTGGGCGAAGAAGGAAAGTCTGCCCCTACTAGATCCGGTCCTGGATCGGGGGCTACTCCTTCATGCTGTCTTAGAGGCAGCCGCAGGTTTCTTGGCCTGCTTCCCCTTGTTCCAAGCCTGGTTAGGTCTCCAGACTGGTTTGGACTGGGCGAAATTTCCCTCTTGTTTTGCATTAGAGGAAACTGAAGCTGCGCCACTCTTGAAGTTTTGAAAGGAACGAAAATTATTCTGTTTGGTCCTTAACTTATTGGACCTATCCTGAGGAAGGGCGTGACCTTTTCCTCCAGTAATATCAGAAATAATCTCCTTCAGACCAGGCCCAAATAGGGTCTGTCCCTTGAAAGGGATGTTAAGAAGCTTAGACTTTGAAGTAACGTCTGCTGACCAGGACTTAAGCCATAGCGCCCTACGCGCCAAAATCTGAATTCTTAGCCGTTAGCTTGGCTAAATGAAAAATGGCGTCAGAAATAAAGGAATTAGCTAACTTAAGAGCTTTAATCCTGTCTAGAATATCGTCTAGCGGGGTCTCCACCTGTAGAGCCTCCTCAAGAGACTCAAACCAAAAAGCCGCTGCAGCAGTAACTGGGGCAATGCATGCAAGAAGCTGGAGAATAAAACCTTGATGTATAAAAATTTTCTTAAAGGAGACCATCCAATTTTTTTATCCATAGGATCTAGGAAAGCACAACTGTCCTCAACGGGGATAGTTGTACGCTTAGCTAGGGTAGAGACTGCTCCCTCCACCTTAGGAACCGTCTGCCACGAGTCCCGTATGGCGGCATCTATGGGAAACATCTTTTTGAAAGCAGGAGGGGGAGAGAACGGCACACCTGGTCTATCCCATTCCTTAGTAATAATTTCCGAAAACCTCTTAGGGACTGGAAAAACAGTGTAAACAGGCACTGCAAAGTATTTTACACAATTTCTCTGGAACCACAATGGGGTCACAGTCATCCAGAGTCGCTAAAACCTCCCTAAGCAATAAGCGGAGGTGTTCAAGCTTAAATTTAAACGCTGTCATTTCAGAATCAGACTGAAGTAACGCCTTCCCTGAGTCTGAAATGTCACCCACAGATAGAAGCTCACCTGCCTCGGCTTCTGAGCATAATGAGGGTATATCGGACACAGGCATTAAAGCGTCAGAAAGCTCTGTATTAGTTCTAGCCCCAGAGCTGTCTCGCTTTCCTTGTAACCCTGGCAGTTTGGTGAATACCTCTGAGAGGGTAGCATTCATAACTGCCGCCATGTCCTGTAAGGTAAAAGAATTAGACGTGCTAGATGTACTTGGCGTCACTTGAGCGGGAGTTATAGGTTCTGACAAATGGGGAAAGCTAGATGGCATAATCTCCCTCTTTTCAGTCAGAGAATCCGCTGGAGATAAATCTTTAAGCGCCATAATATGGTCTAGTGATGCACCGAAATGGAAATTCTGGACCGAAACCGATAATCCGGGATGCACTTGGCCGAAAACCGAAACGGATACCGAATATGTATTTTTTTCAAATTATTTTTTTTTATTTTTTTTTGCATAATTAGAGCCAATAAAAAAATCCCACACTTTTATTGAAAGTAACACACTAAAATTGGACAAAAATATCTTAAAACAATATGCTACACAATAATTTTACCAAGAAAAAAACAGGCAAACAATAATGCCATTTTCGGCCAAAATGTTTCTGCAACCAAAATTTTTGTGCATCCCTACTTAAAACAATTATAAATATCAATATACTGTATTATTCTTCATTTAGTTCTATGTAACAGAATCATATTTAACAGGTTTTTTTTTACTAATTATCCAAATAAAGTATAGTCCTAGAAAACTCATTATATGCAGAACAGAAAGTCAAGTAATAAACTTAAACAGCAGCTCTAGGATAGCATCAAATTTGAAACATGCTACACAATAATTTTACCGAAAATAACAGGCTAAAAAACCGAAAACCGAAATAGCCAAAAATGCAATTTTCGGCCGAAACTTTCTGCGGCCGAAATTTTGGTGCATCCCTAATATGGTCTTTATAGTTTATAGAAATATCAGTACATTTGGTACACATTCTAAGAGGGGGTTCCACCATGGCTTCCAAATATATTGAACAAGGAGTTTCCTCTATGTCAGACATGTTTAACAGACTAGTAATGAGACAAGCAAGCTTGGAAAACACTTTAATAAAGGTGAAACAGCAATTAAACAAAAAAGTTACTTTGCCTTTAAGAGAAAAAAACTAGCTCTTAAACTGCAAAACAGTGTAAAAATACAGTAAAGTCTTTGAAATTTTTACAGTGTGTGTAAGGGACTAAAGCAACATTGCACCCACTTGCAAATGGATGATTAACCCCTTAGGCCCCAAACCGGATTGAAAAACGTTAAATGTTAAAAGTCAATTGAGCACCTTGCCACAGCTCTGCTGAGGCTCCTACCTGCCCTTAAAAACGATTTTGTGCAGAAATAACCCCTTTGAAATGGTCCTCAGATGCCAGAGAACTCCTCTAGGGAAGCTGGATGTCTCAGTCTGAATTAAAACTGCGCAGTTAGAGCACTAAAATAGGCTCCTCCCACCATGTACTGGATGCCAGAGCGGCCTTAAGAAAATACTCCTAGGAGTATCTGACTAGTCATGTGGAAACTAGGCCCCAAATAAAGACTTATCTCCCTCAGAGAAAAAACGTCCTATTTATGAAATCATGTAAACGTTTTGTCACTAAGTATGATTATTAACAAGAGTATTACCCTGTTTTGTAAGCATGATCCCAGTCACTGTTAAATCACTGCATCAGGCTTACCTCAAATACACAAGGCTCTGTCAGCATTTTCTAGAACTTATTTCATCTCTCTAGAAATAAAAATACTGAACATACCTCAAAGCAGGTAATCTGCAGACCGTTCCCCCAACTGAAGTTTTCCCATATTCTTCAGTTATGTGTGAGAACAGCAATGGACCTTAGTTACAAACCGCTAAGATCATCAAACCTCCAGGCAGAATTCTTCTAATTTCTGCCTGAGAGTAAAACAGTACAACGCCGGTACCGTTTAAAAATAACAAACTCTTGATTGAAGGTAAAACTACACTAAGTCACCACATATCTCTTGATACTTCGTTTCTTGTCGAGAGTTGCAAGAGAATGACTGGGGGTGGCAGTTAGGGGAGGAGCTATAAAGACAGCTCTGCTGTGGGTGTCCTCTTGCAACTTCCTGTTGGGAAGGAGAATATCCCACAAGTAATGGATGAACCCGTGGACTGGATACACCTTACAAGAGAAACATGGTTATATTAATATACTTTTCATCTCTGTGATTAACTTGTATCTAAGCTTCTTCTGACTGCCCCCTGATCACATGACTATCTATTGACTTGCATTTAAGCCAATTAGTGCTGTGTTGTTAGAACCCACGGGAGTGTGCACAATGTTATCTATATGGCAAAACTGGGGAATGGGTAATAAAGGCATCTTCTATCTTTTTAAACAATAATCATTTTTGTGTTGACTGTCCCTTTAAGTACAAAGATTTTTTTTTTCTTGCATTATACTTGTGGAGACATGTGCCTCTACCAATGGAGCAGTAGGAGTTGCCCTAATGAACCAGTGAACAATGTGTCCCTAGCAGGGACGTGCAGTCACTAAAGGCATCTAACGGACATCTACAACCCTCATCGGTGTACCTTCAAGCTGACCGGAAACTGTCTCCTCCTCACGCTGAACGGAACTAGTCAGATTGTTTTCTCAGCATGGACGGAAGGTAACCTGCATTTACCAGCACATCTTCTGGACTAAGGTACTCTGGAAAACTTCTATCTAACTGATATTGCTTAAAGGGACAGTCTACACTAGAATTTTTATTGTTTTAAAAGATAGATAATCCCTTTATTACCCATTCCCCAGTTTTGCATAACCAACACAGTTATAATAATATACTTTTAACCTCTGTGATTATCTTGTATCTAAGCCTCTGCAAACTGCCCCTTTATTTCAGTTCTTTTGACAGACTTGCAGTTTAGCCAATCACTGCCTGCTCCCAGATAATTTAACGTGCACAGTGTTATCTATATGAAATATGTGAACTAACACCCTCTAGTGGTGAAAAACTGTTCAAATGCATTCTGGAAAAAGGTGGGCTTCAAAGTCTAAGAAATTAGCATATGAACCTCCTAGATTAAGATTTCAACTAAGAATACCAAGAGAACAAAGCAAAATTGGTGATAAAAGTAAATTGGAAAATTGTTTAAAATTACATGCTCTATCTGAATCATGAAAGTTTATTTTGGGCTAGACTGTCCCTTTAAACTGTTAACTGCCTTTTCTTCTGTTTGGAACTCTCTAGATCTGTGAGCAGTCATTTCTGTTACTGGATTGGTGAACTCTTTGCAAGTCTGTTTCAAGATTTATTGTTAAACTGTGTCAAATTCATTGCTAATTGTTCTGAAGTATGTTACATTATTTTCTGAGGTTCTTCAGAGAAAAACAAACTTTTCTCACTTGTAATATTAAGGAACTGATCACAAGCTATCTCATGCTAAGCGAAACTTTTACGATTTGTCAGTTTTACAAATCCGATATTTAAAGGGTTTACTTATTCTTAAATCCTTTCTAACAGCAGTTTTATCTGCCCTGTTAAAAACTGCTCACACTATTTTACACAGTTACTCTGGAAGTGGTCTCTGGGTTCAAATATACAAGAGCAACAATTCTATTATTTATATTGCTTTATTTGCGTAACACACCACCTCCTGTCCTCCTCCTGCCCCCTGAAGAGATGGGACGCCCACCCACCTCCCTGCTATCCATCCCACGCCACCAACGATTGGCACCATCGTTGGCCAATGCAGAGAGGGCCACAGAGTGTCTCTCTCTGCATCGGTTACTTAAAAAAGGGGTATGCACTATGCCTCACTATCGAGGCATCGCTGCAATACCCTGAAAGTGGCTGGAAGCGAAAATGATCGCTTGTCTGGTTCACAGGAGGTGGTGAGTGTCCCAGCCATTGGGGGTTTAAGGTGCCGTTTTAGCTTTAGTCCATATTTGCAATCTCCAAGTTATGGAGGATTCTGATTTTTTAGAGACGGACATCTGACTCGGTGTAACGGCTACTGAGTACTGTGAAGGTTGGATCGCAACTGCAGACGGAAGAGATGAAGTTTTGTATCACCTGGGCGTAAAGGGCTATTGTATAAGCATAGACCAGTTAGCCTTTAGTGAAAAATAATAAGTGTAAATAGGATGCTTGTTAGATTAACAGCAGAATTAAAGTCTTAAAGCTGAACTCCCAGGTCTGTTTATGTGGCACAGAGTGGGGTATATAACGTTAAGTAGGATTAGGGATTAGTATCTCCCCACAACTTGAGTGAGCAAAGTTATTAATAGAGGCTTATAATAAATCCTTCCCAATGCTGCTTGTTCTCCCTGCAGCGTAGAAGTACTTTACAACATTCCTGCTATTGCAGCTGAGATTGTTTCCTATTTAAGGGGCTTAGACAAGTTTGTTCAGAGACTCTCCCTATAGCAGGTCTAGGTAGTCATAACACAGCCACAGTCTGAAGTGGATTGAGCGGTAGCGCTTTCGGCTTGGAGTCCGCTGCTGACAGGGGGAGGAGTCTCATGTACGTAAGTGTTAGTAATCTGCTAAAAACCAAAGCCGTTAGGAAGAGACACTAATGTGGAAGTCCCCTTGAATTACCACTAACTTACACAGGTACCTGGAAGTAGCGGATAGCTAACTGAAATGAATGTAGTTAGTAGGGTGTGCAGGAATCAGCGAAGCTCACAGCGGTGACGTAATCAGGGATTCACAACAGGCTTCCGATGTAGCTGACAGTCTGCTCAGAGTAAAGAGCAAGGGAAATACAGGCAGATCCGATTTGTAGATTTCGTAGCTTCCGATGCAAAGGTACATAAAGTGTTGTAAGGAGTCCCGAAAATCAGGATGAGCAAGAAGTTGTTTGTAATCCAATGAGATCTAGGCTTTCCAAACACAGGAGGTTTCAAACCAGCATAGCACAGCTACTAGGTGCAATAACTAAGCACCTGTTTGTTGTCAGGTGATCACTTAAGTAGGGTAAGGTAGAGAAAGCATGTGATCAGAAGAGGAAAAGGTAAAACATGAAATGGATTCCTCACACTCTGAGTATGTCTTGTGAGGAGTATTAAATGGTCCGGGATATCCATGCCTATCAGTTATGTTCCGATTTCCTTTCTAGAGCACTTTCTTCCCTCGAGGATTTCATGTCCCATGAGGCATGTGCCCCAGAACCTTCTTTTGCTACGCAAGCAGGTGTCCCTATGGCCGTTACTCCTCTGGAAGGCAGCCTGTTTCCTCTAGGAGGTAACGGCACGGTTCGGCATGCCCATATCTATGGCGCAGGCACATTTATATCTCCCAAGAGATACTGTCCGTGTTCTGTTAACCAGGGTCCGTCAAGCATGAGTCATTTCATTTGTTCTTGTTACCATTACTAGGAGACTGAGGAAATAAATCGGTCCACCTCCCGTTCCTACTGTCAAGGGGGTTCCGGACTGGGATCCTGCTGAGGTTCCTCGCGAGAGGCCTTGTGGCCTTGGAACCAAAGTTCCTCCCATTTCCCATGGGTTTGGATGACCTCTGGGCGTCAGGGGTACCAGATGGATGACGATTTTGGTTTTTCACTCTTGGTATCTTCTGGATGTCTATTTTTTTGTGGCCTAGTCACAGGTACCTCTTGTAGGTTGCTGGGGCTACTTGTTGCCCTTCTTGGGCAGTTGGGTCATCTGTGTCGGGAAGTTTGGGTAGGTCCTTACTACTTCCCTTTTCAGTATGTTGCACGCTCTCTAGGGAGTGTAGGGGTTGGGGTTACTCCCTGTATTTCCCCGGAATCTCCTGGTCAAATTGTCTGCCAAGAGTTGTGAGGCTCCCACCGTTTTTCCTGTGAGGTACAGGATTTTCCGGGAGGCTTATCCTTTAGGGGTCTTGGTGATATTATCACGTCTCATCCTAAGGGCTTGTAGACCGGTGAAGTAGCTCAGTTGGTAACAAACCCCGATTACAATAAAGCCTGTTTTAATGATCAAGATCACAGGTCCGAATCCCAGCAGGGCTGACTCAGCCCTTCTTCCTTCAATTGGAGCCTGTTCTGTGTAATCCCGTAACCTTTTAGAGAGTCGAAGGGGAACAACCCCCTCTAGAGATCTAACCTTTGAGTTTACAAGCAGAGAGACCTGGTTGCCCATTTTTCATGTTAAGAAATGTCTTAAGATGTCTTCTAGGCTCTTTGGTCTGAATCTATTTCAAGGGACCAGCAAGGGATGTGGATGCACTGCCCAGGGTGCACTTCTCCGTATGAGGCAACTTTCTCAAGGGGTTGAATGTCGACCGGTCTCGGATTCTGGGGGTCTAGTTTGTGACCATGTCCCCTGTCTGAGTTCAGAGTCCGGATCGGTTCTGGGTGGTTTGGTTTCAAACTTTTAGGTTTGAAACGTCCGCTTGTTCTTTCTGGTATCCGCCTGAGGGTTAGATTTGCGGTCTCTCCGGTGGGATCTGACAGGATCGTCAGGGGCAGTTATTGAACCATGATGTGGGCTCGTGGTTGTCTGTTCAACTGAGCCATCGGTATGGCCGAATGGTTTCTTATCAATTGGTTTCACCGTTCTCTCATCTCTTATCCATGCCTATGGCTGGGGAAAAGGATTCCTTTGCATTTGTCCTCCTTCGGGGAGGTTTCTGAACACAGTTTCCATTGAGGCCCCAAAGTCCTTCTTTCTCGTTTCATAGGGGTTCTGTCCTTCTTGTGTGCAAGAGGTCATGGGGCTGGATTCTGGTACTGGGACGCTGTAGTTTAGTGTCCATCTCCCTGGTTTGGGAGTGGTCTCTTTTAGGAGGGAGCTGTGTAGGGGTCCTGTAACCCGAGCAAGTAGTGTTCTTTCATGGCTTGTGGTAGCAAGCAAGATTTAAATACTGGTCAGAGTTGTTCCCCCCCATGGGCACGTTCCCTTTTAGGTCCCTCCTTTTTCTTCTGAGGTGTGGTTAGAAGAATTTTGTATTCTTTGTGTTCGGACATTGCCAATCCTTTTGAACTGGGTCAGTTACCTCGGAGTGGGGTTCGCGGATCTGACTGCTCTGCTGAGTCTTGACTGTGTCCTTCCAGTTGATGCAGGTCTAGGTAGCCTAAGGGATCTCTACCCTGCCGAGTACCTGAAGGCTTGGGGTTTGAGTCCTGCTGTGGCAGCTTTCTAATCCGGTCTCCTACTTTGGTGGGGTGTTCACTGATTTCATATGCTGCTGGTGTTAGATGTTCTCTAAGGTCTGAATGGAGCTTTCATGTAGAAAGCGCCTTTATTTGTTTCAATCAAATTTTTGCTAAGGTGACTTTTTCACCTCTTAGCCAATAGCCGTGCGGTAAATCCGGCTCCCATGGGCGCCAAGCCGGATTTACCGCACGCTAAGATGTGAAAACGTTTTTTAGCCATGGGCTGCTGTAGCAGCTAAAAACGGCGATCAATTGAAACAAAGGAGCTTTCTACATAAAGTATCTTATACTTCATAAATGAAAGTCCCCTTTATTTGTTTCAATAGTCACGCTAGGATTGACTTTCACTTTAATGTTTAAGTCAGAACTTTGTTCCGATCACCAAGAAGAAACAGGAAGTTGCTGCGATCACGTGATTCCAATGCCGGGATTCTGGGGGACTGACTACAATGCTAGGGACGTCCCCAGTCGGATGTTTCATTTTGTGAAAAGGAGAGTGCAGAATGCCAAAAAAGTTGGCATGGAACGTCCCTAAAGGTGTGAAGGGGTTAAACATTGCCTTGCAAAACATCTTCAAACAAAGTAAAGGTTTCAATACCCATTTATATCTCATTTTGTTTGCAAAATTGGCATTGCTTTGAATTCCAGAAACACACCCCTTGAAAGCTTCAAGTTTGTTCATTTTAGCTTTTTTTGTGCCCAATAATAGACATACATCAATCACCATTTAGAATATTGTATAGGCAGGATGAAGAATTCTGTAAGACAACCTGCAGTCTGTCTGGGGGTAGTGGGAAAAATTACAAAATAAATTAAAAGTTGGGAAAAGGAGGGTCATAGACCCCTTTGCAACAGTATTTGCTTGAATGTGGATGGCTAATATTTGACATTGGAATGTCTCTGCCCATTGAATATAAGACACTGCCAGCATCGCCAGAGAGTTGCGAGTTCCAACCTGGTGGTTGACACAAGCCACGGTAGTGACGTTGTCCAATTGGAATTGAATATAACGGACAGAACGTAATTGAGGCAACGACAGAAGAGCATTGAAGGTGGTGATCGGGAGTATCGCTTCATCTGGTCACCAGGTTCCCTAAGCTCTCAGAGAACGTCACACAGCACCCCACCCTGTCAAACTGGCATCTGTTAGAATTTCCCATTATGGGCGCAGAAAGCGCATACCTTGGAGAATGGGTTCCCGAGACAGCCACCAGGAGAGAGAGACTCTCTCGCCTCTGGATCCAGAGATATTACCCGAGACAAGTCTAAATGATTCCCATTACAATTCCTGAACATAAATAACTGTAGAGGTCTCCGATTAAAGGAATAGTGTCCGAAACCGCACCCGTAAGACCTACTACCTCTATGCATTGAGGGGAGCTACCAAAGGCAGAGGAGTGGATTGGAGTAGGTGGCAGGCAGCCTGAAGCTTCTCCCTGTGTTGGTCTTTAAAAATAAAATACTCATGCTGGCAGATTCTATGATGATCCCTAAAAAGTTCACTCTTTTTTTCCCAGGTTTAAATTTCCAGCGATGAGTTCCGAAGATACCAGTGTAACTTCTCTGTGTGAGATGTCGCTAAATGTAAATATGGCGCCTGAACCAAGAGGTCGTCCAATTCCAAGTATGGAGCCACAGCAGTCCCCTGTAGACTGACTACAGCAAGGAGGGCCCCTAGTAGCTGTAGCTAAACCAAATGGGAGAGCTATGAATCGGAAAGGCAAAACGTAGATGCTAGTAATAATCTTGGTGAATTGGAATGTGGAGGTATGCATCCTTCAGATATATGTGCGTCATGAATTAACCCTCCTGCACCAGGGGAAGAATGGACCTGATAGTTTCCATTTTGAAATAAAAGTACCATTACCAATCTGTTGAGGCACTTAAGGTCTAAGATGGGACGATGGGTTCCCTCCTTTTTGGGAACGATAAAGAGTTTTGAATAGAACCACCTTCCCCACTCTGCATGAGGCAAGGGGACTACAACTCCCATAGATACCAGATCTTTTACAAAGCATAGGAAGGATGTTCTTTTTTCTGGCCTCCCCTAGATCCTTGAAAGGAGGAACCTGCCCCTTGGAGGGCGAGATCGGAAGTCCATTTTGTATCCCTGAGATAGATGTCCAGGACCCAAGGATCCCGAATGGACTGAGCCCAAACGTCCTGAAACAGGTCAGGGGGCTGACGCTTCATGCTGACTTTTATGGGGTCGGTTTTTTGGGCTGTTTGTTCTTGTTCCACACCGGATTTGGCTTCCAGACTGCAGTGTGAGCCTTTGTGCCTGTCTTCCCGCAAGGCCAATGGGCAGCGATGACACAGACTAACATCATACGCAAAGTACACTCCACAGCAAGAGATTATGTTTGTAAATGGTAGCACGGTCAATAGCTGCATTTATAAAGGCAGCGGCGTGTACCCGGTACAAATGATAAGTCCAGTTGGAGGACCTCGCACTGCCTCCGTAGTGTCACACAAAGTGTAGGCAAATGAAAGCTTGACCCTAACCTGAGAATTCCCCACTTAAAAAGGGGCATGCACTCATTTTTTCTTTCCATAAATGTTTTGTAGATGATCTATTTATATAGCCCATAAAGTTTTTTTTGTTGTTGTTTTTTTTTAAATGGATAGTTATGCTTATTTTTAAATTACATTGCTCCGATTTTCAGACTCCTAACAAAGCCCCAAAGTTTTAGGAGAATACCGACATATACCTACTCCAGCTTGTTCCCGTTTGTGTAAAGGGTCTTTTAATATGCAAAGGGAGGGGGAGTCTCTGATATTTCCCACTTGCAGTGGGTGTTCCAGTAACCTTTTAAGCAGTGCTAAACTGGAAGCTTCTAAGTAAGTTCAGTATCTGTGCATATTATTCTTTATAGTAGTGTCTATTACATGCAGTTATATGAAAATTGGTGTATACTGTCCCATTAATAAAATCATTAAGTGTACATGTGTAATCCCCCTTATGTGTCTGGGGTCTTAAGACAGCCTCCTGGATGTCTATCCCTAACTCATTTGGCAACAAGCCATTAGAGGGGTAGAGAATATAATCTGGACTTGCCCAGTTTCTTACTCCGTCATCCTGCAGGAGTCCTATAACATAAATGGAAAATCAGTGTAACTAACACTGTTTGCCTAATAGGGAGGATAGCAGAAAACACTAGAAGAGGTATAGGAACTTCCCTACAACCACCAGTAGCTAGCACACACCAAAAGACTACAAGAAAATGACATGGTTTTCAACAACTCCCCTGTCCTCTCTTGCAGGAAACAATCCATTGCGGACAATAAACTCAAATATTCAGCAGAGCACCTCTCTGCCAACCTCCATGAAGGAGACAAGGAACTACTGGGAGGGTAGAGGAAGTGGGAGGGATATTTCAACGCTCTGTTTGAGGTGTCTTTGCCTCCTCTTGGTGGCCAGGTGAAGTATTTCCCATTGGTTATGAATGGAATTCGAAGACTCTCACTGCCAATAGAATGAAAAAACATTGATTCATTTGTATTTCACAATAGTGTTATTACAAAAAAAATATAGTACTATGTCCCTTTAACAACCTACTTCAAAATTTAAAGTAATGAAGCGAATATATGCACTGCAAGGCTGCTGAACACAAAATAGCTAAAAATATTTTCGATGTTAATAATAGACGCGAAAAGCTGCTAAAAGAGCTGGGGGTTTGTGAAAAGCTCAATGAGAAAATACAGGCTCGTTTTGTAGAAGGTAAAAAGCAGCAAATATGAAGATATGTCATTCATTAGTATACAGGTATACACTACAGAAAAATAACACTTAAATATCCTTTACTGTGTAAATCAATAATTAACCCTTAATTTATGTATGTATGTATGTATGTATGTATGTATGTAGTAGTTGTAAAGCGCGGCTAATTACCCGTAAGGGTCTCAAGGCGCTGCTCATTTTATCAACCTTGGAAGGATGAAAGGCGGAGTGGACCTCGCCGGGGATCGAACCTGCAACCCTTGGGTTGCTACAGAGCTCAGCCACAGTGCCTTAGCATGCTTAGATTATAAAAAAATTGCAACAATTTAAAAAACTAGAGAAGGGTCTGTACGTGAAGAGACCAGACTAAGAAAAAAAAATGACACTTTTCTCTAAGAGATATCTTTAAAATAAAGTCTTAGAAAACGGAGATAAGAATGAAATAAGAGTGTTTTGCTCTACTGGGTGAAACACTGGAGACAGATAAATGTTCCTGTCATACTGTACATTGCTTCTTGTTGCGCTCTGGATAAGCATTATTTGCTGCAATATTAATATGACACAGCTGCTTAATAAAGACATACAGCATTTCTCCACCCAGATACTAAATATACTGGGCTTGCAGCAAGCAAGGGAAAGTTTGATTGCTACAGAGAATTGAAAAGATCCGCCCTCCCCCACTATTCATAAAAATCCTACAAAACAAAGAAATACTTACTGAAACAATAACAATTATATATTTTTTTATATATTTTATCTGCTGCTAGCCTAGTGAATACTGCTGCAAAGTAAATACATGTATTATTATCACAGTCCTCACACACAGGATTTAACACAAAATGAACTGGAGGGAATATATTTCTCAGCACATTATTCTTTTCAGAAATGTACTATTTCACATAAGATAGTTTTACGTATTTGTAATGTATTACGTATGGCACTTGCTAACACTTCAATAAACACATGAGGAGCATTTTAATTTTCCATACGTATACTTTATTAGTGTTTTAGCCTCTCAGCTGCCTCCCAGGGACCTGAGTTCATTTTAAACATTACAACAAGTTAATATTTTCAATCAGATGTGAAGACGAGCCGTGATCCTCTGAGGAGGCTTATGCCCCGCTGTCTCGTAGGCAAATCATGCTCCTCAACTAAAAGGACAAAATTGCAGAGGCCTTCTGCCCATTGCGCTTCCCTGAATATACCACAAAAAGTGATGTAGTCTGTCTGAAATCCTTTGTTTGCCTCAAGATAGAACTTCAAAGCTTGAACCACATCCAAATTATGAAATAACCTCTCCTTAGGAGAAGAAGGGTTAGGACACAAGGAAGGAACAACAATTTCCAAGGGTCCTGAACATCTTGCAACCAGGCCGCTGAGAAGAGAGATAATCTGCCCCCTACTTGGTCCGGGGACCGGTAGAGGGCCTCCCCTTCATGCCGACTTTGTTTCGGCGGGCTTCTTGGTCTGCTAGGACTTGTTCCAAAACCGAGCTAGCTTCCAAGCACCCTTGAACTGATCCGCTTTTGCGGCGGGTTGCTGGCATTGGGCCTTGTCAGCACGAAAGGGACGAAAAGTAGATCCCTTAGGCTTAACCTTCTTATCCTGCAGTAGAAAAGCACCCTTTCCTCCCGTCACCGTGGATATGATCGAGTCCAATCCTGGACTGAGCAGGATCTTTCCCTGAAAGGGAAGGGATATCAGTCTGGCCTTAGAGGTCATGTCCGCAGACCACGACTTTAGCCACAGAGCCCTGCGGGCTAGTACAGAAAACCCTGAAACTTTAGCATTCAGGCGAATAAATTTGCATATTGGCATCACAAATAAAAGAATTAGTTACCCTCAAGGCATTAATTCTTTCTTGTATTTCGTCGAGGGGAGTCTCCTTCTCGACCATATTAGACAGATTCGTACCAATATGTTGCAGCTCCAGCAACCACCGCTACTGCCGCTGCTGGCTGAAAAACAAACCCCATGTGTTGAAACATCTTCCTTAACATGCTTTCTGACCTTTTATCCATGGGCTCTTTGAACGACAAACTATCCTCAAGAGGAATCGTAGTCCGCTTCGCAAGCGTAGAGATATCACCATACACCTTAGTGACGGTCCCCCATAGCCTGAGCTGCGAGTCCGGAACGGGGAACAGTTTCTTAAAGGAAGAAGAAGGAGAAAAGGAAGAACCTAATCTCTCCCATTCATTCTTAATAATGTTAGCCATCTTAACAGGAAGCGGGAAGGTCTGAGGTACCACCCTGTCCTCATACACTTTATCAAGCTTAGGAATCGAGGGTTCCTCCAGTAGTTTCGTTCCAGAACCTCGAGAGTAGACAGCACCTGCCTCAGCAAAAAGTGTAAATTTTCCATCCTAAGCCTAAAGTCAGGCTCCCTCTGCAGACGGAGCTTAAGATGACATGGATTCCGACCCAGAAGGAACGTCCTCCGAAGAGTCGGAGTCGTCCTCGTCAGCAGATAACGTTTCCGAGATATCCATAGGAGTATATGACTCCTGGGTCGGATCGCCGTATTTTACCCTACGCTTGCGCTTAACAGAACGTGGTAAGGTACTAATCACCTTAGAGACCTCTGTTTGCAGTTGATCCGTAAAATCTGACGGCCAACTGATTTCCCCCGAAGGAGAAATAGACATGCTCTGGGGCACTGCATGTGTACTCGGAAATGAATGTAGGGGACGCACCTCACAGGACAGGGAGCCCTCAGAGGTGAACTGCTCAGAAGTACTAGACATTCTCTTCTTTCGAGAAGGCGAGACCTTATCGAGGCAAGAGGAACATAGTTGAGCAGGTGGATCTACCGGAACCTCCTCACAATTAACACAGGTACTAGACTTAGAGATGGAGTACCCTCTAAGGCGTCAGAGTCCTCCATAGCTTGCGGCTTTATTATGGGCTAGTTATAAAAACATAAAATTATGCTTACCTGATCATTTTCTTTTATTCAGATGGAAAGAGTACACAGCTGCATTCATTACTTTTAGGAAATAAGAACCTGGCCACCAGGACAAGACAACCCAGCCAAAAGGCTTAAATACTCCTCCCCCTCCCCTCATCCCCCAGTCATTCTGCTGAGGAGCAAGGAACAGTAGAAAAAAATATCAGGGTGAAAAGGTGCCAGAAGAATAAAAAATAGACGCCCCATATAAAAAATACGGGTGGGGAGCTGTGGAATCTTTCCATCTGAAGGAAAGAAAATTATCAGGTAAGCGTAATTTATGTTTTTCTTCATAAATGGAATGAGTCCACAGCTTTGGAAAAACAATACCCAAGCTATAGAGGACACTGAATGCCAAGATGGGAGGGTACAAGAGGCGGCCCTTTCTGAAAGCACCAGGCCTGAAACCACTACCCAACAAAACCTTACTTTGTCCGAAGCTGAGAACATTGAAAGGAAAAAAGCCCAAAAGACACTGACCCGCAGATAGTACAGAAGCCTAGCTAGAGACCTCAAAATCAGACTCAACTGAATCAACAGTCCTCCAGGAGTCGCCCAGTGGTTGCCCCCCAACCACACACCCCTTACTAGCAAAGGGAATACCAGCCCAAAACTCCAAAAAGGACAGGGCAAGAAAAAAAAAAAAATCAAAATTCCGTAAAGGAAGACCCCTAGAACGAGCCCAGCTCATAAAAGACCCAAATGGGTCTAAAACAAATAAGGGGAGGCAAGGTCTAGGACCGGGCAGCCAAACAGCGATTTTTACACTCAACTTCGAGTGGAAGCACCGAAACGACAACTGAAGACTCATCCTCAAGTCGTCAGCACTCAGAATACTCAAGTGTTCAACACAAACACGTGTAGCAAACCCAGACAAGGTAAACACCCGAGTCAAGAACACACAGCCGTCATCAGGATGACCCAGAGAGAGAATACTTGACTAAGAAGTAAAATCCGGCTAAACAAGATATTGGAGTGTAAAAACTACAAGACAGAGCCACCTTCTAGGCAATCCCAGCCGCCAGACTGAAACACAGGTCGCAAAAGGGGAGAAGTAGAGAACCTCAACTAGGCCCATTACACCCCCGAGGAACAACATCTCGGGACCTACTTCCAGCCGGGCCAGCGCAAGCGTCAGTAGATCCGAAAAAGGGGAACAGAATAACCCCGACACCCGCTCACAAGAGAGGAAAAAATGGCTTCAGCCATTGCACAGAGCTCGGGAATCCCCCGTAACTCCATAAGACAGTCGACAAGGCCGAAGACCCAGAAGAGTCTAGCAAAAGCTCATCACAATGCGGAGCAAGCAAGACTCCAGATAGAACAGAACAACCCAGAGAGCATGCCTCTCTCCAAATAGGTGAAACCCTCTGTTCCATCCCCTGAATCTAGGAAAAGTCCTAAACAAGGCCTCCATAGGAAAACAAACCCCCCCTAAGAAAAAACGGGGCCATTAGAAACAGAGGACCTGCCCATGAGGCACAAGGCCATAGGCTGAATAAGAGCGCTCTCCAATGCAGATGAACCTGGAAGAAATCCCCTGAAAACTTAGCGCACAGGAGGGTGCATTAGCTGCAGCGGTTACCCTATAACCCTTCGCCTGCAGAACCGCAAAGCCATCAGGTTAATTCAGCAAACCGTCCAAGGTAAACTGTTCATTGAGCGTAGGCAAAGACAATGAGTAGTGGCACTGAGGAAAACTGGCCAATCGTGACCAGATCTACTAGCCAGACCAAAGGTCATATCCCAAATTCCCGGAACAGGAGAACCCCAAACCTGCCCTAGAACCTGAAAAGACTGGTAACAACCCGCAATGTGATGCACAAGGGAAAATGCTGAGCAAAAGCCTCAGCAACCGGAAGAACCAGGGCGATGACAGGTTCAAGTCCCCAATTGTTTAAAACAAACAATATCCCGGAAATTGAAATACCCCGTCTGATATAGAAAACAGTCCCACAGGGAGATATTAATGTAATATCTAGGAGAACCCAGAGAACGAGAACACCTCACAAGTCCTGACCCAAGGAAGAGACCACCCCATGCCGAAGTCCAACGCTCCAAAGGAGCTAAGGCATCTCGAACCAAGACACTAGAGCCCATAGGCGTTCGACTGCCACCAGACGTCCAAAGCAAGGGAATACCACGAGGACAAGGTCACTCGATCAAAAGCTAGTCTCCACCTCACCATACGAGACAGAGGAGTACCTGAAACCAAGGAGGTGGAGCATCCCCAAATACGTGAAAAATCCTAAGCAGAGTCCAAAAGAACTCTCTCGAAGGGAAATTCAGTTCCCCAAAGGAGACCCAAACTCACATGGAGAAATGGATAAAATCCAGCCTGCAACAGGGCCATAACTGTCAAGCTGCCTTAACCCTCGCTCAGAGGGGAAGAGAATAACAGACAGAGTTCTTCCTGTAATAACTCAAAAATGTGTCTGAGTAAAACGCGAAGGCGCGCTATTCTGTAACGAAAGGCACAACACTCAGGGACAGCTACACCCGCAGGGAACTTTATAGGCCCACCCAAGGCCGGAAGACCTGGAACAATCGGGCATGAGCACAAACACAAATAAACGTCTGGGCTTTGCAGACACAATCACCAAAAATATGTGAAAACGAAAAATAGCTGCAACCTCCGGGGTGGACAAGCCGCACTGTAAGGAGGGATAAACATAATCTGGGTTACCCGCATGTGTAGTAGTAGGAAGAGGTAGGGAACTCGCTTCTCGGATGACAGAACCCCCAGAGGCAGATGGCTCAGCGGACCCTTGATTCCCTGGGCCCGAGGAACAGGGCGCTCTAATACGGCATATCGATGGAACCGATTGTTGATGGGTGGGAGCTGTAGCAGGGTGGCGGGTGGGAAGCCCATCGTTGGTTCCTGATCCACTTTACAGATGATAATGCCGAACAGATTCTGTCGGGAGCTGACTACAGGCCATTACACTGATAAGCCATCATATGTATACTCATCTGTTGAAGCTAAGAAAGTGTGAGGACGACCTAGAACTCCACGCATTTATCTAAATACCACAGAAAAAGTACATTCCACATGGTTTTTGAATCAGAATGCTACAATCCATCCTTTTGTGAAAAATAATGTAGCATCCTGAATAAATGCTCTCTGAACCTAATTATTATTAATACTCAAGGAGGTGAGTAGACAATTTGAACACACACACAGGTGGAAATACAGCAGTATGAACATCTACATCTTTAAAAAAAAAAAAAAAAGTTAGAAACCGTGAAAAACTACTACCGAGAAAGACGTATCTATGCATAGCTTCTCTCTAGATATGGACAGTGAGAGTATGTAACTCGTTCCCGACGCCTCAGCTACCTCAAACGTAGAAAAATCCAAACTGTTGACAGTTCAGGGTCTGAATCAGGAAGGGAATTAAAAGGACACTGAACCCAAATTTTTTTTCTTTCGTGATTCAGATAGAGCATGCAATTTTAAGCAACTTTCTAATTTACTCCTATTATCAAATTTTCTTCATTCTCTTGGTATCTTTATTTGAAAGCAAGAATGTAAGTTTAGATGCCGGCCCATTTTTGGTCAACAACCGGTTGTTCTTGCGGATTGGTGGATTAATTTAACCGACTAATAAACAAGTGCTGTCCAGCTAAATAGCTTAGATGCCTTCTTTTTCAAATAAAGATAGCAAGATAATGAAGGAGTAAATTAGAAAGTTGCTTAAAATTGCATGCTCTATCTGAAACCCACAAAAAATATTTGGGTACAGTGTCCCTTTAACATTCCAACAGTCACAGCAGCAGTGACTGAATCCGTAGGAATTGTTACACGCTCAAAAACGAGCTAGGCAGAGACCCCACCCCAGAAGGGGTGGGTATAAGGAGAAAACCAAAAAGGTCACCTCACCACCAGAATAAGACAATGTGGTCAACTTAAAGTAATAGTAAATCCGAGCGTTTAACAAAAGCTAGGTTTTACCATCACTAAAAATAAAATTGAGTTTAAGTGATCAGTTATTTTTTTTTTTTTTAAAAAGGGTGCTAAACTCACCCTGACTTCAATGAGGTGACGTTTGCACCTCTAAACCAATAGCTGTGCTAGCATACAAAACACTTATCTGACACGCACTATTGGTTCAGAGGTGCAAATGTCACCTCATTGAAGGAGAGTGATGAGTTTAGCGATGTGCTGCAGCACAGTATTTAAAAATAACTGATCACTTAAACACAAATTTATAAAAGATTCCAAAGTCAGTTATGGTTAAGAGATTTTTTTGACTCTGCTAATGTGGGACACGCTTCAAGAAGAAGTCCACATTTGACCCCCCAAGTACGAAGTACTCAGATGGAGATTGAAACCTCAATAAAATCAAACAAGGGACTAGCTTTCAATAATTTTACTAGAAAGGAAAGATTGGCAGTGAAAATTTTTACAGATAATCATCATATCATCATATGGGAGGCTGATAAAGGAGGGGCTATAGTCCATTTAAATAATGAGAACAATAGATCTGACCTTCTCTCCCAACTAGAGGATACTGATACCTAATAGAAACTTCAAAATGACTGTACTTCACATTTCAAAAGAATGATAGTGTCACCAGTGTTGGTTTATGTGGCTATAAGAACTCTGTTATATAAATTAAGTCTTGAAGGTTTGAACCTCAACTGCAGATCCTAACAATACAGAATGTTAGTGTCACTTTAAGAGCAAGAACCTGGATGGTATATTGTTTAAATCGTGGTTACAGGAGAGTTTAGTAACTTTGTCCTGTGTAGCAGTAAAAGTTCTTGTCTGTATGAGCAGAATGAGGATATTGAAAAACATTATGTGTAGAACTTCTTTATTTGCTGCACAGTCAAAACTATGTCTGCTCTCAATATCAGCCTGATAATCCTCTTGTTAGACAGCAACTGACGTCACTGTTGTGGGAGTGCTTGTGGCTGCATCAGCTGTTCGTAGCCCCACAGACAGTGTGAAGTTATGCAAGGGGGCGGAGCTATCGGCTCCTGTTCTTTTCTTTATTTCCTCGTCACAAGATGTATATTTACAGACAAAAGAGTTGCGGTTTTACTTCTGGTGAACTACTTGCTGCAGAAAGTTACTTTGTGAGGTAGAGATGTGTGTGTCCCGGAATCCAGCAAACATAAGGTACGGTCAGCAGTAGACAGGATGGAGCAGCTGCTGCAATATGAATAGCTGTGAAGCTGTGCTTAGTGTGTTTTTAACAGTCCAAGTTTACAGCACAATAAGCTAGAGGATTACAGGAGCTGGATCGAATGAAAAGCTTGATTCCTAGTGGAATTTGTAGGCATAAATTCCTTAGTTAGTCCTATGAGACTTCAGACATTGAAGTGATAAGTAGCGTGGATACAAGCTAACAAAATCAATTAGCAGGTGTTGTTGTGGGAGGTAGGCTTATAAAGGGTGCTCTTAAAAGGTATAGACACTAACAGGTCAGATCCCTGACAGATAGATACCTACACCAAGTGGGGTTTATTGATAAGAAAAGATTGGAATTTCTAACAATGAGACATCCTAAGATGACTGGGCTCTGCACACATTTCCCAAAATACGCAAGTAACTTGAGAAACCACTTTGGAAGCCAAATTTATCAGCTATAGGCTTGATTCAACAACCACCAGCAAAGTTTGTAGATGCTTTTCTACAGCCCCTAGTATGGAATATGGCTTATTTCCTTCTTCCTCAATGCTTTGGTACTTGATCGTATCACTGGATGATATAAGTGAAAATTACTTACTCGTAACACTTGATGTTACGAGTGTATATACAGTCATCAGCATACAGAGGGATTACAGGCAGTCACCAGACAGTTATCAATAAGTCCTTAAATTGGTCCTCTTCTTGAAGTATTGATCATATTTTTGAAATTGTGCCTTACTACAAATTACTTCTTGTCAGGGTACCAGGAATCAGACTGAGACGAGAAGTGCAAAAATAATCACACCTTTATTAATAGCAAAAAATAATAAAAAGTCCACAAGTCAAATAACAAGCCAGGAGTCAAAACCAGAGCTGGTAGTCAGACGAGCCGAGTCAGGAGCCAAAGCGAATAGTCAGACGAGCCGGAAAAACAGCAGAGTCAGGAACAAGCCAGGGATCAGGAACCAGGAAGGACGTCAGGCAGTCAGGTAATACACAGGAACTCTCCCAAACAGGTCTGAGACAACGCAAAGGCAAATCATACTGAACAGAGGCCCTTTAAATAATAAGTGATGACATCACAATTCTGAGACTGCATCCTGTCTCACATGGATGATGCACACCAGTCTGGCCATAAAAGGAAGTGCAGGAAATGAGCAGCATCCCCCACAATGCACCATAGTCAGGAAGAGAGGTGAGTAAAATGGCTGCCAGCAGCACATGGCAAACAGAACAGGGAAAAAACCTTGACACTTCTGCTTTGAACAAATTTATCTCCAACTGACGGAAACAGCGATGGGGTCCAACATGGCCCCATCGTATGCCAATTTGTTTAAGGCTGAATTTTAAACCATGGGCACAACATTATTCCAAAAACAACTAATTTTTTTTAAACTGTATATTGATGAACTCTGTCATTTGGAGGGGTACGAAACTAGAACCCCAACATTTATTTCACACTCTAAACCAAGCCAATCCTGCTCCTCTGTTTAAAACGGAAAATTATAAAACAGAAGATATAATTCTTGGATGTATGTATTTACAAAACTAACCAAGGACTGCAATCTACTCTGTGCCTGAAAGAATATGGATCAAAATTCTTTGCTGCTGTATGATAGCTGCCACCCACCAGCCCTGAAATGGGTTCTACCAAAATCTCAGCTCAAGAGTGTAATTAGGAATAATACAGAATCAGATAATATGGAAATATAACTCACAGAAATATAGGATCGCTTTTACCAAAGAGGTTATCCTCTTAAAGAGCTGAATAAGAAAAAATGGTAGCCTTGACTGGACACCCTAAAAGACTTACGTTTAAGACTCCTCACATGAGTGACAAACAGGACATTGGAATAAACTTACGGAGTAACTGGCACATCTTGACCTCTGATCCCTCACAGCCCTTCAAGGATATGCCATCACCTAGTGTAGGGTTTGAGAGTGAGGCCTTTATGGATACATTGGTCCAAACGGATCCAAAACAATGTTAACGCATATACTGTGATGCTCTAAATATTATATATTATTGTTCATAACGCAACTATGGGTTGCTATGACGACCAGTATTTATTAATGTATTGCCTCAGATTGAAATGCTTTCTCAAAACAAAATGATTGACATTTTGGGCCAAGTAATGATAAATTGTACCTCTATACGCCTTTTGTGTTCCTCTGCTTTCTCGTTATTGTAATGAACACCGTTTACAGTTGAATGCACGCCACGTCACCTGTGGTGATGAAGTTATTTCCGGCTAGTGTTGGGCCCGCACACAGGAGATTGTGGAGTCGGACATAGACTGTCTATTATATGATGGTGGTCCTGCCAAGTCTTTTTCTTTGGCATACATACATACATACATACAATATTGTGCATCTTACATAAAAAAAAAAAAAGAATCATCATCATCTTACATTTTTAGTGTATGATGAGGTAAATAATATTTATGGTATAGGTAGAAAACCCTTTATCCAAACTGCTTTGGACTGGAGAAGGTTTGGATTTAGGAATAATTTGTATTTTGGAATATTTGCATCTTTAAAATGGGACAGCCAGGAGTGGGGATGGGACCAAGTGATCACAATAATATCTTACGTCATTTAGGCAATACTTAGATTTCATAATATAGCTTATACATGTAACTAAAAGGTAGTTTTATTTAATTGTTTCACTAATTTTGTAACTTAAAGGCATGGAAAAAGAAATTTTATGCTTGCCTGATAAATTTATTTCTTTTTAGACACGATGAGTCCACGGATTTCATCCTTACTTGTGGGATATTCACCTCCTGGTCAGCAGTAGGAGGCAAAGAGCACCACAGCAGAGCTGCCATATATAGCTCCTCCCTTCCCTCCCACTCCAGTCATTCGACTGAAGTTAGGAAGAGAAAGGAAAAGCCAAGGTGCAGAGGTGTCTGAAGTTTACAAAAATTAATAATAACCTGTTTCAGAGAACAGGGCGGGCCGTGGACTCATCGTGTCTAAAAAGAAATAAATTTATCAGGTAATCATAAATTTTCTTTTCTTTTTAAAGACACGATGAGTCCACGGATTTAATCCTTACTTGTGGGATACAATACCAAAGCTAGAGTACACGGATGATAAGGGAGGGACAAGACAGGGAACCTAAACGGAAGGCACCACTGCTTGAAGAACCTTTCTCCCAAAAAACTCAGCGGGGGCAAAAGTATCAAATTTGTAAAATTTAGAAAAAGTGTGAAGAGAGGACCAAGTTGCAGCCTAGCAAAACTGTTCTACAGAAGCTTCATTTTTGAATGCCCATTAGGAAGTAAAAGCCCTAGTGGAATGAGCCGTAACTCTTTCAGGAGGCTGCTGTCCAGCAGTCTCATAAGCAAAACGGATGATACTTCCAGAGAAAACGACAAACAAGACGACTGACGAAAGTCCTTAGTCGCTTGTAAATAAAATTTCAAAGCACAGACCACGTCCAAATTGTGCAAAAGACGTTCCTTTTGAGAAGAAGGATTAGGACACAGGGAAGGAACAACAATCTCTTGATTAATGTTCCTGCTTGAAACAACCTTAGGAAGGAACCATAGGTTAGAACGTAAAAATATATTTTCTGAATGAAAAATAAGGTAAGGAGAATTGTACTGTAATGCCAAAAATTCAGACACTCTTCGATCTGAAGAAATGGCAACAAGAAATAAAACTTTCCAAGATAACAACTTAATATCTAAGGAATGCATAGGCTCAAACGGAACCCCTTGAAGAACTTTGAGAACTAAATTCAGACTCCATGGAGGAGTAATTGATTTAAGCACAGGTCTGATTCTAACCAAAGCCTGACAAATGATTGTCTGGGACATCTGCCAGATGTTTGTGTAACAAAAGAGATAAGGCAGAGATCTGACCCCTTAGGGAACTTGCCGATAAACCCTTCTCCAAATCCTTCTTGGAGAAAGGACAAAATTCTGGGAATCCTAATTCTAATCCATGAGTAGCCCTTGGATTTACACCAATAAAGATATTTACGCCATATCTTATGGTAAATCTTTCTAGTCACAGGTTTACGAGCCTGGAACATGGTCTCTATGACCGAATCAGAAAACCCCCCGCTTAGATAGGATTAAGCGTTCAATCTCCAAGCAGTCAGCTTCAGAGAAACTAGATTTGGGTGAAAGAAGGGCCCTTGAATGAGAAGGTCCTTCCTCAACAGAAGTCTCCAAGGTGGCAGGGATGACATGTCCACCAGATCTGCATACCGAATCCTGCGAGGCTACGCAGGAGCAATGAGTATCACTGATGCCCTCTCCTGTTTGATTCTGACAATGACTCGAGGAAGAAGTGCAAACGGAGGAAATAGGTATGCAAGATTTAAGGACCAAGGAACCGCCAGAGCATCTATCAGTTCTGCCTGGATATCCCTGGACCAAAACCCGTATCTCGGGAGCTTGACATTCTGACGAGATGCCATGAGATCTAACTCTGGCTGACCCCACCTGAGAAACAGGCTGGAGAACACTTCCGGATGGAGTTCTCACTCTCCCGGATGATAGGTTTGCCTGCTCAGAAAATCCGCCACCCAGTTGTTCACCCCTGGGATATGGATCGCCGACATACAGCAAGAATGGGCCTCCGCCCACTGAATTATTTTTGATACCTCTCATCACTTAAGGAAAACCTTTTTCCTCCCTGATGATAGACATAGGCCACCGACGTTATGATGTCCGACTGGAACCTGATAAACTAAACCAAGGCTAACTGGGGCCAGGTCAGAAAAGCAGAATGTTTATGGGTAATACAGACTCTGTCTGAGTCCAAACACCCTGAGCCTTTAGAGAGCCCCAGACTGCTCCCCACCCAAGAAGGCTGGCATCTGTTGTCACAATCACCCAAGATTATTATTATTATTATCGGTTATTTGTAGAGCGCCAACAGATTCCGCAGCGCTATGGCCTGCAAAAGCATGTTCTTTGGGAGAGATGATCCAGAGACAACCACCATAGTAGAGAGTCCCTTGTCTCTTGCTCCAGAAGAACTTGAGGGGACAAGTCCGAATTCATTGTCTCAGCATGTTCAACAGCAGAGCTCAGAGATGGGAGTGAGCAAACGAAATGATGTCCATTACCGCTACCATCAGCCCGATGAACTCCATGCACTAGACGAGGAGTGGACTGAAGGGCTAGACAAGTATCGATAATCCTTGATTTCCTGACTTCTGTCAGAAAACTCATCAAAGACAGAGAGTCTATAAAAGGTTCCTAGGAAAGACACCCTTGTGTTTGGAACTAAGGAACCCTTTTCGAAATTCACCTTCCAGCCGTGGGATCTCAAGAAGGACAATACCAAGTCTGTGTGGGAACTTGCGAGCTGTAAGGCTGGCGCCTGAACTAGAATGTCATCCAGATAAGGCGCCACTGCAAGGCCTTTTGATTGAAGTACCGCCAACAGAGATCCCAAAACCTTTGAGAAGATTCCGGGGACTGTAGCAAGATCAAAAGGAAAAGCACAAACTGATAAGGTTTTCCTTTCTGGATAAACACTAAGAACTTGTGATGATCTCTGTGAATGGGAACATGTAGATACACGTCCTTTAAATCCACTGTTGTCATAAATTTACCCTCTTGGATCAAAGGAAGAATGGAACGAATAGTTTCCATTTGGAAGGACGGTACCTTGAGAAAACTTGTTTAAACTATTGAGGTCTATAATTAGTCTGAAGGTTCCCTTTTTTATAGATTGGAATAAACACCAGTCCCTGTTCCTGAATCTAAATGGGAACAATCACTCCCATAGCGGAGAGGTCTCCTACGCAGTGTACAAACGCCTCTCCTTTTGGCAATTAAACTTGAAAGCAGAAACCTGCCTCTGGGAGGAAAAACTTTAAAACTCCAATTTGAATCCCTGGGACACTACTTTCTATTCCCCAAGGATTCTGAACACCTCGAACCCAAGTCTGAGTAAAGACATAAAGTCTGCCCCCTACAAGATCCCGTATCGGGGCATATCCGTCATGCTGGCTTTGATACAACAGTAGGCTATTTGGATCTTTTTTTTTTATTTTAAATTCAGCAAATTTCAAAAAAACATTAATTCCATCAAGCTAGGTCCCAACAAGATCCTCTCCTTGTAAGAAATCGCTAAAAGCTTAGACTTAGAGCATACATCCGTAGAACAGACTCTGAACTGGAATTTATGCTTACCTGATAAATTACTTTCTCTTACGGTGTATCCAGTCCGCGGATTCATCCTTACTTGTGGGATATTCTCATTCCCTACAGGAAGTGGCAAAGAGAGCACAAAGCAGAGCTGTCCATATTGCTCCCCCTCAGGCTCCACCCCCCCCCAGTCATTCGACCGACGGTTAGGAGAAAAAGGAGAAACCATAGGGTGCAGTGGTGACTGTAGTTTTACAAAAATAAATTTGAACCTGACTTAATTGCCAGGGCGGGCCGTGGACTGGATACACCGTAAGAGAAAGTAATTTATCAGGTAAGCATAAATTCTGTTTTCTCTTACATGGTGTATCCAGTCCACGGATTCATCCTTACTTGTGGGATACCAATACCAAAGCTTTAGGACACGTATGAAGGGAGGGAACAAGGGAGGGAACAAGTCAGGTAACCTAAACGGAAGGAACCACTGCTTGCAAAACCTTTCTCCCAAAAATAGCCTCCGAAGAAGCAAAAGTATCGAATTTGTAAAATTTGGCAAAAGTATGCAGTGAAGACCAAGTCGCTGCCTTACAAATCTGTTCAACAGAAGCCTCATTCTTGAAAGCCCATGTGGAAGCCACAGCTCTGGTGGAATGAGCTGTAATTTGTTCAGGAGGCTGCTGTCCAGCAGTCGCATAAGCCAATCGGATGATGCTTTTCAGCCAGAAGGAAAGAGAGGTAGCAGTCACTTTCTGACCTCTCTTCTTACCAGAATAGACAACAAACAAGGATGATGTTTGTCTGAAATCTTTAGTTGCATTTAAATAGAATTTTAAAGCACGAACCACATCAAGATTGTGTAACAGTCGTTCCTTCTTAGAAACTGGATTAGGGCACAGAGAAGGAACAATGATTTCCTGGTTAATATTCTTATTAGAAACCACTTTTGGAAGGAAACCAGGTTTGGTACGCAAAACAACCTTATCTGCATGGAACACCAGATAGGGTGAATTACACTGCAAAGCAGACAATTCTGAAACTCTTCGAGCAGAAGAAATAGCTACCAAAAACAAAACTTTCCAAGATAATAACTTAATATCTATGGAATGTAAAGGTTCAAACGGAACCCCTTGAAGAACTGAAAGAACTAAATTTAGACTCCATGGAGGAGCCACAGGTTTATAGACAGGCTTGATTCTAACTAGAGCCTCTGCAAACGCCTGAACGTCTGGTACTGCTGCCAGATGCTTGTGTAACAGGATAGACAGAGCAGATATCTGTCCCTTTAAGGAACTAACTGACAATCCTTTCTCCAATCCTTCTTGGAGAAAAGACAATATCCTTGGAATCCTAATCTTACTCCACGAGTAACCCTTGGATTCACACCAACAAAGATATTTCCGCCATATCTTATGGTAAATTTTCCTGGTGACAGGCTTTCTGGCCTGGATCAGAGTATCTATAACTGATTCAGAGAACCCACGCTTAGCTAGAATTAAGCGTTCAATCTCCAAGCAGTCAGTTGCAGAGAAACTAGATTTGGATGCTTGAATGGACCCTGTATTAGAAGATCCTGCCTCAATGGCAGTTTCCATGGTGGAACCGATGACATGTCCACTAGGTCTGCATACCAAGTCCTGCATGGCCACGCAGGCGCTATCAGAATAACCGAAGCCTTCTCCTGTTTGATTCTGGCTACTAGCCGAGGGAGAAGAGGAAACGGTGGAAAGACATAAGCTAGACTGAAGGACCAAGGCACTACTAGAGCATCTATCAATGCCGCCTTGGGATCCCTGGACCTGGATACGTAAAGGGGAAGTTTGGTGTTCTGACGGGACGCCATCAGATCCAATTCTGGAATGCCCCATAGCTGGGTCAACTGAGCAAAAACCTCCGGGTTCCCACTCCCCCGGGTGAAAAGTCTGACGACTCAGAAAATCTGCCTCCCAGTTGTCTACTCCTGGGATGTGAATTGCAGATAGGTGGCAGGAGTGATCCTCCACCCATTTGATGATCTTGGTTACTTCCAGTGTTCCTCCCTGATGATTGATGTACGCTACAGTCGTGATGTTGTCTGACTGAAATCTGATGAATTTGGCCTCCGTTAGTTGAGGCCATGCCTGGAGCGTATTGAATATCAATATCGCTCTCAGTTCGCTCTCAGTTCCAAAATGTTTATCGGGAGAAGAGATTCTTCCCGAGACCATAGGCCCTGAGCTTTCAGGGAGTCCCAGACCACACCCCAGCCTAACAGACTGGCATTGGTCGTGACAATGATCCACTCCGGTCTGCGGAAGCACATTCCCCGAGACAGGTGATCCTGAGACAACCACCAGAGAAGAGAGTCTCTGGTTTTCTGGTCCATTTGTATTTGAGGAGACAAATCTGCATAATCCCCATTCCACTGTTTGAGCATGCACAGTTGTAGTGGTCTGAGATGAATTCGGGCAAAAGGGACAACTCCATTGCCACAACCATTAATCCGATTACCTCCATGCACTGAGCCACAGAAGGTCGAGGAATGGAATGAAGAACTCGGCAAGTAGTTAAAAGCTTTGACTTCCTGACCTCTGTCAGAAATATTTTCATTTCTACAGAGTCTATTAGTGTTCCCAGGAAGGGAACCCTTGTGAGCGGGGACAGAGAACTCTTTTCTACGTTCACCTTCCACCCGTGAGACCTTAGAAAGGCCAGAACAATGTCCGTATGAGCCTTGGCTCTGTGAAAAGAAGACGCCTGTATTAAGATGTCGTCTAGGTAAGGTGCTACTGCAATGCCCCGCGATCTTAGTACCGCTAGAAGGGACCCTAGCACCTTTGTGAAAATTCTGGGAGCGGTGGCCAACCCGAAAGGAAGGGCCACGAACTGGTAATGCGTGTCCAGAAAGGCGAACCTTAAGAACTGATGATGATCTTTGTGGATAAGAATATGTAGGTACGCATCTTTTAGATCCACGGTAGTCATATATTGACCTTCCTGGATCATCGGTAAGATTGTCCTAATGGTTTCCATTTTGAAAGATGGAACTCTGAGGAATTTGTTTAGAATTTTTAGATCCAGGATTGGCCTGAAAGTTCCTTCCTTTTTGGGAACTACAAACAGGTTTGAGTAAAATCCCAGTCCTTGTTCTGCAATTGGAACTGGGTGTATCACTCCCATATTTAGAAGATTTTCTACACAGCGTAAGAACGCCTGTTTCTTTGTCTGGTCTGAAGACAAACGAGAAATGTGGAACCTTCCCCTTGGAGGAGAGTCCTTGAATTCTAGAAGATACCCCTGAGCAACAATTTCTAATGCCCAGGGATCTGGAACATCTCTTGCCCAAGCCTGAGCAAAGAGAGAAAGTCTGCCCCCTACCAGATCTGGTCCCGGATCGGGGGCTACCCCTTCATGCTGTCTTGGTAGCAGCCGCAGGCTTCTTGGCCTGTTTACCCTTGTACCCTTGAGGTTGAAGCAGGTCCGCTCCTGAAGTTGCGAAAGGAGCGAAAATTAGCCTTGTTTTTGGCCTTAAAACGGTCTATCTTGTGGAAGAGCATGGCCCTTTCCCCCAGTGATATCCAAAATAATTTCTTTCATCTCTGGGCCGAATAGGGTCTTTCCCTTGAAAGGAATATTTAATAGTTTTGTTTTGGACGACACGTCAGCCGACCACGATTTGAGCCAAAGCGCTCTTCGCGCCATAATGGCAAAACCAGAATTTTTCGCCGCTAACTTAGCTGATTGTAAAGCGGCATCTGTGATAAAAGAATTAGCCAGCTATAGAGCATGAATTCTATCCATGACTTCGTCATATGAAGTCTCCCTCTGGAGCAACTCCTCCAGCGCCTCAAACCAAAAAGCCGCTGCAGTAGTTACAGGAATAATGCAGGCAATCGGTTGAAGAAGGAAACCTTGTTGAACAAATATCTTCTTTAGCAAACCTAATTTTTTATCCATAGGATCTTTGAAAGCACAACTGTCTTCTATTGGTATGGTTGTGCGCTTGGCTAGTGTGGAAACTGCTCCCTCTACCTTAGAGACCGTCTGCCACGCGTCACGTCTGGGGTCAGTTATGGGGAACATTTTCTTAAAGATATGGGGGGGAACAAAAGGTACACCTGGTCTCTCCCACTCCCTAGTCACAATATCCGCCACCCTCTTCGGGATCGGAAACGCATCAGTGTATACAGGGACTTCTAGAAACTTGTCTATTTTACACAATTTTTCTGGGACCACCATGGGGTCACAATCATCCAGCGTAGCTAAAACCTCCTTAAGCAGTACGCGGAGGTGTTCCAGCTTAAATTTAAACGCTAAGGAATCTGATTTTGCCCGCTTAGAAACCTTTCCTGTGTCAGAAATTTCTCCCTCAGACAGTACATCCCTCACTGCCACTTCAGAGATAAATCATCCAAAACTTCTGATTGCTCATCCTCTGTTCTTAAAACTGAGCTATCCCGCTTTTTAGGAAAAACTGGCAGTTTGGATAGAAATGCCGCAAGGGAATTATCCATGACTGCTGCTAATTGTTGTAATGCAATAGGGCCCAATGCGCTAGAGGTACTAGGCATCGCTTGCGCGGACGTAACTGGTGTCGACACATGGGGAGAGGAAGGAGGACTATCCTCGTTACCTTCCGTTAAAGAATCATCTTGGGCTACATTTTTAAGTGTCACTGCATGGTCTTTAAAATGTTTAGATACCTTAGCACACTTTAAACACAAATGTAAAGGGGGTACCGCCATGGCTATTAAACACATAGAACAAGGTCTATCTGTAGGCTGAGACATGTTAAACAGCACTCAAATACAGTAAAATACCATTTTTGAAAAAAACGGTACTGTGCCTTTAAATAATAAAAAGCGCACACTTTTTTACTAAATCTCCAAAAATCATCCAATCTTTATGACATTTTCACCATATGATCCTAATGCTTTGAAATGATTGCACAGTAAATTTCAAGTCAATTAACCCCTTACTGCCCAAACCGGAGCAAATTTAAGCTGGCAACCGGTTAGCAAAACTATAGCACCATGCCACAGCCTCTGCTGTGGCCCTACCTTCCTTGGGGATTAGTTTTAATAAGCCTCTCTGAAGTCCTCAAGTAATCTCTGGACTCTTCACATAGAGCTGCATGAAGCTGTCTGTAAAATCAACTGCACAACTGAGGCGCAAATTTCAGGCCCCCTCCCTCTTCACTCTGGGGATGTGGGGCGTTCCCAAGCCAAAATAGGTGTCTAAATAGATGCCATGCGGAATAAACCCCAAAAAGGTGTTTCAAATGTAATATAAACTTGTATAAATATCAGATTTTTGTAAAAAAATAATCGATTGCCCCTTAACAGTGTCCACCAGTGTTTGAGCCCTTTCAAATAAGCCTTCCTTCTATACTAAGTCTCAGAATATGGCTTACCTTTCCCACATGGGGATTCTTGTAGCATTACTAAGTCTTGACTAGACAAAATGACTGAAACATACCTCAAAGCAGTTAAGCCTGCAAACTGTTCCCCCCCAACTGAAGTTTTCTGATGCTCAACAGTCCTGTGTGGGAACAGCAGTGGATTTTAGTTACAACATGCTAAAATCATTTTCCTCTCAGCAGAAATCTTCATCACTTTCTGCCACAGAGTAAATAGTACAAACTGGCACTATTTTAAAAAAAAAAAACTTTTGATTGAAGAAATAAAAACTACAAATCTAACACCACATTCACTTTACCCTCCCGTGGAGATGCTACTTGTTAGAGTGGCAAAGAGAATGACTGGGGGGGCGGAGCCTGAGGGGGAGCTATATCGACAGCTCTGCTGTGTGCTCTCTTTGCCACTTCCTGTAGGGAATCAGAATATCCCACAAGTAAGGATGAATCCGTGGACTGGATACACCATGTAAGAGAAAACCTGAAATCTATGCTCCCAGTTTGTTAACTTGAAAGGAAGCATTTAAAATAAAGGAATTAGCCAACTTGAAAGCTTACATCCAATCCTGGAGTTTATCCAGGAGAGGTTCTGACTTAGCATCAGACAACGCATCAAAACAATATGCCGTCACACTAGTGACGGTAGCAAAATACACAACAGGTTACCTTGGAAACCCTGGTGTACATCCCTTTTCTAACTTTTTGGAAAAAGCCAACTCTCCTCTAAGGGTATAGGAGTTCCCTTTAGCTAGGCTGGAAACTACTCCTTCCTAAGACGGCTATGGGAAACATTTCAAATATAGGGAATGCGGTCTCTTCCATTCCTTATAACTCACTCGCCGCACTAGAATAGACTGCACCAGTAGTGTTGGAGCCGCCCAGGGTAGCTAAAACCTCCTAAAGTAACAAATGGAGGTGTGCAAGCTAAAAAAAAAAAAAAATGAAAGAAACACAACCTCAGGATCAAATAAAGTCATTATTCATCCGAGTCTGAGAATACTCTCCCAGATAATCCCAAAGTATCTTCCTCTTTCAGGTAACAGGGAAGAACCATTCGTAATAGCATCCTCTAGAAATGTTTTCTACCATGGGGTAAAAACATAATGCATGAAATGCAGTGCAACTCCGGGTGGAGTTTGAGAGGAAACACAGGGCACTGCATGTGGTCTAAAAAAAAATTGTGGGACACTATAGAAGAAAATAGTGGCATAGATGGATCATTGTCCACAGACTCCTAAACAGTAAACGCCTTAGGCGTAAGTTCAGAAAAAAAATGAAAATTTTTATTAAAAATTGACACATAAAAAACGTTACTGTCTCTTTAAATTTTAAAAGTAACTTTTTATTTCAGAGTGCAGAAGCCAGTTAAATTACTGTTTATAGACATTGCCATAACATTAAAGAAGCAATGTGTTGTGCAGCAATTCCAGATGGGAATTTCAAGGAACCGCAGGGCACTGCATGTGAGACAGAAAAATTAATAAACACTTCTTTAATTAACCTGTCACACGTATAGGAGAATAATTAAATAAAAAAAACTCAACCAGTTGCTAATATTCAACATATAGTAAGCGTTACTGTCCCTTTAAATGGTAAACATATTTATTTTGCTTAGGACAAAACTGTACAAGATGCATGAGAGGAATAACAGTACTCTAAGCTTAAGCGACAGACTGTCTATACAGACTCTGAGCTCCTTATAGCGCTGACTGAAGCGCAATCATGTAATAAAAAAATAAAAAATTCCTTTGAGTCTTCCGATACACAGGAAGAGCCCTTTATACTAAGCCATGTTATCACACTGACTGAAGAGAAAACTTTGGCGCCGTTCGTCAACTCCGCCCCTCGTGGGCGTTACCCCAGCAACCTCCCGGTCGCCATTAGCAGAGAAAAGGCGCTGGGAGTAAAGGCTAAACCCCAAAAACAGAATTTATGTTTACCTGATAAATTACTTTCTCCAACGGTGTGTCCGGTCCACGGCGTCATCCTTACTTGTGGGATATTCTCTTCCCCAACAGGAAATGGCAAAGAGCCCAGCAAAGCTGGTCACATGATCCCTCCTAGGCTCCGCCTACCCCAGTCATTCGACCGACGTTAAGGAGGAATATTTGCATAGGAGAAACCATATGATACCGTGGTGACTGTAGTTAAAGAAAATAAATTATCAGACCTGATTAAAAAACCAGGGCGGGCCGTGGACCGGACACACCGTTGGAGAAAGTAATTTATCAGGTAAACATAAATTCTGTTTTCTCCAACATAGGTGTGTCCGGTCCACGGCGTCATCCTTACTTGTGGGAACCAATACCAAAGCTTTAGGACACGGATGATGGGAGGGAGCAAATCAGGTCACCTAGATGGAAGGCACCACGGCTTGCAAAACCTTTCTCCCAAAAATAGCCTCAGAAGAAGCAAAAGTATCAAACTTGTAAAATTTGGTAAAAGTGTGCAGTGAAGACCAAGTCGCTGCCCTACATATCTGATCAACAGAAGCCTCGTTCTTGAAGGCCCATGTGGAAGCCACAGCCCTAGTGGAATGAGCTGTGATTCTTTCAGGAGGCTGCCGTCCGGCAGTCTCGTAAGCCAATCTGATGATGCTTTTAATCCAAAAAGAGAGAGAGGTAGAAGTTGCTTTTTGACCTCTCCTTTTACCGGAATAAACAACAAACAAGGAAGATGTTTGTCTAAAATCCTTTGTAGCGTCTAAATAGAATTTTAGAGCGCGAACAACATCCAAATTGTGCAACAAACGTTCCTTCTTTGAAACTGGTTTCGGACACAGAGAAGGTACGATAATCTCCTGGTTAATGTTTTTGTTAGAAACAACTTTTGGAAGAAAACCAGGTTTAGTACGTAAAACCACCTTATCTGCATGGAACACCAGATAAGGAGGAGAACACTGCAGAGCAGATAATTCTGAAACTCTTCTAGCAGAAGAAATTGCAACCAAAAACAAAACTTTCCAAGATAATAACTTAATATCAACGGAATGTAAGGGTTCAAACGGAACCCCCTGAAGAACTGAAAGAACTAAGTTGAGACTCCAAGGAGGAGTCAAAGGTTTGTAAACAGGCTTGATTCTAACCAGAGCCTGAACAAAGGCTTGAACATCTGGCACAGCTGCCAGCTTTTTGTGAAGTAACACAGACAAGGCAGAAATCTGTCCCTTCAAGGAACTTGCAGATAATCCTTTTTCCAATCCTTCTTGAAGGAAGGATAGAATCTTAGGAATCTTAACCTTGTCCCAAGGGAATCCTTTAGATTCACACCAACAGATATATTTTTTCCAAATTTTGTGGTAAATTTTTCTAGTTACAGGCTTTCTGGCCTGAACAAGAGTATCAATAACAGAATCTGAGAACCCTCGCTTCGATAAGATCAAGCGTTCAATCTCCAAGCAGTCAGCTGGAGTGAGACCAGATTCGGATGTTCGAACGGACCTTGAACAAGAAGGTCTCGTCTCAAAGGTAGCTTCCATGGTGGAGCCGATGACATATTCACCAGATCTGCATACCAAGTCCTGCGTGGCCACGCAGGAGCTATCAAGATCACCGACGCCCTCTCCTGATTGATCCTGGCTACCAGCCTGGGGATGAGAGGAAACGGCGGGAATACATAAGCTAGTTTGAAGGTCCAAGGTGCTACTAGTGCATCTACTAGAGTCGCCTTGGGATCCCTGGATCTGGACCCGTAGCAAGGAACTTTGAAGTTCTGACGAGAGGCCATCAGATCCATGTCTGGAATGCCCCACAGTTGAGTGATTTGGGCAAAGATTTCCGGATGGAGTTCCCACTCCCCCGGATGCAATGTCTGACGACTCAGAAAATCCGCTTCCCAATTTTCCACTCCTGGGATGTGGATTGCAGACAGGTGGCAGGAGTGAGTCTCCGCCCATTGAATGATGTTGGTCACTTCTTCCATCGCCAGGGAACTCCTTGTTCCCCCCTGATGGTTGATGTACGCAACAGTCGTCATGTTGTCTGATTGAAACCGTATGAACTTGGCCCTCGCTAGCTGAGGCCAAGCCTTGAGAGCATTGAATATCGCTCTCAGTTCCAGAATATTTATCGGTAGAAGAGATTCTTCCCGAGACCAAAGACCCTGAGCTTTCAGGGATCCCCAGACCGCGCCCCAGCCCATCAGACTGGCGTCGGTCGTGACAATGACCCACTCTGGTCTGCGGAAGGTCATCCCTTGTGACAGGTTGTCCAGGGACAGCCACCAACGGAGTGAGTCTCTGGTCCTCTGATTTACTTGTATCCTCGGAGACAAGTCTGTATAGTCCCCATTCCACTGACTGAGCATGCACAGTTGTAATGGTCTTAGATGAATGCGCGCAAAAGGAACTATGTCCATTGCCGCTACCATCAAACCTATCACTTCCATGCACTGCGCTATGGAAGGAAGAGGAACGGAATGAAGTATCCGACAAGAGTCTAGAAGTTTTGTTTTTCTGGCCTCTGTCAGAAAAATCCTCATTTCTAAGGAGTCTATTATTGTTCCCAAGAAGGGAACCCTTGTTGACGGAGATAGAGAACTCTTTTCCACGTTCACTTTCCATCCGTGAGATCTGAGAAAGGCCAGGACGATGTCCGTGTGAGCCTTTGCTTGAGGAAGGGACGACGCTTGAATCAGAATGTCGTCCAAGTAAGGTACTACAGCAATGCCCCTTGGTCTTAGCACCGCTAGAAGGGACCCTAGTACCTTTGTGAAAATCCTTGGAGCAGTGGCTAATCCGAAAGGAAGCGCCACGAACTGGTAATGCTTGTCCAGGAATGCGAACCTTAGGAACCGATGATGTTCCTTGTGGATAGGAATATGTAGATACGCATCCTTTAAATCCACCGTGGTCATGAATTGACCTTCCTGGATGGAAGGAAGAATTGTTCGAATGGTTTCCATTTTGAACGATGGAACCTTGAGAAACTTGTTTAAGATCTTGAGATCTAAGATTGGTCTGAACGTTCCCTCTTTTTTGGGAACTATGAACAGATTGGAGTAGAACCCCATCCCTTGTTCTCCTAATGGAACAGGATGAATCACTCCCATTTTTAACAGGTCTTCTACACAATGTAAGAATGCCTGTCTTTTTATGTGGTCTGAAGACAACTGAGACCTGTGGAACCTCCCCCTTGGGGGAAGCCCCTTGAATTCCAGAAGATAACCTTGGGAGACTATTTCTAGTGCCCAAGGATCCAGAACATCTCTTGCCCAAGCCTGAGCGAAGAGAGAGAGTCTGCCCCCCACCAGATCCGGTCCCGGATCGGGGGCCAACATTTCATGCTGTCTTGGTAGCAGTGGCAGGTTTCTTGGCCTGCTTTCCCTTGTTCCAGCCTTGCATTGGTCTCCAAGCTTGCTTGGCTTGAGAAGTATTACCCTCTTGCTTAGAGGACGTAGCACTTTGGGCTGGTCCGTTTCTACGAAAGGGACGAAAATTAGGTTTATTTTTGGCCTTGAAAGGCCGATCCTGAGGAAGGGCGTGGCCCTTACCCCCAGTGATATCAGAGATAATCTCTTTCAAGTCAGGGCCAAACAGCGTTTTCCCCTTGAAAGGAATGTTAAGTAGTTTGTTCTTGGAAGACGCATCAGCTGACCAAGATTTCAACCAAAGCGCTCTGCGCGCCACAATAGCAAACCCAGAATTCTTAGCCGCTAACCTAGCCAATTGCAAAGTGGCGTCTAGGGTGAAAGAATTAGCCAATTTGAGAGCATTGATTCTGTCCATAATCTCCTCATAAGGAGGAGAATCACTATCGACCGCCTTTACCAGCTCATCGAACCAGAAACACGTGGCTGTAGCGACAGGGACAATGCATGAAATTGGTTGTAGAAGGTAACCCTGCTGCACAAACATCTTTTTAAGTAAACCTTCTAATTTTTTATCCATAGGATCTTTGAAAGCACAACTATCTTCTATGGGTATAGTGGTGCGTTTGTTTAAAGTGGAAACCGCTCCCTCGACCTTGGGGACTGTCTGCCATAAGTCCTTTCTGGGGTCGACCATAGGAAACAATTTTTTAAATATGGGGGGAGGGACGAAAGGTATACCGGGCCTTTCCCATTCTTTATTTACAATGTCCGCCACCCGCTTGGGTATAGGAAAAGCTTCTGGGAGCCCCGGGACCTCTAGGAACTTGTCCATTTTACATAGTTTCTCTGGGATGACCAAATTGTCACAATCATCCAGAGTGGATAATACCTCCTTAAGCAGAGCGCGGAGATGTTCCAACTTAAATTTAAATGTAATCACATCAGGTTCAGCTTGTTGAGAAATTTTCCCTGATGAAATTTCTCCCTCAGACAAAACCTCCCTGGCCCCATCAGACTGGTGTAGGGGCCTTTCAGAACCATTATCATCAGCGTCGTCATGCTCTTCAGTATCTAAAACAGAGCAGTCGCGCTTACGCTGATAAGTGGGCATTTTGGCTAAAATGTTTTTGATAGAATTATCCATTACAGCCGTTAATTGTTGCATAGTAAGGAGTATTGGCGCGCTAGATGTACTAGGGGCCTCCTGAGTGGGCAAGACTCGTGTAGACGAAGGAGGGAATGATGCAGTACCATGCTTACTCCCCTCACTTGAGGAATCATCTTGGGCATCATTGTCATTGTCACATAAATCACATTTATTTAAATGAGAAGGAACTCTGGCTTCCCCACATTCAGAACACAGTCTATCTGGTAGTTCAGACATGTTAAACAGGCATAAACTTGATAACAAAGTACAAAAAACGTTTTAAAATAAAACCGTTACTGTCACTTTAAATTTTAAACTGAACACACTTTATTACTGCAATTGCGAAAAAATATGAAGGAATTGTTCAAAATTCACCAAAATTTCACCACAGTGTCTTAAAGCCTTAAAAGTATTGCACACCAAATTTGGAAGCTTTAACCCTTAAAATAACGGAACCGGAGCCGTTTTTAACTTTAACCCCTTTACAGTCCCTGGTATCTGCTTTGCTGAGACCCAACCAAGCCCAAAGGGGAATACGATACCAAATGACGCCTTCAGAAAGTCTTTTCTATGTATCAGAGCTCCTCACACATGCGACTGCATGTCATGCCTCTCAAAAACAAGTGCGCAACACCGGCGCGAAAATGAGGCTCTGCCTATGATTTGGGAAAGCCCCTAAAGAATAAGGTGTCTAAAACAGTGCCTGCCGATATAATCTTATCAAAATACCCAGATTAAATGATTCCTCAAGGCTAAATATGTGTTAATATATGAATCGATTTAGCCCAGAAAAAGTCTACAGTCTTAATAAGCCCTTGTGAAGCCCTTATTTACTATCTTAATAAACATGGCTTACCGGATCCCATAGGGAAAATGACAGCTTCCAGCATTACATCGTCTTGTTAGAATGTGTCATACCTCAAGCAGCAAGAGACTGCTCACTGTTCCCCCAACTGAAGTTAATTCCTCTCAACAGTCCTGTGTGGAACAGCCATGGATTTTAGTAACGGTTGCTAAAATCATTTTCCTCATACAAACAGAAATCTTCATCTCTTTTCTGTTTCAGAGTAAATAGTACATACCAGCACTATTTTAAAATAACAAACTCTTGATTGAATAATAAAAACTACAGTTAAACACTAAAAAACTCTAAGCCATCTCCGTGGAGATGTTGCCTGTACAACGGCAAAGAGAATGACTGGGGTAGGCGGAGCCTAGGAGGGATCATGTGACCAGCTTTGCTGGGCTCTTTGCCATTTCCTGTTGGGGAAGAGAATATCCCACAAGTAAGGATGACGCCGTGGACCGGACACACCTATGTTGGAGAAATAGAGCTCAGTCACCCTTAGTGAAAATACGTAACACCGCTGTTATCGCGGTAACGCTGTACACACTGTACCCACACAAATAGATTATAAGGGAACATGAAATCTCCTGGTCGCCATTATTAAAAATAGCCCCAGGGATCAAGCAGACAAACTTAACAGCAGTATGTCAGTACATAGCCCCTTTAGTTTCACCGGTAGCAGCGCTTCTCTACTGTGCACCTGATTATATAAGTATTGCACAGATTCCCTGTCGTTAGCCCCCTTAGGCATGTAGACAACAAATAAAGACATTATGCATCTCCCACATGTCTAAGCCTTAATGTACATTTCTGTAAACGGATATACTGTCTTTCACCCAGTCAGCCTTTAATATTAGATCGGGAATAAAAGACATGCCAGTTCCTAACTGCCTTAAAGTCCCCTACAAAACTAGGAGAATCTAAATCCAAATTAAATGAGGTTAGATGTAAACTTAAGAAAGTGCCCTAACTTTCTCTGAGATTTCTATCCCCAGAAAAAAGGTTAGTACTTACCTCATTTTCTGCCTGGCAGTAAGGCAGTTTCCAAGTTTAAGAGGTCCTCTCCCTCCCATGGACCTGGAAAGAAAACGAAATCCTGAATAAAAATCCTTCAGGTTTTCATGGAAAGGGCAGTATCAGTATGGGAGGCGCAGTGAGAATTATGTCCCACAAGTTCCCATTGCTTTAAAGCCACCAAAAGCTCTCCTGTAGAGACTGATATGGACTACGGCTACACCCTAGGACAAAGTAGCACTCTCTGGCACTACTTTAAAAATAATAAACTCTTGATTGAAGAATCTAATCTAACACCTCACTTTACCTCTTCCTATCACTAACGTAGGCAAAGAGAATGACTGGGGTGGGAGGGGAGGGAGGAGCTATATATGGCAGCTCTGCTGTGGTGCTCTTTGCCTCCTCCTGCTGACCAGGAGGTGAATATCCCACAAGTAAGGATGAAATCCGTGGACTCGTGTCTTTAAAAAGAAATAGTAATTTTTTATACATTTATTTTAAAAAACATTTTTATTATATATATTTGGATTTTAGAATAAATTTGGATTTTGGAATTCCAGATTTATACCTGTACCACCTTTTTCACAAATTAGATAACAGAAGGAAATTCGAAAAAGGTTTAAAATTGCATGCTCTATCTGAATCATGAAAGTTTGATTTCGACTTTACTGAACCTTAAAGTAATTGTAAACTTTAATGAACTAAAGCCCAATATCAAATAATACTCTTAAAAACAGGGGCACTATAATTCATTAAACTTTACAATTACTTATTTTTTAAAATACTTACCTTTGCGTTATGGTAAACATAACACCGATTCTCTGCCCGCAGCTCTTGCTTTCTTTAGCAGATTGATGACGTATCCAGCTTCCTCCAATCGTTGTGTGCCACCTTTGGAGTCCAGCTCGTGGGGCATCGCAACGATTGAAGGACGCCAAATTAGTCATCGATATGCTAATGAAAGCAACAGATGCGGGCGGAGGATCGGCGTTATGCTTACCATAACGCAAAGGTAAGTATTATAAATAAACATTTTAAAATTTAATTAAATTGCCCCTATTTTTAAGAGTATTATTTAATACTGGGCTTTAATTCAATAAAGTTAACAATCACTTTAACTATATGTTTATCCCTTTTACAGGCGATACACACAGTTATATTCAAGCTACAGTACAATAATAAAATTTCTGTTCAAAGTGACAAGCCTCCAAATTATATAAAGGTGTAGTGCTACCAAAGGAGCCCTTACAAAAAAACACAATACCCCTGAAATGAAAGCACAGATTATAAGTACTAGGTGGCTTTTACAAGTATTTAAATAAAAATGCAACCAATATAGGGCTAGATTACAAGTGGAGAACTAATTTATAGCACGCCCGTAGACTGGAAAATTTGCCGGTTTACGGGCGCAAGATAAATAACCAGCCATTACAAGTGGCTGGTTATTGCTACCGCGAGCTCGCAATAGCAATTAGTGCTCAGAAAAATTCACCAGAGAGCAGATCTCTGCTTTGTTGGGGGGCATTTAGAAAATTAAGCAGTTTTTAGGGGTTAAAAGTGGCGGGTGTGGGGTGTTAGAAAAAACGGCACTGAAAAGTGCCTTAACATTGCGGTCTATGGGAACTGTGTGTTCCTGTAAATATATATGTATATGCTTATATACATATATATATGTATATTAGTATATACATTTAAAATTTGCTGCCCATCGCGGCACTTGGTTCTCATGCTGTGTCTCACGGCATGAGAATAAGGCTCCTATTGGAGTCTATAGAAGCGTGCTCTCGTGAGCACAATGTTTTCATTGCACCTAATTTGTAATACCAGTGCACATTTGTGTGCGCTGGTATTACAAAGTGGAGCGCAAAAATCACTGTTGCAAAAGCGATATTTTGCAATCCACCTGTAATCTGGTCCATAATATGATATTTGAACGTTGTTACATTTTCATTCATCTTTTGGGGGGGGGGCGCAGAGAAAAAAATAATACAATTTGAGTTGTTTTGTGATATATATATATACATACATACATACATATACAGTGGGACCTCGGTTTACGAATTTAATGCGTTCTCCGGGACGCTTCGTACTGCGAAAAATTCGTAAACCGAAACACGGTTTCCCATAGGAATGCATTGAAAACCAATTAATGCGTTCCAGAGGTGAGAAAAAAGGCTCCAAAACCTGCTGCAAAAGGCTCCAAAAGGCTCCACAACTTGCTGCTAATGGCTCCAAAAGGCTCAGCAACTTGCTGCAAATGGCTCCAAAACCGGGACACTTGTTTTGTATTGCGAAAAAAAATCGTAAAACGAAACACGGTTTCCCATAGGAATGCATTGAAAACCAAATAATTTGTTCGTATTGCGAAAAAAATTCTTAAACCGAGGCATTTTTTTCCCAGAATTTTCATTCGTAAACCGAAATTTCGTTTACCGAGTCGTTTGTTAACCGAGGTCCCACTGTATATCATTTTGACTTTAACCTTGTTTTATAGTATTGTAAACTACCAAGAAAATTATTTTATATAATACACACTGTACAGACAACAGTTTGGGGATTAAATATTAAATCTAAACATTAAAAAGTATTGTAAACACACTATTTGAATTTAGTAGATCTGGAAAATAAAATGTATTTATTAGGAATCATTAAATATTGGTCATGTGCAGCTGTGTGTATCTAATCATAGTCACAAATAAATCACAGGCAGCCAAAGAAGTGTAGCTTCTAAGAATTCCCTAGCAGCCTCTTCTATGAAGAACAGCTTATACTCCAACAGGAGTCTATAATTAGATGTTTGAAAGGGATACCCTGGGCAGTCTGTAACTGACCATCCAATAGGACCACTCAATGGTCTTTTACACATTTTATCTACATACAGATATATAACACAGAAATGGACTGCACTCTGACTGGACACGCATCCAAAGTCACTGTAAAACCCAAAACCCTAAATATTTACAGACAGCTATACAGTTTCAAGCAGTAAACCCCTGACCAGCCTGTGTGACAAGCCCATAGGGACAATTATCAACACAATACACAGAAAGCCTGACACTCAATAGCAAGCACACAGCAATATAGAGAGTTGCATTTTTCATTTTAAATTATTGCTGTGTGCTTGCCAGGTTTGTTTAGTTGATCATTTTGTTTTGTAATTTTCCCTATGGCCTTGTAATTTTCCTTAAGCTTGTTTTGTATGTGTTAGAGAAATTGTAAAAACACCTGTGTCCCCATGGTTGGTTATCAGTTTATTTATTTGAAAGCATGAATTGTGTGGCTGCTGGTTAGTTAAGACCTTGATATGATCCTGGGGTTAAACTGTTTGGCAGCAAATGCAACTAACTCTCACATTTTTGTGTACATATATTTATTAGCACATACGATTTTAAACAACTTTCCAATTTACTTCCGTTATCAAATTTTCTTCTTTTTCCTGTTCTCCTTTGCTGAAGGAACAATGCACTAATGGCAGCTAGCTGAACACATCTTGTTAGCCAATCAAAAGAGACAAATGTGTGCAGGCACCAATTAGCAACTAGCTCCCACTAGTGTAGGATATGTGCATATTCTTTTTCAACAAGGGATAGCAAGAGAACCGGGCACATTTAAAAATAGAGGCACATTAATAAAAGTGTCTTAAAATGACATGCTCTATCATAATCATGCAAGATTTATTTTGACTTCCCTATCCCTTTAAGTCTGCTCTTTGCTCAGTCTAGTCTGTATTTAGTTTAATAATATTGTGTGTGGTGCAGTACTCCTACCACAGAGGTCACCATGAGACTTGATTTTACTCTATTATCAGCATGTGGTTTTTTTCTGTATTTTTCTTTATCTGTGGTCTTATGTTACATAGCATTGACAGTTAGCAGTGTGTAGTCAGGTAAGGGAAACCATGATATATAATACCAAGGAAGGTGGGCTGTATCAAAGCTAGCAGGTATCGGTGGTCTTCTGTTACACCTTCCTGATATGAATTAGTATACATTATATACAGTAATTAATACTCCGATGCTATATTATGCCAAGAGTACTAAAGACTTGTTGAACACTTGAAGCGTAAAGCGGAGGACTTGGTCTAGACTTGTCTTGTTAACACGAGACTTGACTTGGACTTGTTTGTCTTTACTCGGGACTTGCAAACCAGTTGGTCACTGTTTTTCAATCACCTTGTTGATCGTACTGCGGTGGTTCGCCATCCTTTTCTTGATGTCCTCCAACGTTTTCCCTATATAAAATAGCCCACAAATGCAGCTTAGCATCTAGATCACATATGGGGTAGCACATGTTAGGAAATGTTTGATCTGGAAATGCTTATTGGTATGGGGGTGCTTTAAGTTATTACCCTGAATCATAGAGTGTCAAGTTACACAACTCGGCATCTATACTATCCCTTCTTAGTGGTCTGTAACCATGAGTCCTTTTTGTAGCAGTGTTGGAGGTCTGTTAGTACCAGCACATCCCGTAGACTGCTACCATGTTTAAATGCCACTCTTGGGGGTCTGAATCTCTCATACGGGAGGGATTCATCACTCTTAATTACATGCCAGTGTTGTTTCAGTGCTGCCCCAATTTCTTAATTGTGGCAATACGTGGTAACGAAATTGACCCTCTGTGTGTCATCCTGTGTTCTTGCTGTGTGGTTACTTCAACCATTCTCCTTGCCGTGGTTACATCACCATTCTTATATCCTCTTGTCCCAAATTTTACTTCCATTTGATCTAGCTGTAGCAGTTTTTGTGCTTCATTGATCATATACCTGCCCTATCTAGAGGGGGCGATAGGAATAAACGGTTGCTGCAATTGGAAGCATGATGGATCTTTAAATTGGACACAATACATCCTAATGGTTTAAATGCAGAAGTGGGCTGGCATTGCTTCCTATGACAGTATATTTTTCAATGTCTTACATGGTTTCTTGTAGGTACTGTTGATGCGTATCTTGAGCTATGTGACACAGTAATCATTGATATGTATTTTCCACACTGTACCTATTGGTCTGGCTCACTGAAGGTGTTATGCGGGCCCCATATATGCTGTTTAATATAACTGAGTGAGTCATATTCCTCTTCCTATAGGCTTGCTAATTGTGGTTGGGAGGCATATCTACACTTTTATATTTTTATATGTACAGGTGGCCCTCGTTTTACAACGGTTCAATTTACACCGTTTCAGAATAACAACCTTTTTTTCCAGTCATGTGACTGCTATTGAAAAGCATTGAGAAGCAGTGCATTTATTAAAATAGCCAGTAGGTGGAGCTGTCCGCTTGTGTTGCAGGAAAGCCAAGCAAGCTGAAATTAATCAGTTTAAGCTATTGAGCAGATTTCAAAGGAACAAAATCTTCCTGTCTATAAATCAGTCCAGATTGGAATGAATAGAAAGAACTGTTTGCAGAAAAATGCAAGTGAAGTCTGTGTTGTGTGATTTTTTTATTAGGTTTATAATGCTGTTTAGCATTTAAAGTCTTCATTTCAAAGCTTTAAAAATAATGTATTAGGTGTTACTTGTGACAATTTTGAGAGGGGCCTGGAACCTATCTCCCTCACTTCCCATTGACTTACATTATAAACTGGGTTTCAAATTACAATGGTTTCGATTTACAACCATTCCTTCTGGAACCTAACCCCGGCGTAAACTGAGGGCTACCTGTATAGATAAGTTGATTTATGGTATACAGTACTACCCCATGGCCCTTTCCTTGTTTGCACACGTCGCTTACATAGTACAGTACATCTGTTATTTAGCGTCCCCAAATAGGGCTACTGAGGCTAGACGGTAGATGTTACCTTGTGCCTTTAAAAATATGTTTATTGATAGTACTGACCAGTTCTACCTCTGATCCTGTCCCTTGTTTAGTGACATTTGCGTAGATAGACGGTATGCATCACTAAGGTATATTTCCTACGCCATATATTTTTACCTCTCCTGAAGTGTTTCAGTAATTTACCAACGCTTGTTATACTTTAAGTTTATTGTAACAAGTATAATAGCCACGATCACCTTAGGGGCGTGGCAATGACACCATGACGACATCATTGGGGGTGGATACTCTCCCTCTATTTACCTGACAGGCTGCATGGCCCCTGTAACAGAGCCAGTGAATTTCTTGGGCTTAACAGCATAAGTACACTGCAATTATCTAATTAACCCTTTAAGGACACAGCTTTCAGTTTGTTCAATTGTTTTATGACGGAAAAATTCCGTCATATGTCCTTAAGAGGTTAAGTGATTTGCTTCATTATACTTGCTAGTCTCTCAGTACTTGTGAGCCACTCTATAGTAGGCATTAGCATGAGTTAACTATATATAAGGTTTTTAGAACAGTGTTGCCTTTTGCCTAATGCAATACAAGTAAGATTTTGTTACACAGATCTGCTTTGTTTGTATCCATATCTTTGACATATTGTAGCATATTTCACTCAGGATGGGTTATGTATATATTGTATATATTTTTTGTATGATACATATAGGGTATATTGTTTCACCTATAAATGTACTTATTTGGTATGTATTTTATTTTTAACAGGTGTATGTTGCCAGGGTAACCCCTTGGCGGTTTTTATGGCAGTGGGAGGGGCCTAATGGTGCCTGCACACATTTGTCTCTTGTGATTGGCTAACTAGATGTGTTCAGCTAGCTGTCAGTAGTGCAATGCTGTTCCTTCAGCAAAGGATAACAACAGAATGAAGCAAATTTGATAATAGAAGTAAATTGAAAAGTTGTTTAAAATTGTACGTTTTATCCAAATCATGAAAGAAAATGTTGAGGTTTCCAGTCCCTTTAATTAACCATGATAGACGCACTGCAAATAATGTCAGTACTATGAAAGATAAAAGGTATCAACAGCAGCACAAACCTGTCCATTATAAGTCCATGTGGAATGTAGACTTTTTCCAAATCAGCAGCATAATGTTTGGGAATGCAAAACAGGTCAAGGTCATATCCTTGTTCATCATCTTGGAGCTAGGGGAAAAAAAGCAGGATACTGATTAAATAATGGATTTGAATAAAGATATTTACATGTAAAGAAGCTCAGTCATCAAGGCAAATCTTTGAACAAAACAAATGAAATGCAAAAGGAATTTACATTGCAGATAAGATCGAAAGAAGAGAAAGTCCATCAGATTAGATCCTCTCTAATCCCTGTCTTTATATTAAAAAAAGAACCTGATAAGTGAATAGACAAATATAATTTAAAAGACATGAACCCCCATTTTTTTTTCATGATTATATCACATAAAATTTTAAACAAATTTCCATTTTACTTCTATTATCAAATTTGCTTAATTCTCTTGTTATCCTTTGCTGAAGGAGCAGCAATGCAATACTGGGAGCTAGCTGAACACATCTAGTGAGCCACTCGCTCACAAGACACAAATATGTGCAGGCACCAATCAACAGCTAGCTTCTAGTAGTGTAGAATGTGTACATATTCTTCAACAATGGATAACCAAGAGAACAAAGTACAATTGAAAACAGAAGTCAATTTAAAAGTGTCTTAAAATAGCATGATCCTTCAGAATAATTCAAGTTAAATATGGACTTTCCTATCCCTTTAAATGGGCATAACAGTCAAAACTGAAATGTGAGTGCATTTTGAATAGAAACACTTAAGCAATATATATTTCTATTAGAAAAATGCTTATAGCGCAAGTTGTTACGGTTTCAGAAGCATACACAAATATGCTGCCTGTGCCCCTCCATTCAAACACTGCGTGTGTCATGTCAGTGGTGACAAATTGCATCATAGAAACCCCTACTCCAGTCTATTAATTTTTAGTCATAGTCACCTACATCATTTTGTACAACAAAGGGTTTTTTTTGGTTACGCACACCACAAAAGGACTGTTTAATCTTAACACACATTGTGGGAGTGCTACCAAAGTGACCAAAACAATTACAAAACAACAAAAAATATTGGTGCACATCCAACCACTTAAGTCCACTCTTTCATGGCATATTTGTATATGCTTCTGTCTGCCAAATATACTTACATAGCTTCTAATAAGATTGGGATAAACATTTCGCAATAATATGATCTTATATTTGTACAATCTGTAAAGATAGAGATGTTATTTAATCCTTCCTCCTAGTTAATAAAAAAAAAAAGTCTCAATGCTGATCCCCAAAGGGACATGAAACCCAAAAGGTTTCATTCACGATTCTGAATTTTTCTGATAATTGGGTGAGCAAAACCTTATTTTTATTTTATTATGTTCTCCTGAGATATAGATTTGCTTATGCTTGTGGCTATAGAAACAAAACTTGATTACAAGTATGACAATTTGTGAGGAAAATAAGGAAACGTGCACAATGTCCAAAAGCGAAAAGTAACCTTGCATTGAACAGGTTTGTCAAGTCTTAATGGAAGAGATTAAAGAATATGAAATCTACAAAGTAAAATATAAACAATGGTTATCAACAGACAGATGTCAACTTGTACAGCCTGTCTTTTCACTTGAAGATTTTGTGGATGTACTGTTAGAACAACTGGGAGGACTTAAAACGTCATTGCATCTCAAAAAAACATTCTGCATATTTAACACACGCAAAACGAAAACCTAAAGAAGAGGCAGCAGCATCATGGGCGATTTGTCAGAAAATGTTACATTTGTCATGCAAGACGAGATCCGGTCTTAAAACTGGATCAACTCTCAGGCTACCCTGTTATGAGATTAGTGAGTCATTAGAGCACAAAAGTGAATTCTATTCTTTTCAGAAACAGTTACTCCAGCATATTAAAATTAAAAAAAATTCTCTCTCGATTTAGAAAAGTATGCAATTTTAAACAACGTTCTAATTTACTACTATTATCTAATGTGCTTCATTCTTAACATATACTTTGTTGAAAATCATATCTAGATAGGCTCAGTAGCTGATTGGTGGCTGCACAGATATCTTGTGTGACTGGCTCACCCATGTGCACTGATATTTCTTCAACAAAGGATACCTAAAGAATGAAGCTAATTAGATAATATAAATAATTGAGAATATTGTTTAAAATTGTATTCTCTATCAGAATCATGAACGAAGAATTTTGGGTTTAATATCCCTTAACGTCATCACACTCCGGATCATTTACTTTTCCAATGGCTCTGCAGCACAGTATAAGAATAGGAAAAACTTTATAAACTTTTGCCACATTGAAGATGAATTTGGTTTGAAAGCAGAGTGTCACTTCGTTGCCACTTCTCATGGAAAAGGTGCATGTGATGGTATAGGTGGTACTGTGAAGCCTTTAGTAGCAAAAGCAAGTATGCAGCACACCGTAACCAATCACATTGCAACCCCTATAGAAACATAGGAGTATTGTTGATCAAATATCAAAGGAATTACCTTTTACTACTGTTCTACAGAAACCATAGAGGAAGCTGAGAAATTCCTTCAGCCTTGATTTGTCAAATCTAGATCATTCCACAGTTTTAGAATTGCAATTCTGCAGACAAAATAGTTCTCAACATGAAATTCTCCCAGTTCTACCAAAGAATAATGATTATGTGTGTAGCGCTGTGGAATCTATTGGTGCTGTACAAATAACCGATAATAATAATAATACTACAACAGGGTGGATAAAAAAAAAAAAAAGAGGATGCTGTATATTTATGGCAGTAATGTTTAATTTGTTGGTAAATTAATTCCATTAGTCTACTCAATGTTATGCTCTCCCAGAGGTCTCTGTCAGATTACCTTGGGCAATTTTTCTATCTTAAAGATATTATCACATATTATTGGTTTTCTAGTTCTCAAAACTGTGACTTTGTGTCTGCAGAAATAGCATGTCTCTTCTTCACAGCAAAAATGTTATAAAATAAAAACATACAGAGTTCAAATAGACCTTAAGAGACATAATCATGAAATAAAATGTTTGGGTTTCAGAGCATACAATTTTCAGATTGACTTCTATTATGAAATTTGCTTAAAGGGACACTGAACCCATTTTTTTTTCTTTTGTGATTCAGATAGAGCATGCAATTTTAAGCAACTTTCTAATTTATTCCAATTATCAATTTTTCTTCGTTCTCTTGCTTTCTTTATTTGAAAAAGAAAGCATCTAAGCTATTTTTTTTAGTTCAGACCATGGAAAGCACTTGTTTATTGGTGGGTGAATGTATCCACCAATCAGCAACAACAACTAAGTGTGTTCACCAAAAATGGGCTGGCATCTAATGATTTAAATAGGTCTTACTGACTAGTGATTTAAATCAATTTGATTACATTCAAATTCACCCTGGTGTACAATAACAAATGGTGGCTGGGCCTTGTACTTGAAACTGCTGTGGCTTTTATGTTGAATTCTTGGTCCAACTCAGTCTTCCAACCCCATGGCCAAGGAACTTAAAAAAATAGACAAGAAACCCATTTTCTTTAATTATTCAGACAGATTATACTTTTTTTTTTTTTTAACAACTTTTAAATTTATGTTTATTATCACATAAGTTTCATTGTCTTGGTATCCTTTGTATAAAGGGGTACAATGCACTACTGTGAGCTAGAGGAACGCATTGGTAAGCTAGTGACCAGAGGCATGTTTGTGCAACCACCAACCAGCAGCTAGCTCCCTGTTCCTCAACCTACCTAAGTATGCTTTTCTACAAAGGATACCAAGAGAACCAAGAAAATTAAAATGTTTAAAATGGCATGCTATATCTGAACCATAAAGGACAAATTGGGGGTTTTATGTCCCTTTAATGTAACTAAATTATAATGACTAATAAACCTTCTGCGTGGCTTCACATTTCGCCATATTCACCCTTTAACTTTTGTACCACTGAGAGTAACAACACAAACCTTTTTTTCCCCTTAAAATGGTATATAAAAAGAGCCAATTCAATATATTTTGGAATTTTAAAATTGGTCCCACAATGACAAATTTGAACCTGAAAAAGAATAATTTTTTAAATTATGATTTTCAGGATTTATTTAACCTTACACTGAACGACAGAGTAATAAGCTTATTTTTTTCCTACACACACCCTACCCATGGGAGAGTACCCCAGGGGAAAAAAAATCAATTTGTTACTAGTTTGCATACTCTTAATGCCTATGTTGTGTCAGAATAGAAACTTTGTGCTTTCTAGGATTTCTCATTTTCATGATATAAATGTGTCCTGGTATTTAAAGGGCTATTAAATAGTACATAAATATTAGATATAATAATGAATTAAAACCAAAGATTAAGCTTGAGATTAATATGCAGATTTTTAAATTAAATATTTAAGATGAGTGTGTTTTAGTTTGAGAGGTAATGGGCACCACCAATTTGGAACCTAGGTTTACCCTTGTTTATATTCTGCAGAGGACAATTTGAGATATAAAATAGGTGTTCTGTTAGAATAACAAACATATCAGATCAGCAAATGGAAGTCAAGTTCCGTCAGCTGTTTGACCGCAAATACTGACCACGCATGTGATCCTCCGCATCATCAGATTCCAATCATAGCACGTCACAAATTACAATCTACACATTCGATTCTTAGACACTTTTTAGAGCACATGCGCGAAATACAAAATAAAATATATATAAAACAAACATGGAAGGGGACTGCACTCAGACTGGACTGGGTACACATCCCATGACCATGCAACATGCTCAGCCCTGGGTGCTCAATGGCACTCACAGGAAGCTGTGCTGTCCCCAGTCACAGGCAGTTAACCCCAGACAGGTCTGGGTGCAAGGCCCATAGGGAAAATTACAAAACAAATTAATTGCTTTTAATCTTAGCTGAGAGCTTGTAAGTGAGTGCATGACTTAAAGTGAATGTCAATTTTGATGCTAAAGTGCCCGGTTTTTAAAACTTCAATTAAAAACAGGGGCAAAATTTTCATTTCACTCCTGTTGTGAAAAAAAAAAAAAAAATTACCTATTAATCTTCACAGCAGCTCCAGCTTCCTCCACCCATTTCAAAGCCTCTTCCTGGGTCTAAAATGAGGCATCCAGCTTCCTACAATCACAGCAGTGAATCGGGGGGGAAGCTGTGATTGGAGGATGACCTATCAATCATTTCTGACATGAGAAATGGGCTTTTGAGACCGGAGAAAGCTGGAGCTGCTGTGAAGATTAAAAGGTAAGTTTTTTGTCACAAAAGGAGTGAAATGTAAATTTTGATGAATTAAAGTGACCCTGTTTTTAATCAAAGTTTTAAAAACCGGGCACTTTAGCATCAAAATTTACATTCACTTTAAGGGTCAGTGAGGCCCGACACGTTGCTGTTCTTCTATGTCACCACAATAAAGATTATCTTAAGCTGAATACACTGTGCTGGTGCCATCTTTTGTTCTTTTGGATATATATGTGAGGAGCTGCAGGACCCTCAGGCGCACGTGCACTCTACATACAGGTTATGAATTGCTTATGTACATACTAGTGCTGGACCTATACTGTACTTGCTCGATTATAAGACAATGTTTTTTTTTCCAGAAGAAAAAAAAAACTCTGAAAAACTGAGATCGTCTTATAATCGAGGTCGTCTTATTTTCAGACCTGAAACTGGACAAATTTGTAATTAATGGACACCAGCCCCCGTCTTCACTACAATATAACAGGCAGTGATACAGAGCTCAGTAGCAGCTAGATTTACCTTTAAGCGGCCCCTGTCTCTTCCTTACAATAAAATTGAAACCAGGCAGACCAGGTAGTAGCAGCAGCAGCTAGATTCCATGCAGCTAAAGGACCGGCAAACTCAGTCACATCACAGGCAGAGGCCATGTGACTGCAGTGAGCGACATGATTGGTCCTTTAGCAAACTTGATCATTCTAGCTGCAGATTAGCTACCAGGTAATACCAGTAAATGTGAGGTGACAGCTTACTGGAATTCATGATGAGGAGAAAGCAGCTCAGCTGTGGGTGCAGCAGAGAGAGGGGTTCAGAATTAAGATTAAGAGAGTGAAGGGTGAAGAGACAGAGGGGGCTATTTGTGAGGCAAAGGGGGACTGAGAATGTTCATAGGTGCAAGAGAAGAAATACAGCATATTGCTTAGTTAAGCCTTCATATCTCATTTTAAAGGGACATTGTACTATCAATAATAAAATGCTCTTATTTTGTGTATCATTGCACAAATGGGTTGAACACATGATGCACATCAAGCACACTACCAAGCCAGTACTAAGCTGCAAGCAGCAGGGGAATGATGGCATTTTGGAATGCCACTTCTGATTGGTTGACTGGCAATGCCCTGCTCAGGGGTGGGATTGTGGCTACCAAGTTGAACGTAAAACTTGTTAATGCAATAATAAAGTACCATACTGTAATGCAAAACATTTTATTAGTGTGTTAACAGACCATTGAACGTTTATACAGGTGTGGAAAGCTGCTATGTTCACAAAGTACCATCCCACAACCACACATGTGTGTATGAGTGGAGTGGTAGGCTTTAGGTGTGCATATGAGTGAGTGACAGGTTTTAAATGTGCATATGATTGAATGGCAGATTCACTGCAAGGCATATGTTATTCTACAGTACCGTAAGTACAGGTACATTACAGTGCTCAAAACATTTTTACAGTAATGCCAGCATTGTTTAAATTACCGTATGGTAGGTACATTTACGGTACCAGTACCGGTAATTAGAATAAGGTTCAAATATAGAGTAACAGAAACTTACTGATTGTGTTGGTTTTACATACTAGGACAGCAAACCTGCCATCCCCTATCCTATTGTACCGATATCAGTGTTTGATTTCAAATTGCAGTCATGTCTTCCACATCAAGAGGAGAGCAGTTAAGAGTGACACCAGGAGAGAAAGTGAAAAGAAAAAGGCAAATGTCCCAGTAACAAATTCATACGTAGGAGTTACAATGCCAATTTTAATATGACTGTGATAAATGAGGCAGAAGAAACCAACAACTGTGCAGCTGCCAGAAAGTACAGTGTCACAGAGTGTAATGTCAGGTGCTGGCGGGCACAGAAGAACTCATGAACACATTCGACCAGAAAGTTTTCGAGGCCCTAAAGTTGGGCGCAGTGAAGAACTTGTCAAACAGGTAGCAGAGTTTGTAGCAAAGGATACCCTGTAACCAGAGAAGCTATGCAGGTAAAAGCTCTGGAAATTGCCAAACGGTGAAAGATTACAGAATTTAAAGCCAGCATTGGATGGTGTAGAAGGATGATGCTAAGAAATGGTTTGGCTTTGAGGCGACTCACAACTTTAGCACAAAGACTACCAAAACGACTTTAGTGAGCAGCTCCTTTCTTTTCAACGCTTTCTAATCACTCTTATAAAAAAGCATGAGTATACCCCCAGTCAAATCTGTAATGCAGATTAAACACCTGTGTTTTTTCACATGCCAAGCAAAGGGAGAGAAGTCAGTTCTCATCAAATCTACTGGCAATGAGAAAACACGCATTACAGTTATGCTGCTGGCAGTACTAGCAGATGGAACAAAACTTCCGCCACACATTATCCTGAAAAGGAAAACTATACCCAAAGAAACACTGCCATCAGGAATGATAGTCAGAGTTCAAGAGAAAGGGTGGATGGAAGAGAGCCTTGTTTTAGACTGGCTTAAAGTTGTTGGGGGAAGACAGCTAGGGATCAAATGCAAAAAAAAAAAAAAAAAAGTTAAAAAAAATGTTAAAAAAAACAAATTTCAAAGATGAACACTGATTTGGTCATCATTCCTGGAGGCATGACCTCACAGTTTCAAGTACTGGATGTTGTGGTTAACAAACCATTTAAAGACCATTTAAGAAAGCAGTACAATAATTGGCTCCTTACTGATTATCACGCTCTGACTGCAGCAGAAAAAATTAAGAAGCCATCCATCAGTCTTCTCTGCGAATGGGTACTTCATGCCTGGAGCCTGATTTCTGCTGATAGTATTATTTTGGGTTTCAAGAAATGCTGCATTACAAATGCCACTGATGGCACAGAGGATATCTTGTGGTATGACACACCAAAGAGCAGCACTAAAAACAAAGGAGATGAGGAAGAAGGAGGATGACGAAATCATCAATTAAAAAAATAAAAACAAATACGGGTGCTGTTTTCCCTCTGATAAATGCTAGTTTGTTTAACACCTTTTCATTTTACAGATAACCGGTTTCTTAGTTGTTGCACTGATAAAACAATGTTTTATGGCAAAAAACGGTTTTGTTTTGGGGGGGGGGTCAGGTCGTTTTATAATCAAGGTCTTTTGGGGGTTTTTTCTCCAAAATATCCACATTTGTGGGGGTCGGCTTATAATTGAGCAAATTATATACATATATACATATATATATACATATACATACATATATATATATATATATATATATATATATATATATATATATATATATACATACATACATACATACATACATACACACACACACACACACATTTATTTTTTAAATGTAGTGTTCGTATGCGCTCTAAAAAGTGTCCAACAATCTGATGGCTATGTTCTTAGTGCGCATGCATTTTAACAAGTGTCCAAGAATCTGATATGAAGATTGTAATTTGTGACGTGCTAGGATTGGAATCCGATGACGAGGAGGTGCACATACGTGGTGAGTATTTGCAGTCAGACAGCTGACGGAACGTCACTTCCGTTTGCTGATCTGATATGTTTGCTATTCTGACAGCACACCTATTTTATATCTCAAATTGTCCCCAGCAGAAGATAAACAAGGGTAAATCTAGGTTCCAAAATGGTGATGCCCATTACCTCTCAGAAACTTAAAAAAAAAAAAAAGTTACTCATTTTAAATATTTAAAGTAAGTTAAAAATCTGCATATTAATGTCAAGCTATATCTTTGGTTTTAATACATTATTATATATCTTATATTTACTATTTAATATCCTTTTAAATAACAGGACACATCTATATCATGAAAATGAGAAATCCTAGAAAGAACCTAAAGTTAAAAGCAGTAATAAAACGTTATAAAGGCAATCCCCACTGAGCAGACTTTCCGCATTAGAAGGGAATGTAATGAGACAAGCCACTTACATATCAGATAAATCTTATCAAATAATTGGCCCAACAAATTAAAAAAAAAAAAATCAGATTTTTCTTCCAGACTTGTAAACCTAGAAATTGAAAAGGACCCCTTCAACTAGACTTGGATTGGATACACATCAATCATGGAAACAGCTATAATAAATCTGGATTTAAAAAATGAGTATAAACAAAACTGAGCAGTTTAGTTTTCAAAAGTCACGCAGTGCATCATATTGTATACGACTACAAAAGGCTTTATATGAAGAGATTATGATAGAAAATGCTGTCGTTACCTCATCTCCTATCAAATGAAACTTTTCAGCATGTTACCTTTAAGCTTTACATCTAACTAGGAATAATTTGCACATATTTGCATTTTGCCCTGCTGAGAATAAATTAGTTATGGACAGTTTTAACAGCTGCAAACAGAAATGTTCAAAACATATGGTTATCAAGTTCTATTTAATCACAGCCAAGGGCAGTCACATGGGTCTGTGAAATGTGTGACCTTGACTAGTGCACTCCTACTATACCTTAGACCATGCTTGTTGACCCCAACACCTGGGACTACAATGTGGCCACCTGATGAGTTTTATTTGGTCCTCCACTTCTACAAACAGAATGTTGTATGTGTTACTAACTGCATTGTATAACTGCAATAGCTCTGATAAAGCAACAATTGGGCAACTATCGAAAACAGAAGATTGGTGCAGCCCTTGTATGTGTATCTGTATAATAGGTAACACTCCACCTGCACAAGCTTGAACAATGGCACATCTACCTGAAGTAATGTCAGTTTGAGAGCTATTTATATATTAACCCAGAAATGTGGGTTTGTTTTGATTAACATTACCGCTAAAATGTCCTCTCCAACTTTCTAATGGGGGGGGGAAATCATTAAGGCCCCTTGAATGAAAAAAAAATGATTAACATGTCTTAGATGATCACTCAGCAGAAAGATTAAGCAAGTCTTAAATGGTTACAAAAGGTTGTCTGTTCTGGGTGTTGGTTTTCTCATGACTGCTATACTCTATAGGTAGGTGTACCATAATTTTTAGAAGTGAAACTGGGACCACCTGGTGCAGTGCCAGTGGGGGTGTGGTCAGGGGCATGGTCGAGGGGCGTGGCGATTGCAGACCAGAACTAATTTTGCAGAGAGTAAATTAACCTTTGTGATCACAGCCTATCACAAAGGGCAGCTTTTGCTAAGCAGTTCCCCAGAATGCGTTCTATCTGCACAAGCTCATTATTACACAGCATTGTACCATATAATATGCCAGGTGGTAAATGTCCCCATTACAGAGCAGCACCTGATGCACATATTACAGAGGTAATGTGTAACTTACAACAGGCACTTACCTAGCATACAGATTCTGCACACGTGTGAACACTTAACCCGGAAGTGAACTGCTAAGTCAAAGGTCATATAACAAAATAGTGGTGCTCTGTCACTGTTGCTATGGAAACGACTAAGCATACAGTGGAAATGTTTTCTAATGTTCACATAGCTTTAATGTAAACATAACACACCCATGCACTGTACACACAGGATAAATAACGTTACATATATAGCTATTTACACAATGTCTGCTACTGAGCAAATGTAGCTGCTGCTATAGCAATGCCTGCTCAGTAAACAGCAGTAGCCCTTGGCTTGCAGCCTGATGCTCATTATGTGACTGCAAAGCCATGTGTGCCAGGAAAATACCCTTTCCTAGTCACTGGCACTGCTGGGGCTAAAGTGTCACCCGGGGTAGACTGTTAGTGTCTTGCTACCATGGCAACTGCATGCCCCATAGTGCTTTGTACCTCACATGCTGCTGATCCTCACACTGGCCACACATCCGAGACTGAAGTCACTCACTTCTGCACTATTCAGCGCTGCGCTTCTTAGTTTCACAGTGCCACTGACTGTAAACAAAGTTTGTCAGGCAGTCAGTAAGGCACATAGACAAAATGGACCCAAAAATGTCTTTTTTAAAAAGACAACAAACAGAAATACCGGACTGTCCGGTCAAATACCGGACACATGGCAAACTGGGACAGAATGAACAATCGGGTGGGACACTGGGACAGCGCCTCCAAACAGGGACAATCCCAGTCAAACTGGGACTTCTGGTAAGCCTATCTATAGGCCATATTATATGGCAGATGTGTGTTGGTATACAAGGCTTTTACAATGCATGTATCCATCCAAGATGACTGACTGTAACTGGTGGACTTTGTGCACATATATGTTAATGCAGGGCTCAACAAATTTTTACATGAATGCTATCCAGGGTATTCAAATGCAAGCTGCACATTTTAGGCAAAAGTGAAAGATGAGTGTGTGCTGTCTGTAATAACAACAAAAAAATTTTTTTGACCAGGTGGCACTCAGAGGAATAGTCACGTCATAAAAGGAAACAGCCAACAAGGAAATTACATGTAATTAATTATTATTTAATTATTTTTTTAAAAATTTGTTCAGAAATCTTCTTTGAATTCTATTTGCAAAACCAAAAAAAACCCATATCTGGATAGTGTGAGCTTACCTTCCTTACCAATATAAGCTTGTACCAACAAATTATCATATAGAGATTTTATATAAAATATCCCCTGTATTTATACTCACCCTCTTCTACAATTTATTAGTAAACAACTAAACATATAAATGCAGTTACTCACTGAAACAATTATCTATGAGCCATGCCACCAACAACAAAACAAAATGGAGGTCACTGCCATGTGACCACTATTACTATGATACAGAGTGGATAAAAATCAATGATTTATAAAAATAAATAAAACATGTTTGTTTTTTATTTAAAGGTTCAGTCAATACTAAAATTGTTATTGTTTAAAAAGATAGATAATGCCTTTACTACCCATTCCCCAGCTTTGCACAACGAACATTGTTTTATTAATATAATATATAACATTTAAACCTCTCAATTTCTGCCTGTTTCTAAGCCACTACAGACAGCCTCTTATCACATGCTTTATTTTATTTGCTTTTCACAACAGGAGACTGCTAGTTCATGTGGGCCATATAGATAACTGTGTTCACGCCAGTGGAGTTATTTAAGAGTCAGCACAACACAGCACTAATTGGCTAAAACGCAAGTCAATAAATAATAAAGTCATGTGATCTGGGGGCTGTCAGAAGATGATAAGATACAAGGTAATCACAGAGATAAAATGTATATTCATAAAACTGTGTTGGTTATGCAAAACTGGGGAATGGGTAATAAAGGGATTAGATTTGTTTTTTAGTAAAATGCTTTTTGAGGGGAAAAAATCTATTTAAAGATCCACCCTGCTCCGATGACCACAAGAATGCTAAGAGACATCAAGTCCCTTATTAGAAAAGGATCTTATAAAGCAGTGTTCTCCACAGGACTTTTTTTAGCAGGTGCACCACCCGGCTGATTTTACTGACGACCTGGCTAAAGTTTTAGCCAATATTAAAAGGGGCAGTCTAGTCAAAAATAAACTTTCATGATTCAGATAGGGCATGTTATTTTAAACAACTTTCCAATTTACTTTTATCACCAAATTTACTTTGTTCTCTCTGTATTCTTAGTTGAAAGCTAAACCTAGGAGGTTCATATGCTAATTTCTTAGACCTTGGAGGCGCCTCTTATCTGAATGCATTTTAACAGTTTTTCACCACTAGAGGGTGTTAGTTCATGTGTTTCATAAAGATAGCACTGTGCTCACGCACGTGGAGTTACCTAGGAGCACTGATTGGCTTAAATGCAAGTCTGTCAAAAGAACTGAAATGGGGGCAGTTTGCAGAGGCTTAGATACAAGATAATCAGAGGTAAAGAAAGTGTATTAATATAACTGTGTTGGTTATGCAAAACTAGGGAATGTGTATTAAAAGGCATTATCTAGCTTTTAAAACAATAAAAAATATAATGTAGACTGTCCCTTTAATCTAAAATTAGCAAATATTAAAATTTTTCAATTTTTTATGGAAACAAATTATTAATACATTTATGCTAAATTATGCAATTAATTTGTGTTTTGGATAGCAGAAAATATTACACTGCCCCCACTGGGCTACTTCATAATTCCTCCTTGTTTGCAAAACGTTCTGTGGAGAACACTGTAAAGTATTTATATGGTCAGTGTGATATGCACTTCTTTAGAGGGATAGAAAGGTCAGAAATTATAATGTGCATTGTAATTATTAGTAATTAATAGTAATTGTTATATGTTTTTCAGCAACATACCCACATATCCTATGAGGGCCGTGCACCAGTATTCAAACACTGTGCCTGCTCAGAGAGGTGGCCATGGTGTATATTGCTTCTGAAGATGTAACTTGAGTCATAAAATCTATTGCTGACTCTGGGAGAAGGTGTGGTTTTTTAATATTGGTGCACAAGTCCTCCTCACATGATGTGTGTGTGTGTGTGTGTGTGTGTGTGTGTGTGTGTGTGTGTGTGTGTGTGTGTGTGTGTGCCACAGAAAACTAGTAATATTGCAAAAATAATTATATTTTAAATTGAAATGCACATTACATTTTTGACCTTTCAATCCTTTTAAAGTGATGGTAAACCTTAACTATTTAAATGCCATATATTTAATATTTTCCATTAAAAAGTATATGTGTACCTTTTTTTTTTTAATCCATCTGTGAAAGGGTTAAAGGGGCAGTAACCCTAAAAAATATGTTATATAACTGTGATTGGAGGAAGCCGGATTCGTCATTTCTGAAGTCTGCAGAGGCTTCCGACGGCTAGGGGAATCGCTCGAGCGGCATTCAGGATTTAAAGGTAAGTTTTTGAAGAAAACAGTGAAATGTCAATTTTGATGAATTAAAGTGCCCTTGTTTTTAATAGGTTTATTAAAAACCGGGCACTAATTCATCAAAATGGACCTTCACTTTAAAGTATTGTAGCCATATTTTATGATAAAGTCTAGTTTTTCAGACCTCCGCTCCTTGCTCTGCTGAGCGGGTCTGTTTTTTTTTTCTCTTAAGCACATCTGGACAGCTGTCTACTCACACTCGGCCCGATCACGGCTATAAACTCAATGTAGCTCGCTCCCACTACCAGACCAATAATGCTTCTATTGCAATGTTATGCCGGCCAACTTGGATGAACTCTTTTTTTTGTTTTATTACAATGCCAGTGAACATCCAATCAGTGTGGGTGTCATTTGACAATCTTGAAGTCCAGCCCCTTTAAAGCCCATAGAAAGCTTATGTAGAAAGTGGATATGACAGCTCTATACATCACAGCCCAGCCAAATGTGGAAATAAAGGGGGTAGAGGTACAGGCAATATCAATTAGGATTATAAATCTTTTATTATAAAATATTTATACACTTTATAATAAAAAATAAATTAAAAAAAAATTGGTTTTACTTTCAAACTAATATTTTTCATTGCAGCATTCTTATAGTCTGAAATTTACCATCACTTTAAGGAAAAAAAGTTTGAAGAACCCTTAGATAGAGCATAACTTTTAAAATGTACCTCTATTATCAAATGGGCTTTATTCTCATAGTATTTTTTGATGGAGATATCTAGATAGGTAGCGTGCACATTTCTAAAGCAGTACATGAAAGGAAACAGTGCTGCCATCTACTGTACTTGCAAAATATACAAGTTATAAAACTGCTGCTATATATTGCTCCATGCACGTGCACGCTCCTACACCTTGCTACTTACTTTTTCACAAAGGATACTAAGAAAACAAAGTTAAATTGATAATAGAGGTAAATTGTAAAATGTTACACTAATGTAAGTTTAATATTAGACTCATTTTGTAATCCGGTGTTCTGTCGAGAACCCCAATTCCTACAAAACTCCAATGTGACGTCACTTTCGGTGACTTTTCTATTTTCACTATCTGTTTTTGCCTGTCCTGGGGGGCACATTGCCGATCCTCTGGCATACACCCCAAGTAAAACATGGGGAATGAGGTTTAAAAGGGGGGGCTTCACCCCCCTTGAACAACCCCAAGCGGAGGCAAAATAGTTTTACTGTTAAATAAATAGAATCTATGCAATGATCCATTTGATTCCACTGCATTTAAAATTTATGTCACATGGTCTCAAAGAACAAAGTATAAAACTCACAAAAATTTCAATAATATACAAACTATTTACATTCAATGTCCACAAAATGACAGCAGCCAATATAAAAAGTATGCTATATTACACAATTATTAAACCATATTTCTATTCAACTTGAAACATCAGAAGTTGTAGGTTTCAGCCTCCATCATGGTGCACATTGGCACACACCACCACCACCACCAGTCCCCACGCGATTTACTGGATTCGTGTAACTAGAGGCTGATTTTTGTCAGTGCAGCCAAAGATCAACCCTGACTTTTAATTAAACACAATATATATATATATATATATATATATATATATATATATATATATATATATATATATATATATATACACACATACACATATATAGGTGTGAGATCGTTGTTGGTTCAGTTCTCCTGTCAATACGTTAGACTATAGAGCACGTGAAGCTTTTTCACTTTCCTCCCAGTCTCTAGCTATAGCTTCCAGTAATCTACATTATTAAGTCTTGGCCCCTGAATACCAAACCCGCTATCTCCCAAACTATTCACTGGTGAGGACTAGCATGATACGGCAGCTTCTATCTGGTTGCCATGGCGCCGGATCGCACTCCGGGCTCTGAGCCAGGCCTGTTCCTATCCTCTCCGTCAGCTTCAGAACTCACGGTCATACCCCTCTGCAGGCCCGAGGTCACTCACCACAATACAAGGACTCGCCATGTCTGCTGTACCCGGCCTTCAGCGTCAAGAAAAGGGAAGCAAAGAGTGGCGATAGCCGTGTGATATTAGAGCCCGCCCAGCAGCCTGCACGCTCTCACTCAGCAGAATTGACAAGGCCGCTGTCGCCGCAACTTACACACATGGTTTAGGGGGCCGGTCACAAGGCTTGAGGGAAGGACGAGGTGGAACCAGGTCCTGCCCATTAATATTATGATTATAGATGTCATGACAGGAGTAACTAACTGTGAAGAAAGTCATCTAAGCGCATGATCTTTGCGTTCCCGAGAGAGCAAAGACAATCACACCAAGCTGTGTTTATTTCGTGTTTAGTTATCTGCAGAAATCTTGTTAAATCTTTGTTTTATTCACTTATATCAGGAAGTCTACGCTGAAATGTGCATTAATCGGTACTGTAACTGGAATAAATCCTTTCCACTCCCCTACGATGTTTAGTTGTTTGCGGCTATGTTTTTCTGAGGTACCCAAAAAAATATTTTTACCCCATTAATTTAGAAGACGAAAATAATCTTTTCCATTTTTTATATAATATTTAAAAACATAGGACCCCTCCATGGCTTTTGTAATCATGTTATTGGATCAAAATATACACACACAAAACACTTATATAAACTTTTTTTATACTTGTTTATGTTTTTCATCATTTGATTTGCTATATGCTTTAATAATCAGAAAGCAAGAGACTATGTTTCAATGAATGATACCTTTAGTCACTTTGCCAACCCTTCACTGTGTGAATTAAAGGGACAATATTATTCTTTCCTGGCTGACTCCGAACATGTCATTATAAACAACTTTTTAATTTACTTCTATTATCAATTGTTCTTTATTATCTTGGTATCCTAACTAGCTGAAAACATATTTAAACCAATGACAAGAGCTGAGCATCTAGCTCATGTGCCTACCTAGGTATCCTTTTCAACAAATTAGATCAGTTCTTTCCAAACTGTGTGTCGGTGGCAGTGTGTAGGTGTGTCCCTGCTTCAGCACAAATTCATTTAAATTTAAAAAAAAAAAAAAATATTTGGTTTCCGCCTGCCTGCCACGCATATCACGTGGTTGACACGTTATTGATACCTAGTGGGTCACAGATCATCTTAACCTATTGGCGCAGCTCACGGGGAACTGAAACTATTCTCACTGGCGGCACATTGGCTCCTGACTGCACGTGTAGTCAGTGAGTGGGACAGCAGTGTGTTTGCAGTAGTCAGTCGGACTTGCATAGCTCTGAGAGCAGCAGCTTAAACGCTGAGCTGAAGTCAGAAGTCAAAGTGTTTTGTTTTTTTGCAGCTAGCTCCCAGTAGTGCATTGCTGCTCCTGCTCTTGATATATGGATAGGAAGTGGAAGCTTAAAAATGCTTGATAATGAAATGCGAGTGTCTTTATCTAATATTTAGGGATGGGCGACTGTTTCTAAAAATTCAAAATTTAAAATGAATTTTGAAACATTCATTTGTTCAAATCGAATGTTTATATAATATTCTATTTTCGCTTTCGAAATTTTCAATAAAATTTGAAAATATTCGTTCGTATAATAGAATGTTTAGCTATGTATTCATTCAGTTTCAAAATGTAATATTCGAATGTGACATTCGAATGTAAGATTTAAATTCAAAATAGTATTTCTAGTCTACAACTGTGTTTAATAAATGTAATATTCAAATTTGAATGCTACATTTGAAATAGTATTTCTAGTCTAATACTGTGATTTTTAAATGTAATATTCAAATTCGAATGTCACTTTCAAATTCGAATGTCACATTCAAATTCAAAATAGTATTTCTAGTTTAAAACTGTTTTTAATGAATGTAATATTCGAATTTGAAATAGTATTTCTAGTCTACAGTTATATTTTATAAATGTAATATTCGAATTCAAATGTGACATTCGAAAACTGTAAATAACATTCGATAATAACATTTTTAAGATTATTCGTTCTTATCAACATTCTATTATGTAAATCGAATTTCTACGATAACATTCATTCTAAAAATTTGAATTCAAATATAAACACATTCGCCCATCCCTACTAATATTCCACCAAATATTCAGAAACTGTGTTCATCCCATCAACCTCATACATCACACTAAAATAGTAAGTAGCTATTGGTGATATTAAACTTTTTTTTAATTCTTGCACATACTTACATACTGTTACTTGTAAATACAGTTTGTTATTATATCATTTATGTATGTGTCCGTATCTCTTAAAACAAGTTAGTAGAGCTGCAACAACTAATCGTTATAATCGATTATGAAAATAGTTGTCAACGAATCTCATAATCGATTAATCGGTTTGCAATTAGTTGGTGTCTGCACAACACCAGCTGCTTCACTCCAATGAACTCCTACATATGGTATTGTGTTTTATGGTTATGTCCTTAGCCTAAAGGACGTCTACAGACGTCTACTTTTCACTTTTTCAGGACAATATACGTTTACAACTACCCCTGGCTTATGTGCAACCCAGATATAATAGTCATCATTTGGATTGTTTATATTAAATCTGGTGATTTGGAACAATGCTTTTCATGATATAGTGCCAAGCTTGTTGTTTACACCTTGCCCCTAGATTGATGGGAGTTATTTAAATTGATGTGCACTATTATCTGTTTGCACAATTATTAGCATATTGCTGATTATATGTACTGTATAAATAAATGTGTAAGGCTTTGTCCTGTTATTGATATACAGTCCTTAGCGCTTTTGATTTTGTTTTTTATTGTGTTTTTATATTTTTAATAAATTGTTATAATATGTACCAGATTCAACCTTTATAAGTATATATTCGTTATTTTTAGAGTGGACTAGATATTTCCCCTAACCTTATAGCTGGTTATTTACCATTGCATATAGATATTCAATATATTTTTGTTAGAATGAAGTCAAGGGTTACTTTATTGAGAGGCCCCTTGCCAAGGTAGAAAACACTTAGCATTGGTGAAGAGCTAACAAAGATAAATATCCCACTTTGGTGAAATTGGCAAAACCCTACTTATACACCTCAACAGCCTTTTCTCTGCTGCAGGAAATATAGCTGCAAACAGAGAACCAGCCTTAGCCAGAAGCATGTGGACATGTTGAGATTTTTGCATTTCAATGCAAAGTTTCTGAAAGAGTGAATAACAGAATGTTATTAACAGTGATAGTCTAACTCTTTCTAGTTCTACCTCTTTTCAAACAGTTTGTGGTTTTGTTTTGTTTAATTATAAAACTGTGCTCTGCTGCTTAAAAATTGAAGAAACAGTTGTGTTAATGTAAAGTTTAATTTTGAAGTTTATATTTGTAACACTCATTATGTGGATTTTAATTTAACCCCTTAATGACAACTGACGTACCAGGTACGTCCTGCAAAAACTTGCAGTTAGTGACAATGGACGTACCTGGTACGTCAGTTGTCTAAGAGAGTGCTGGAAGCGATCGCAATTGCTTCTAGCAGCTCTCAGGGTATTGCAGTGATGCCTCGATATTGAGGCATCCTGCAATACCCTTTAAAAAGCATCCGATGCAGAGAGAGCCACTCTGTGGCCCTCTCTGCACCGGTAGCGATGGGGCCGTTCGTTGGTGGGTGGGAGCTTACAGGGAGGAGGGTGGGCGGCCCATCGCTACCCGGCATCCGGTTCCTTCAAGTGCATTGTGCACGCCGGATGCCGGGAGCGTGCGGGGGGGGGGGGGGGGCTGCGTGCACGCGTGTGTGTGTGTGCGCGCGCGCAGCAATCACTGGCACTGCCACCAATGAATTTTGGTAACAGGGATGGGGGCAGCAAACAGTAAAAATTTTTTTTAATAATAATAGGATCTGGTAGGGTTAGGGGGGTGGGGGTACTGGGGGGGGCAGCTACACTACAGAAAAAATGGAAAAAAACATTTAAAAATAAAAAAAAACACTTTATTTTTTGGGGAAAACTGGGTACTGGCAGACAGCTGCCAGTACCCAAGATGGTGGCAATTAGGTAGGTGGGGAGGGTTAGAGAGGTGTTTGGGGGGGATCAGGGAGGTTGGGGGTTAAGGCAGGGGTCCATCACAGCTGAATAATTAAAAAAAAACAAAAAAAAAACCACCTTTTATTTTAGTACTGGCAGACTTTCTGCCAGTACTTAAGATGGCGGGGACAATTGTGGGGTGGGGGAGGGAAGAGAGCTGTCTGGGAGGGATCAGGGGGTGGGATGTGTCAGGTGGGAGGCTAATCTCTACACTAAAGCTAAAATTAACCCTGCAAGCTCTCTACAAGCTACCTAATTAACCCCTTCACTGCTGGGCTTAATACAAGTGTGGTGCGCAGCAGCATTTAGCGGCCTCCTAATTGCCAAAAAGCAACGCCAAAGCCATATATGTCTGCTATTTCTGAACAAAGGAGATCCCAGAGAAGCATTTACAACCATTTGTGCCATAATTGCACAAGCTGTTTGTAAATAATTTAAGTGAGAAACCTAAAATTGTGAAAAATGTCACTTTTTTTTTTATTTGCTCGCATTTGGCGGTGAAATGGTGGCATGAAATATACCAAAATGGGCCTAGATCAATACTTTGGGTTGTCTACTACACTACACTAAAGCTAAAATTAACCCTTCAAGGTCCCTACAAGATCCCTAATTAACCCCTTCACTGCTGGGCATAATACACGTGTGGTGCGCAGCTGCATTTAGCGGCCTTCTAATTACCAAAAAGCAACGCCAAAGCCATATATGTCTGCTATTTCTGAACAAAGGGGATCCCAGAGAAGCATTTACAACCATTTGTGCCATAATTGCACAAGCTGTTTGTAAATAATTTAAGTGAGAAACCTAAAATTGTGAAAAATGTCACTTTTTTTTTTATTTGCTCGCATTTGGCGGTGAAATGGTGGCATGAAATATACCAAAATGGGCCTAGATCAATACTTTGGGTTGTCTACTACACTACACTAAAGCTAAAATTAACCCTTCAAGGTCCCTACAAGATCCCTAATTAACCCCTTCACTGCTGGGCATAATACACGTGTGGTGCGCAGCTGCATTTAGCGGCCTTCTAATTACCAAAAAGCAACGCCAAAGCCATATATGTCTGCTATTTCTGAACAAAGGGGATCCCAGAGAAGCATTTACAACCATTTGTGCCATAATTGCACAAACTGTTTGTAAATAATTTCAGTGAGAAACCTAAAGTTTGTGACAAAATTTGTGAAAAAGTGAACAATTTTTTTTATTTGCTCGCATTTGGCAGTGAAATGGTGGCATGAAATATACCAAAATGGGCATAAATCAATACTTTGGGTTGTCTTCTAAAAAAAATATATATACATGTCAAGGGATATTCAGGGATTCCGGACAGATATCAGTGTTCCAATGTAACTAGCGCTAATTTTGAAAAAAAGTGGTTTGGAAATAGCAAAGTTCTACTTGTACTTATTGCCCTATAACTTGCAAAAAAAGCAAACAACATGTAATCATTGGGTATTTCTAAACTCAGGACAAAATTTAGAAACTATTTAGCATGGGTGTTTTTTGGTGGTTGTAGATGTGTAACAGATTTTGGAGGTCAAAGTTAGAAAAAGTGTGTTTTTTTCCATTTTTTCCTCATATTTTATATATTTTTTATATTAAATTATAAGATGTGATGAAAAAAATGGTATCTTTAGAAAGTCCATTTAATGGCGAGAAAAACGGTATATAATATGTGTGGGTACAGTAAATGAGTAAGAGGAAAATTACAGCTAAACACAAACACTGCAGAAATTTAAAAATAGCCATTGTCATTAAGGGTAAGAAAACTGAAAAATGGTCCGGTCATTAAGGGGTTAAAACATAGAAAACTATTATTGATTCTCTTTTTATCCGATTAGTCGATTAATCGAAAAAATAATCGGCCGATTAATCGATTATGAAAATAATCGTTAGTTGCAGCCCTACAAGTTAGTTTAACCTCCTGTTTGCTAGTACAACTGAATTACTGTGTTGCAAAATTATGTAGGTCTAAAAAGTGTGTTGCCAACATGAAAGTTTAGAAAGCTCTGAATTAGATAATAGAGGTAAATTGGAAAGTTGTTTAAAATTGTATGCTCTATCTGAATCTTGAAAGAAAATGTTTGGGTTTCATGTCCCTTTCATTATAGCCTCAAATGGCCTGAGATATTAGGAGCAGTTTATTCTACAAATAATATGAACATTTATGTTATATATTCCTCAAAGTTCAGTTAACCTGTTAAAAAAATTAAAGGAGCATACAAGTAGCATTTAAAATCCACTGTCTTTCAAATACAAATCAAAAACATAATTGCAATATACTTAAAGTGATAGTAAATCCTAGCGTTTGTGAAACGCCTGGATTTTCCTGTGGAACAAATAAAGGGGACTTTCAGTCATGAAGTATAAAATACTTCATGCTGAAAGTTCCTTTATTTGTTTGAAGCGTTCACCAAGCTGAGCGCCTCAGACAGCCCACGGCAGAATGCTATTTTTCTGTGAGGTGATCTTAGCCAATAGCGTGCTAGCTATCCGATATGGCACCAACTGGCCCGCACGGCTATTGGCTAAGAGGTGAAAACGTCACCTCACAGCAAAATAGCGTTCTGTCGTGGGCTGCCTGGGGAGCTCAGTGTGGCGAACGCTTCAGACAAATAAAGGAACTTTCTGCATGAAGTATTTTATACTTCATGACTGAAAGTCCCCTTTATTTGTTCCACTGGTAGAATTTACTCTCACTTTAATTTTGCAGTAAAACAAATATACAGAGCCTACTACTATTAAAGTGAATGTAAAGTCACCTCTAGTGCTTAACGCAATATTGTTAATCAAATCAAATTAGGGGTTAGGGGGACTTTAATTCATGGTTTTACCCAATGTTATAAATTAAGCATAAATTATCCCTTTTTATGCTTGATTTCATTCCGTGCTTCCTCCGCCCGTCATATTGTCCCTCAATATGAAAATGATTGACAGCTAGTCTTGCAAATCTGCTTTCCCCCAACCCCCGTGGCGTTCAACCACTTTTTAGATACGTCATGCGCTTCTTCTGCGCATGCGTTAGAAAATGTTCTTCCCATACTGAAGCAATGCTGGTTCACGGGACATGCATGCTCTATGCCACACAATTGTCAATTGAGCAATAAACCAGAATGCCGGGTTTAAACGCATATGCATACTAATGCCGGGTTTAAACGCATGCGCATCAGTATCAGTATGTAACCTACGGACCTACCATCCACTATCAATTTCTTTTCTTGAATTTGACTCCAAGATAAATGGAACATGTCTATAGCCAATGGGAAGTTCTAATTAGAGAAATTCAGCAGCTCTACAGGCTGCTCTAGTAACAGTTTATATTGAAGCACAAGACACCAGCCCACAAGGGACAATATCATTGGGATGATAATGTAACCTTGCTAAATTTATTTTCTCTACATTAATGTTGTGGTTGACATTGCTGTCCCTGCAGCAAATCAGAGGTAGAGGCAAGTCCTGTTCATTCCTCAGATGCAGAAATGACATTGCAGTGTGTTGAACCAGTTGAACCAGGGACTTCTCCCTTAAAACCTTAGTGTGGTACCATGTATGACAGTCAGCAAAGTCCGGAATAAGCACACCCACATACGAGGACTTAGAAGCAGGTATAATAGGTTTAGTTAGTGTTGGCGATGTGGGGGGATGGCGGTTTAGAGGTTAATAGGCTTATTTAGTGTTGCGATGTGGGGGATAGCGGTTTAGGGGTTAATAGGCTTATTTAGTGTTGGAAATGTGGGGGGGGGCGGTGGTTTAGGGGTTAATAGCTTTATTTAGTGTTGGCGATGTGGGGGCATGGCGGTTTAGATTAGAATGATTGCACTGGTGAAATGCTTGTGCAATTCCACCCCCTGCACATTTGCAGCCAATCGGCTGCTAGGAGGGGGTGTCAATCATCCAGATCATATCTGATTGAGATGATTGCAGTCAGGAGCCGCGAGCCAGAAACATTGGGCAGAGCACGCAGCATCAGCTGCTTGATAAATCTCCCCCTTACCCTTATATGTCAGTAAACTCTATCTATAACATCTACTTGTTCCCTAGCGTTCTTAATTATTTCTGAGGCATACCCCCTCTCCTTAAATTTTTGTTCTAAAATCTGTACTTGTTCTTCATAGTCTGATAACCTAGAGCAATTTTGCTTGATCCTTAGACATTGCCCTTTTTGGGATGTTTTCCTTCCTTTTACTGTGATGACAAATATTGTAGGGGATTAAGTTATTGGCATCTACCTTCTTAAAATGTCTTTTGGTTACTAGTTCTTTTTCTACAACTTCTATATCCAAATCCAAAAAAGTTATCTTTTTCTGCATTGTACGTGTATGTAAAGCTTACACATATACTATTATCATTCATATCAGATAGAAAGGTTTCCAAATCAACTACATTCCCCCCTCCAAACAAAAAAGATATTTTCAATAGGACAACACGTATAACAAACGTATTTTCAGTTATCACTTCTTGAAGCAGCAGATGCAACCTAACTCCCCACAGGTTACACACTTCTTTTAACTGCACCAAGACAGGAGGTATATGTAAAATGATTTCCCTATTTGTGTATGTATGGTGTAATGTCCTAGCTATATGTCTATGTAGAGATATTCAACATCTCAGGTAACAGTCTAATATTTATGAGGTAACAACAATCTTTATTAAAGAAGACAGGTAAAATCTAGTGGCAGTTTATTGTGTTATAATGTCACAGCTTGTCACTGAAAGAATCACTATATACTGGGCACCGTCTTTGAACAGTACTAATAAATATTCCCCTCCATAACATACAACATGTGCATGTAATAATGCAGATTAATCTGTCATTTGCAGCTGTGACAGGTTACATCATCACTTCAGCCTCATCCCAGTTAGTAACTATTTGTATTAACTGAACATCTTAACTAGTATAAAAACATTAGCTGATTTGGGGGCGGAGCCGCCACTGCATGAGGATGGCCGCACACTAGGTGAGCTCCGGTGCATTAGCCCACAAAAGTGCTTTAAAGCCATCACAGACCAGATATCATGCCATGAAAACTCAGTCCAGATGTGATAACTAAGAGGCTGAGTAAGGAAACTCTAGTGGCATGCTGCACTTGTCCATTATACACCTCACCGGACCAGCTGGCTTAACTAGTGCAATCTAAAAGGCACATTCAGACACAGGCAAATGGTCGATCTGCACAAGGAATCAAATGATCCGGTATGCGTCAGGACCCTGAGTTTGTACTGGCTTTGAGGGGAAGCAGATCGTTATACAGGGAGTGCAGAATTATTAGGCAAGTTGTATTTTTGAGGATTAATTTTATTATTGACCAACAACCATGTTCTCAATGAACCCAAAAAACTCATTAATATCAAAGCTGAATAGTTTTGGAAGTAGTTTTTAGTTTGTTTTTAGTTATAGCTATTTTAGGGGGATATCTGTGTGTGCAGGTGACTATTACTGTGCATAATTATTAGGCAACTTAACAAAAAACAAATATATACCCATTTCAATTATTTATTTTTACCAGTGAAACCAATATAACATCTCAACATTCACAAATATACATTTCTGACATTCAAAAACAAAACAAAAACAAATCAGTGACCAATATAGCCACCTTTCTTTGCAAGGACACTCAAAAGCCTGCCATCCATGGATTCTGTCAGTGTTTTGATCTGTTCACCATCAACATTGCGCGCAGCAGCAACCACAGCCTCCCAGACACTGTTCAGAGAGGTGTACTGTTTTCCCTCCTTGTAAATCTCACATTTGATGATGGACCACAGGTTCTCAATGGGGTTCAGATCAGGTGAACAAGGAGGCCATGTAATTAGATTTTCTTCTTTTATACCCTTTCTTGCCAGCCACGCTGTGGAGTACTTGGACGCGTGTGATGGAGCATTGTCCTGCATGAAAATCATGTTTTTCTTGAAGGATGCAGACTTCTTCCTGTACCACTGCTTGAAGAAGGTGTCTTCCAGAAACTTGCAGTAGGACTGGGAGTTGAGCTTGACTCCATCCTCAACCCGAAAAGGCCCCACAAGCTCATCTTTGATGATACCAGCCCAAACCAGTACTCCACCTCCACCTTGCTGGCGTCTGAGTCGGACTGGAGCTCTCTGCCCTTTACCAATCCAGCCACGGGCCCATCCATCTGGCCCATCAAGACTCACTCTCATTTCATCAGTCCATAAAACCTTAGAAAAATCAGTCTTGAGATATTTCTTGGCCCAGTCTTGACGTTTCAGCTTGTGTGTCTTGTTCAGTGGTGGTCGTCTTTCAGCCTTTCTTACCTTGGCCATGTCTCTGAGTATTGCACACCTTGTGCATTTGGGCACTCCAGTGATGTTGCAGCTCTGAAATATGGCCAAACTGGTGGCAAGTGGCATCTTGGCAGCTGCACGCTTGACTTTTCTCAGTTCATGGGCAGTTATTTTGCGCCTTGGTTTTTCCACACGCTTCTTGCGACCCTGTTGACTATTTTGAATGAAACGCTTGATTGTTCGATGATCACGCTTCAGGCGCTTTGCAATTTTAAGAGTGCTGCATCCCTCTGCAAGATATCTCACTATTTTTGACTTTTCTGAGCCTGTCAAGTCCTTCTTTTGACCCATTTTGCCAAAGGAAAGGAAGTTGCCTAATAATTATGCACACCTGATATAGGGTGTTGATGTAATTAGACCACACCCCTTCTCATTACAGAGATGCACATCACCTAATATGCTTAATTGGTAGCAGGCTTTCGAGCCTATACAGCTTGGAGTAAGACAACATGCATAAAGAGGATGATGTGGTCAAAATACTCATTTGCCTAATAATTCTGCACTCACTGTATGGGGAATGCAGCCCGTGACACTTGCCGAGTCGCATATAGATTAGTTGCGGTCGCCATTTTGAGAAGGCACATGCACTTACATTAAGGGGCCTCAATGAAGGAGAATCCACGCAGTTGCGACCAGAAGTGTGACCGGAACATGACGGGAACAAGCTAAGTACATAATAAAATATAAAGGGGCAATCTTAAATGAGTAAAAGAAAGCTTCTCATAAACATACTCATTTATTTTGCGGATTTTCAATTTGGTGTGTCAATCTGTCAGTAGAATTTCTATTACCATCAAGCACAAATACAAAGTGGACACAAATAACAAAAGATAACAAAAGATGGGAAAGCAGGCATACTGAAGGTTGTCACACATTTATAGAAGGACATTTACAATGTTGGTGGATGATCTGAAGCTTATCTAACTTTACTATACTTACGTAAACTGAGTGTTAAACCATATAAATTAGGCCTATAACGCAATATTAAGCCTAAAGAGAGGACAATATAGCCCTGGTTTTGAGTGAGCAAACAACAATCACTGACACTTCAAGATATAACTATCCAGATATCAGTAAAGGCAAAGATCCTCATATAAAACCTGGGAATACCATTTTTTTTTCTTTTCCTCTTTTTTTGAAATTAATGCAGGGCAGTCAGGAGGGAGCAGAGTTTGTATACACAGATTATCACAGCTCAGAATTGCCTGCTGCATTTGAGAAAATACAGGCAAGATGTCCCCTTGGAAAAATACACTTAAAGGGAAGCAGAGTAAAGGAAGTGGGCAGGTGAATCCCTCTATGGATAACTACTTTAAAGCAACTGCGCCACAGACACCAAAAGATACTCGCACGTCACCACATAGGTCACATATATCAGCTAGCACCTCAGATTCTGGATCTGAAGAAGAAGAAAATATGCTCTCTGTACCACAGTCTGTGTTGTCCTCTATACCTTCAAAGCAAGATTTTTCTTCATTGATCTCTCAAGTAAAACAATGCATAAAAGACGAAATTTCCGACTTGAAAAGAGATATTAAGGAGATTGGCAACAGAGTTAACACTTTAGAGGATAATATTCAAGAACACGACGCATGCTTAACAAAAGTACATAGCCAGATGGAACATCAAGACCAAACTATTAAGCAGCTAGAGGACAAAATTGAAGACCTAGAGAACAGGTCTAGAAGACAGAACATTAGGATTCGCGGCATTCCAGAAGAAATAGATGCTTCAGTATTAATTGAATACTTACAAACTTTATTTTCACAGCTCAGAGACCCAACTGACAACTCTACAATAGGTATAGACAGAGCACACCGGGCCCTTAGGCCTAAACCTCCAGAATCCGCACCCCCCAGAGATGTGATCACAAGAATTACCAACTACCAGCTGAAAGAACAGATCATGAAAGTGTCGAGAGAAAAACGTCCTATTCAGAAGGACGGTATTACTCTTCAGTTTTTTGCAGATTTATCGGCCAGAACTCTAGCCAGAAGAAAGGAACTTTCTCCACTGACGAAACACTTACAAGCTAGAAACATCAATTACAGATGGGGACATCCATTCCAGCTGATAATTATCTGGAAGAATAGAAAGGCGAGTTGCTCTTCAATTGAGGAGATTGAGGACTGCTGCAGAAAATTGGAGATCCCTTCACCGACAATGGACTCAGACACAAGACAAGATAATGCCTCTGCAGGAGACTCTCAAGCTTCTCCCTTACCACAGCGTAAAGAGTGGCAAACAGTTCGTAATAAAATAATGAAAACCCCCTTATCATCATCAGATGCCAGGGCCCGAGTGGGCTGAGTATGAACATTATTTTGTATCCTTTACATGTTCTAGGTTACCAAAAATGAATAATAGAAACCAAAAAGTGGCAGAGTCATTGTGAATTAATTTGAAGGTCAAAAGAAGTTATGGAAAAGTTTTGTACTTTGTAGGCTGAATGATTCCAAGCAGGGATCTTTTAGTCATTTCCCTCTGTAGGTATAAGGAAAAAGTTTTTTATATGTTTGATGTTTATGTTTTTAGATTTTATTTAGGAGTTAACTTGCGGAGATGTTCCATCAAGCAGTTGGATAGCGCTGTCCGTTGATACGGAATATGAGTGATAAAGGTAATAAAATGACAGATACCAGTATTCAGTTTGCAACACAAAATGTGAAAGGTTTTAATGTTCCAACCAAAAGATCATTGGCTCTCAGAGACATAGTGCAGAAAGGGGGGGAGATAGTTGGCCTACAAGAAACCCACTTCAAAAGAGGGTTCATTCCTAAATACATCCATAGTTGTTTCTCTCAACACTTTCATAGTGCACATAGCAAAAAAAAGATTAATGGTGTTAGCATTCTCATACGTAACTCAACCCCATTTACATTAATTGCTCAGAAAAAAGACGCAGAGGGCAGATTTTAAGCTATTAGCAGCATGCTATACAATAAATTGGTAACTATAGTGAATATATACGCTCCGAATCATAAACAAGCAATATTTTTCAAGTCTATAGTACCTCTACTTCAAGATATCCAAAAAGGTCAATTAATACTCTTGGGAGATTTCAATTTACCGCTTATCCCTAAGCTGGATAGTTCACACCCAAACATAGAAATTGCAAAGTTTACACTTAAATTAGTAGGGAATTTTTTAAGAACTTTTGGCCTACACGACCCATGGAGAATTGCAAATCCAGAACGGATAGATTACACATTCTTTTCTAATCCGAATAAAACATATTCAAGAATAGACTTCATTTTATTAGACCACTTAACTTTGGCAAATGCAACATCATCAAACATCACTCACACAGCTTGGTCAGACCATTCCATGGTTAGATGTTCCATAGATTGGCCCTCAGCCCCATTAAGGGAGTTTACCTGGAGACTTGACGAAACATTATTAGACCCAATATTGTGTAAAACCTTGGAAAGGGAAATTAAGGATTATTTCACGCAAAATGCAGGAGGGGAAGTTACTCCAGCCATGGTGTGGGAGGCACACAAGAGTTACATAAGGGGCACATTGATCAAACTTCGGGCTAATAAGATTAAACAGCAGAGAGAAGAGTACAAACACATAGCTAAAGAGATAGAGTATTTGGACTATCTACATAAACTACACCCACAAGATGAAAAAGTTTTACAACAATTAAAATTTTATAGATCCAAAATGAAATCTCATCTACATATAAAAGCACAGTCAACAGCATATAAACTCAAGCAGAGATTTTATTATGAAGCCAACAAACCGAGGCGCCAACTAGCTCGATCGCTTAAATCCAGACAAGCAAAAACATATATTGACTCAATAAATACTCGCAAAGGGGAGAGAGCGGAAGACACCAAACACATAGCTATCAGGTTCCTTGGTTATTTGAATCACAACTGCAGAGTCTAAATAAATTATATTTGTTTCACAACTGAAGTACAGGCTATTATATCAGCATAGACTGTTTTACTCAGAGTGATTTTTATAAGGAAAGGCAGTAAGACTTTATATGGTTATATATTATTGGTATACCATATAAATAATAAGATACTGAAAATAAGTATTAGTATTAATAACAACTTTTAACATTGGTATAACTCAAGCCCAAATGTTAGAGATAGTGTTCATTGTAATAAGCACTGAAGCGTGAGAGATATGAGACACACAGACTGCAGGTGCTGACAGGGGCGTGTCCTGCTGCGAGACACAGCACACTGAATAATGCTTGCAGCGTGGATATCTGAACACAGACCAGTGAGTGTAATAAGAGCTGTGAGACACGCTGAGTTGTAAGGAGCTGTATAGCACGCTGAGATGAGTGTAGCTGTGTGACGTCACGTAAAGTCCGTTACTGTCCGGTATGAGAATGAATCAAAGAAAGTTTATATCATTAACATGAAACATACGTTGTAAATGATAGTAATATCTGAGAGACAAAGTCAAATTAGAAAAGTTCAAGAGAAAACATGACATTTGAAATTAGCCGTTACTTTAGGCTTCCAAGGTAAATTAGATTTGATACAAATACCGTAGCGGTAGTAGGTAGAATCCTTCTGTTGGAAATTAAGTAGCAATTCCTGTAGAGATATAGAGTTGAAATAAATTAATACTTCTTGGAATAGTAAACTTCAGGATGAATGAGACTAGTTGTTATTAGTCCCTTTATGAGACCAAACTGCAGCTGGTATTTGTAATCCAATTGTTATAGTAGTAAAAGTAAATCTTCTCTTGATAAGAATGTAGCTTAAAAGAAACAGAGCACTGGTTTTAGCAAACAATACTCAACAACTAAGCACTTGTTTGGGGCGGGGTGATGCCTTAAGTACAGGTGAGGAAGGTGAGTTGAGGCAAAAGATAAAAGCAGGACTGGAATCCTTACAGATCCCCCCCCTCAAGCAAGCCGACCACGGGTTGAAATTTAGGTCTACTTGGATAGCGTCTATGGAAACGAGCAATAAGCTTCGGAGCATTAATGTGTACATGAGGTTCCCAAGTGTCATCCTCTGGGGCGAACCCTTTCCATCGGACCAGATACTGTAATTCTCCATTATAATGTCTTGAGTCCAAGAGATCATAAACTTCATAGACATCAGTGCCCAATTGAATAGGAGAAGGGGGTAAAAGAGGTGCATCAGGCTTATCTCCTAAGTAGGGTTTCAATAATGATACATGGAAAGTTGGGTGGATGGGTAAAGAATCAGGTAGGTCAAGCCGGACGGCATTTTCATTAATGATGTGTAGAATTTTGAATGGGCCAAGGAACAACCCAGCCAATTTTTTACTTGGTAAGTGCATTTTAATGTTTTTGGAAGATAACCAAACATAGTCCCCTATGGAATATTTCGGAGCAGCTCTACGTCGTAAATCATAAAATTTCTTCTGAGAAGCCTGAGCTTGTTTGATGTTATCACGTAAGTGTAGGAAATTTTCAGCTATGTTTTGTGTCAACACATCAACAGATGGTGAATCATGTGTAGAGGTCGTTTGGATAGTGAATCTTGGGTTAAAACCATAATTGGCGAAAAAGGGAGAGTAATTTGTAGTGCTGTTAATGGTATTATTATAAGCAAATTCAGCCATAGAGAGAAAAGAAGTCCATTTATTTTGATGATATGAGCAATAGCAACGTAGATATTGCTCAAGCCACTGATTGAGTCTCTCAGTTTGGCCATTAGTCTGAGGGTGGAAGGCTGTGCTTAACCTTTGATCGATTTGGAGTGCTTTAGTGAGTGCTTTCCAGAAGCGTGAAGTGAATTGGGTTCCTCTATCAGTAGTTAAAATGGAGGGTAACCCGTGGTATCCTACAATGTGGTTTAGAAATAAGTATGCTGTTTCAATTGAAGTGGGTAACTTGTGATAAGGAATAAAATGTGCCATTTTAGTAAAATGGTCTGTAACAACTAAAATGGTAGTTTGTCCGGAACTAGGTGGTAAATCAACTATAAAATCCATTCCCAAATGAGACCAAGGAGATTCTGGTACTTCCAGAGGAATCAAATAGCCATAGGGAGGTCTCCTTTCTGGTTTCGATACTGTACAGGTTGTACAATGTTGTATATATTCCTTTATACTGGTTTTCATCGATGGCCACCAGTAACTTCTGGCGATGAGCTCATGAGTACATTTGATACCTGGATGCCCAATTAGTGGGGGGTCATGATGTTCTTTGATTATTTTCTGTCTGAAACGTTCTGGAATATATAGTTTAGAACCATGAAGTAAAACCCATTCTGGAGGCTTAGGCTATCTAGTAAGGTTTGGTCTTCTGAAGATAGATCAGATTGGTATTCCTTATCTTGTTGAGATAAGATAGCAAGGAAACGAGTAGGGGGAAGAATGCTAGTAGGAGAGTCTTCTTGTACAGGTCTTGAATCTTGTCGAGAGAGTGCATCTGCCTTCCCATTTTTTGATCCCGGCCTGTACATGATTTGAAAATTGAAACGACTAAAGTAGAGACTCCATCTCACTTGACGTCCAGATAAAGTTTTGTTATTTTGTAGATATTCCAAATTCCGGTGATCAGTGTAAATCACTATAGGTAGTGAGGTACCTTCAAGAAGATGTCTCCAGAATTCAAAGGCTCTTTTAATGGCTAGAAGTTCCTTGTCCCCAATGGAATAGTTGATCTCTGCTGAAGTCATAATTTTTGAATAGAACCCAACTGGGTGTAGTGGTTCTTTAGGAGATTGTCTTTGGGAGAGGACAGCGCCAAGAGCATAATCTGAAGAATCCACCGCTAGGGTATATTGAAGGTTTGGATCAGGATATTTCAGAATGGGAGCAGATGAAAAGGAATTCTTCAGGAAGTTGAAAGCATCATCCTGTTCTTTAGTCCACTGGAAAGTGCAGTTAGCACTAGTTAATTTAGTCAGAGGTTTCGCAATTTTTGAGAAATTGCGAATGAACTTTCTGTAATAGTTACTGAAGCCAAGAAACTTTTGTAGTTCTTTCCGTGTTGAAGGTGTGGGCCAGGATTTTACTGCTTCCACTTTGTTATCTTGCATTTGAATCCCATTTGGGCTGATGGAGTAACCCAGGAACTCTATTTTGTTGGTGTGAAAAATACATTTTTCCAATTTGGCGTAGAGCCGATGGACTTGGAGTCTTGCTAAAACCCAACTAACATGTTTGATATGTTCTTCTAGATTTGTGGAATAGATTAGAATGTCATCTAGGTAGACAACAACACATGTGTCAAGGCGATCATGGAAAATGTCATTAATAAAGAACTGGAAAGTTGCGGGTGCGTTGGTTAAGCCAAAGGGCATAACTAGATATTCAAACAACCCATACCTAGTTCTAAAAGCGGTAAGCCACTCATCCCCCTCTCGGATACGCACTAAATTGTACGCCCCTCTCAAATCTTATTTAGTAAAAATCTGAGCATGCCTGAGTCTTTCTATGAGTTCAGGAATGAGGGGGAGAGGGTATCGTTTTTTTATGGTGATTTTGTTCAATTGTCTGAAGTCAATGATAGGACGAAGAGATTGGTCTTTGTTCCGCACAAAAAACATTCCTGCACCAGCAGGAGAAACCGAAGGACGGATAAACCCTTTCTTTAGATTTTCATCTAGGTAAGTCTTTAGATGATCCAGTTCTGGCTGACAGAGTGGGTATAAATGTCCGATAGGTGGTGTGGTTCCAGGTTTCAATTCAATAGGGCAGTCATAGATTCTGTGTGGGGGAAGGGTGTCTGCTTCCTTCTTACTGAAGACTTCAGAGAACTGCTTGTACATTTCGGGTATCAGAGTTTCTGATGTGGAGGATAAACTGTGAAAAAAGGTTCTATGACAAGTCTGTTGGCAGAAATCAGAATTTAATTGAACATTTAAGGATTTCCAATTAATATCAGGTTCGTGTAGCTGTAACCAAGCTAGCCCAAGTACTATTGGGAATAATGGAGAAGTGATTACATCAAAGGTGAGATGTTCATGATGTGTTTTTAATGTGGTGACAGAGAGCGGGATGGTGTGATGTGTAATGGGCCCTGATGATATCTCAGAGCCATCAACCACACGAAGGAAAATAGGAGACAACTTTTTTATCAATGGTATTTTATTTTTTGAAACCAGAGAACTGTCAATGTAGTTTCCTTGTGCTCCTGTATCCAAGATGGCTGGAATGGTCACTTGCTTATTTGCCCACTGTAGAGAAAGAAGTAAAGAACAATGAAGAGGGTTGTTATGCTTTAACTGGAGAGAAAGATTGGTATGGTACTTACTCTTCTTGTTCTGTGGCAAAGAGGGGCAATCCTTTAAAGTATGAGATGAGGATGCGCAATACATGCAGAGGCCTCTAGTCTTCCTTCTGATGCGTTCTTCAGGAGTTAGAGGTCCTCTAATAAAACTTATATCCATTGCTTCAGCACCAGTTGAACCAGTATGAGAACTGTTAGAAGTGGGATGGTTTAGAACCTTATCCTTCTTGTAAACAATTTCAGGGTATTGACGTTCAAATCTCCTATCAATTTGCCTGCTGAGCTTCATAAGGCCTTCCAATGTTTCAGGCAACTCAGTTCGGGCTAATTCATCTTTTACTGCGTCAGAGAGTCCAAGCCTGAACTGGTTTTTTAAGGCAATGGCGTTCCATTGAGAATCAATAGAATATTGCTTGAATTCTGTTATGTAACATTCAACAGGTTTGATACCTTGTTTTAGGTTCCTCATCTTTTTCTCAGCAGTATACTGTAGGTGAGAATCATAGTATAATTCATCCATGATATCCAGAAAAGATGAAAAAGATGAGAGAACTGGATTATTTGTCTCAAAGAGAGTGTCTGCCCAAATGCGAGGTTCACCTCTTAAATAGCTTATCATTGTAAGGACTTTTACCCTATCATTTGGGTATGTTCTAGGTTTAAGGGTGAATTTAAGCAGACAAGCATTTTTAAATTGACGGTATAAATTCCTATCTCCATTGAAAAAATCTGGAGGTGCAATAAATGGTTCTGACAGATTGTCAGGAAGGCTCTGTTTAGTAGAGACAGTGTCTTTTATTACTTTTCTTAAAGTTTCATTTTCTAATTGTAACTCTCTAAAGGCTTGACTAAGTTGGTCAACTCTTTGTGTTAAATTATAAACAATTTGAGAAAGCTCTGCTGGATCCATTATATATGGCTTAGTTGTTATATCAGGTTCCTTGGTTATTTGAATCACAACTGCAGAGTCTAAATAAATTATATTGTTTCACAACTGAAGTACAGGCTATTATATCAGCATAGACTGTTTTACTCAGAGTGATTTTTATAAGGAAAGGCAGTAAGACTTTATATGGTTATATATTATTGGTATACCATATAAATAATAAGATACTGAAAATAAGTATTAGTATTAACAACAACTTTTAACATTGGTATAACTCAAGCATAAATGTGAGAGATAGTGTTCATTGTAATAAGCATTGAAGCGTGAGAGATATGAGACACACAGACTGCAGGTGCTGACAGGGGCGTGTCCTGCTGCGAGACACAGCACACTGAATAATGCTTGCAGCGTGGATATCTGAACACAGACCAGTGAGTGTAATAAGAGCTGTGAGACACGCTGAGGTGTAAGGAGCTGTATAGCACGCTGAGATGAGTGTAGCTGTGTGACATCACGTAAAGTCCGTTACTGTCCGGTATGAGAATGAATCAAAGAAAGTTTATATCATTAACATGAAACATACGTTGTAAATGATAGTAATATCTGAGAGACAAAGTCAAATTAGAAAAGTTCAAGAGAAAACATGACATTTGAAATTAGCCGTTACTTTAGGCTTCCAAGGTAAATTAGATTTGATACAAATACCGTAGCGGTAGTAGGTAGAATCCTTCTGTTGGAAATTAAGTAGCAATTCCTGTAGAGATGTAGAGTTGAAATAAATTAATACTTCTTGGAATAGTAAACTTCAGGATGAATGAGACTAGTTGTTATTAGTCCCTTTATGAGACCAAACTGCAGCTGGTATTTGTAATCCAATTGTTATAGTAGTAAAAGTAAATCTTCTCTTGATAAGAATGTAGCTTAAAAGAAACAGAGCACTGGTTTTAGCAAACAATGCTCAACTACTAAGCACTTGTTTGGGGCGGGGTGATGCCTTAAGTACAGGTGAGGAAGGTGAGTTGAGGCAAAAGGTAAAAGCAGGACTGGAATCCTTACAATAGCAGAGACCTTTAAAAATTATTATCATACATTATATAATCTTTTCCCTAACAGATCGGTTTTGGATCATAGAGTCACTGTATGAAATATCTAGATAAAATTCGGGTCCCAGAAATTTCAGAGAAAGACAGTGAAATGTTACAAACCCAGATAACTCACAAAGAGATCATAGAGGCTATTCGGTCATTAAAGCCTGAAAGGCTCCGGGACTGGACGAATTCTCTGGCTCATACTACAAATTATTCTCACACTTATTTACTCCCCATATGCTAGAAACTTTCAACCAGATAGATTGTGGAGGTACACTGCCGGACACTATGTTGCAAGCATTCATTACAGTTCTTCCTAAACCGGGTAAGAAACCTGACACACCAGCGAATTTTTGCCCAATGTCGTTATTGAATATAGATCTGAAAGTATTTGCCAAAGTACTAGCATCCAGACTTAACAGGCTACTACCGAACTTGATTTCCCCAGACCAAGTGGGCTTTGTGCCGCGGAGAGAGGCTAAGGACAATACGGTTAAATTATTAAATATTTTAGAGTATATAAACAATAACAAAATACCCTCAATAATGCTCTCAACAGATGCTGAGAAAGCGTTCGATAGGTTAGATTGAACCTTTCTCGAGACCACACTCAATAAATTTAAATTCCCACTCCCATTTATAAACAGAATTATGGCCCTATATTCATTTCCCACTGTTCAAATTAGAATAAATGGTACACTCTCAGAACAATTTGAAATACATAATGGTGCACGCCAGGGTTGCCCGCTCTCCCCACTCTTGTTTATTCTATCACTGGAAACGTTGGCGTGTAAAATTAGATCAAACAATAACATAAAGGGTATAAATATCAAACACAAAGAATACAAATTATCCATGTTCGCGGACGATGTCCTGTTGTCTTTGGCAAGTCCTCTGGGGTCTCTCTCCGCGGTACAAATAGAATTACTAGAATATGGAGGAGTATCAAACTTCTCAGTAAATGCCAATAAATCAGAATTATTACCTTTACACATACCTAGTAATGTTATGACTCAAATCCAAAATCTCTGCCCCTTCGCGATACAACAGAAATCCATAAAATATTTAGGAATACACTTGCTGAATAGCATAGACTCAATCCGAACATTTAACTACTCTAAGTTGCTGAGCGCAATAACCAATCAGGCCTCATCATGGCTGGCTAAGAATATATCCTGGATAGGGAGAATAAACACAGTTAAGATGGTACTATTGCCAAAGATCTTATACATTTTACAGACACTACCACTCCCGAACACTCAAATATACATTCAGAAATTACAAAAGGTAATTCATAATTTCATTTGGAAAAGAAGGCCTCCTCGAGTAAACATGTCATCCATGTATGCTAACAAAGACATGGGGGGTTTAGGTGTACCCGATATAACTTTATATAAACAGGCTATTTCATTGCAAAGAATTATAGATTGGAGTAGGCGTAACATGGAAGAACCTAAACACTGGATTCACTTAGAACATGATATCTCGGAAATTCCGCAGCTAGGGGGGCTATATTGGTTACCTAAATTATTGATCAAACCACAAACTAACTTTACTTCTACAATAATAAACACCATCTAGGACTGGAAGTTCATTCGAGATAGGTATAGAGTCATTTCCAGTACCTACTCCCCGTTGACACCAATATTGGCAAACTCCGAATTTATGGAGGGACAGGGACATAATACAGGTCATGATATCAGCTTAAAAGGATACGTTCCGGTCACATCAATGACCAAATTGGGGAAAATAATCCAGAGAATTGAACTATTGGGGATAGGAAATGGGTATTTTGATCAGTGGTTACGGTACCATCAAGCGAGCCATTACATATGCACACACAGAGAAAGGGCCAGCTTGCTGAGGAAAATGACAACTTTTAAACAGATGTGCATTTCCAATATCTCACAAAAAAAGACCATCTCCACCAAATACAAATTATTACTTGAGGCCACAGCCCCTAAACCCCATAGATATATAAAAGGATGGGAGAGAGAACTACTGGGGCCACAATATTCTAAAATCTGGAGTGAGATTTTTCGTAGTATAGCATACTCTGCTCACACAACATATGCATTAGAAACTAACTATAAAATATTGCTTCGTTGGTACCTCACACCAAATAGATTGAAATATTTATTCCCCTCGGCCAACGAGAAGTGTTGGAGATGTAGACAGGCAGTAGGCAACATGGTCCACATTTGGTGGTCTTGTGAGATAATCAAATCCTATTGGATGAAAATAATAAAAGAAATAAATATAGTCTTGTCCTGCAACATCCCACAAAATCCATTAGTATGTTTTATTTAACATGTTAAAAGATGTCAAATGTACAGGTACCATTAAAAGAAGTATGGGTCATATCATGTTAAATTCAGCCAAACAACTCTTAGCCTCCGCATGGAGATCAGACAAAATCCCCACAATAGGGAAATGGATGGAGAAAGTAAAAGAGAAATTGATGCTAGAGAGATATTTCTATTTTAAGACAAATAGGCTGACAATGTACTATGACATGCTATTTTCTTGGGAATCATATGCTGGAATTTCATTTAATTTAATTATAAATTAGTCAGTTGGAAAGTCATGAAGGTATCTGGAGATGCAGCGGACTGTATGATCTGAATACAAAAGCGCCTTCTCATATAATAAATATTATAAGGCTTGGGGAATCAATCTCTGCAAGATGTAATTATTGTTAATGTTTAATTAGTTTTATATGTTACTTGTTATTGTTGGCAAATTGTTTATGTTACACCAAAAATTTGCATTGTATGAAGTATCAATAAGAAAAGAGCTACAAACCATTACAAAATGGAGTCAAAAAGAGATGGACTGGATCTGGAGTTTCAAGTTGATTATGAATGTATTATAGCTAATGTTAAAGGATCAAGACTAATTGTTAATAACAGAGTAATCAGTTGGATCCAATTGTATGTGCATCTTATAAATGCAATAAAGAAATAAAATATATATAAAAAAAAAAACATTAGCTGATTTATTATATTTGCAGTTTAAGGGACAGTAAACCTACAAAATAATGTTATATAATTCTGCACATAGTACAGAATAAGATAACATTAGTTTAGCTCCAACTTTATACATCAAAGGATTGAAGAGATATTTTATTCCAAAGTTAATTTTTCCTGAACGCTGCTCCTGGCTCCACTGAGTGGGTCTTTCTTTTCATAAGCGCTTCAAGGGCACGCTGTCTAGTCACGTCGCGCCATTAAACTGACACGATTACAAAAAAAACACTAAAATTGCAAAAAATAAAAAAATCTAAAATTACAGAAAAAATAAACGTAATTATCCAAAATATTTTTTTAAAACCTTAACTAATACCCATATTAAAAAAGCCCCCCCCCAAAAAAAATAAAAAAACTCCTAAATTAACACTACCAATAGCCCTTTAAAGGACTTTTTTGTTGGGCATTGCCCTAAGTTAAACAGCTCTTTTACCTAAAATGTTTTACAAAGGAACCCCTAACAGTTAAACCCCCCACTCAACCAACCCCCGAAAATAAAAAACCTAAGTCTAAAAAAACCTAAGCTACCCATTGCCCCTAAAGGGGCATTTGTATGGGCATTGGCCTTAAAAGGGCAATCAGCTCTTTTGCTGCCCATTAAAATTAAAACACACTAACACTAGACTACCAATAGGCCTTTTGTAGGGCATTGCCCTAAAGCGATCAGCTTCTTTGCCTGAATAAAAAACTAAGTACTCCCCAAAAGTAAAGCCCACCCACACAACCCCCAAAAATAAAAAGAAACCTAAGCTACCCATTGCCCCTAAAGGGGCATTTGTATGGGCATTGCCCTTAAAAGGGCAATCAGCTCTTTTGCTGCCCATTAAAAAAAAAAAAATCCCTAATCTAAAAAAAAAAAAAAAAAATTTAAATAGGTACTCACAGTTCGACAGTTCGTGAAGTCTGGTGTTCTAAAATAAGTTGTCTACCGTGTAGAAATGAGATGTCTATGGTGTTGGGATGCAGCATGTAAAATCGTATTCCCTGCAGTGGGTTTCCTATATGTCTTTGTGCATATGCAGTTCTCATGAATTTGCAAGGTCAGATCTAAAAAAATTGACTTCTGTTCTATTGTAGCTTCCTGTAAATTTTAAACCCCGAGAATTGTCATTCCTCATACCAGGAATTTTTGCACTGTGTTTTTTTGACTATAAATAACAAGTCATCTATATACCGAACAAAAAAAAAAAACAATATCTTCACGCCAGGGATTTGTGGAGTTGTAAGTATATTTAAGCTCCCACCAGGCTACAAACAAATTTGCAAACGATCGGCCAAATTTTGCCCCCATCGCCATTCCTCAAATTTGCTGATAGTATTCTTTATCAAATATAAAAAGTTATGTGAAAGGAGATACTTCAGTATGTCTCCTATATAATGTTTGATGGTGTCATCTAAGGCCAACTCCTTCTCAAGGAAAAATTCAATTATTTGTACTCTTTAAGACTGTGGGATACAGGTATAAAGTGAGGAAATATCTATAACCATCCAAGAGTAGTCATTCTGCCATTTTATATGTTCCAGACTTCTAAGTATATGTGATCTGTCCTCCAGGTAGCTCAACTGTATCTTGGCAATAGATTGGAGAATGGCATCCAGCCATGCTCCCATAGATTTAAATAGGGAGCCAATGCCAGATACTATGGGTCTACCTGGAGGACGCTCACAATCTTGTGCACTTTCGGCACATGGTAAAAAATTGGAATCACTGGATTCTCTGGAACCAAAATGTTAAGATCACTAGAATTTAAAATTCATAAAAATATATCTTCTTGTACTAATTGCAACAGTTCATTTTTGAATATATGTGTGGGGTTGGTGGATAACTTGCGATAAGTTGTGCTGTCAGAAAGCTGTCTGTGAGCCTCTTGGAAATAAAAATCTTTGTCCATATTGACAATGCTCCCGCCCTTATCCGAATTTTTTATGACAAAGTCATGGTTGTTTTGCAAAGACTTTATAACTAAACGTTCTGTGACAGTTGACATCCAGCAAGGTGTTGAAGCTAGACAATTTATTTGTGGGAGCAAATCCCAGGCCTTTGGACAATACAGATCTTTCATGGTCAGACAATGTATATTTGGACAGATTGATGATACTAAAACTATCACATGATGTAAAATTATCATTGATTAATAATGTCCCTTTTTCATCTTCTTTTGTTTTTCTTGGCCTCTTTTTTTCTCCATCTGCGCCTTCTTCTCTTTCTTGTTGGGTGGTCTTGCAAGTCTTCGGATGGACCACCGATATGCATTCCCCCGACTCCTCCCCCGAACTTTCCTGTAAAAAAGAACAAGAAGAGGGAGGGGAAGAAGAGGAGAGGGAGGAGGAAAATGTAGAATTGATAGACTAGCTAGAATTATAAACCCTGTTTTGATCGTAATCCTCTTTGTCCCTGATTAATTTTTTGCCCTTAAAGGGACATGAAACCCATCATTTTTCATTCATTATTCAGATAGAGACTTCAATTTTAAACAACTTTCCAATTTACTTCTATTATTTAATTTGCTTCCTTCTCTTGTTACCCTTTGCTGAAAGGTTTATCTAGGCAAGCTCAGTAGCAGCAGAGAACCTAGGTTCTAGCTGTTGATTGGTGGCTGCATATATATATATCTATAGTTAATGGCTCACCAATGTGTTCAGTTAGAAACCATTAGTGCATTGCTGCTCCTTTAACAAATGATACCAAGAGAATGAAACACATTAGATAATAGAAGTAAATTATAAAGTTGTTTAAAATGCTATTCTCTATCTGAATCATGACAGAAAAAAAAATTGTGTTTCATGTCCCTTTAATGGATGCCGGCTCTCCATCTACTTTTGCAATTAATTCATCCATCTTTTTCTTGTGTATGGGATATTTAGAATTGTTTTCATAGGGTTTTAATTAGGGATGCACCGAAGTGAAAATTCTTGACCGAAACAGATACCGAAAATTCAGGAAGCCCTTGGCCAAAAACCGAAACCAAAATGTTTTTTTCTTTTTTTAACTACAGTGTGTGTGTGTAGCTGAGAGAGCTTGTAGACGGGAAAGCTCCAACAAATGGTCATGGTTACTTGTACCGTAGGGCGTGATCTGCAGTGAAACTGGTGGAGCTCTACAAGGGAGAGCGTGGTTCTAGCCAGACAACAATACGAGGTACATGTTGTGTTTTGTTTTTGGGTGTAGTTATCCGTGCAAGAAGGTTATAGAAAGTCACTGTGCTTTTTTGATACACTGTCTGGTGGGTGCTAATTTGTACCAACTGTGTGCGAGCTTGGGGCTTATGCATATATAGTGTGCACGCATCTTTGCCTCAGGCAAATAGAATGTCTACGCACAAGAGGCTGATGTATGATCACTGTATATAAGGCTTATACATATTCACTGTGTGTGCTTAGGGCTGTCTGATAATATCAAGTGTTTATAAACATGTTACTTATCCTCCTTTGAAACTGTAATCAGAACTTTGGTTTCCTTCTAATAAAAAGGGCACTGCTGGTTTCAAATATCATCATGTCACGGTACTTATGTGTGTGCTCTGTGTACCATGCCAGTGCTGTGCTGCTCACCTTATGCTAAGGATAGACATGTAACTCAATAGAACAGGGGAGGGCTGTATATTTTTAGCCATTTTGGTCCCCTTTGGGCCGAAATTGGAATTGCACATTTTCGGCGGCCCAAATTTTGGTGCATCGCTAGTATTATTCTTTATTTAGTTCTGTGTAACAGAATCAGATTTTTTTTTTACCAATTATCAAAATAAAGTATAGTCCTAGAAAACTATCATTATGTGCAAAAAACAGTAAGTCAAGTAATGAACTCAAACAGCAGCTCTAGGCTGGCATCAAATTTGAAATATGCTACACAATAATTTTACCGAAAATAAAAGGCAAAAAAAACGAAAAACGTTGTGGGACTAACTCACATAGCGATTTTTCAAAATTATTATAGCACCGCAATACTGCTTATTTGCCCCTACTCATCTTTGTCTAGGCTACTTGGTCGGTCTGGTTGTTTTGTGTTATTGTCCAGGCAGCTCTCCAGGGGGAAACCCTTACTTATTTACTTTTGGGCAACTCCTTCTATAAAATGGACTTAGGAGTTTTTCAATAACAACTCAGTGTCCTCATCCAAACCTTAAGGCAACTCCCGGGAGGGAGGTACGTCACTTACCCTTCCCTGGGAATGTTAGCACTACCCCTGACATATACCTGACCTTGGGAATCTTTCATGGTGGCCCCATCTGTTAGTCTTAACCCAATTATGTTGAAAAGTTGTATTTGTTTCCATTAATTCGAATGTTTACTATGCAATTTAATTTGATCCTTAAGATTGTGATATTACTATTTGCTGACCGGGTGTGGGGATACTGACCCCACGCTTACTTTACTTTATCTTCCCGTCGGGAGGAACTGTATAAGTGTTTTCATTCTCTTTACTCTCTCTTACACTACTGACAACTCACTTTCTTTTAAACTAACTCTTTCATTCTTTACCTAACCTAATCTCTTTTTTGATTTTCCCCTTATTTATTACTTTCCCTCACCTTCACCCCCCCCTTTTTTTTTCTCTCTCCTCTTCCCTCCCTCCCTCACACCGCAATCCCTCCTTCCACTGCACACCTATTGGGCAAAATGGCGCCCCAGACCGCTCACAACCTGACTCTCATGACACTAAATGTCAAAGGTATTAATATGCCTGAAAAGAGATCCCACTTAATACGAGACGCCACTAGGTTGCAATGTGACATTCTATACCTACAGGAGACTCACTTTAAAAGAGGCAGGGAGCCGAAATGGCTTAACTCTAAATTCCCTCAGACATTCACTTAAAAAAAATGGGGTGGGGATACTTATTAGGCATTCAGCGTCCTTTGCTCCGCAACAGGAGGAAAGAGATCCTGAGGGTCGCTACCTAATAGTGGTAGGCACACTACACAGTCGTCCAGTTACCCTGGTTAATGTCTATTTTCCAAACCAAAACCAACATAAATTTATGACAATACTTACAAACAAAATATTGGAATTACAAAAAGGAGCTTTGCTCCTTGCAGGAGATTTTAACGTACCTCTGGATCCACAACTTGATACCTCTAGAGGCCTGGCTTCCACCCCAAAAAGAATCATTAAGCAGTGTAATGCTAGACTAGAGGAGTTAGCAGTACATGACACATGGAGAGTCCAGTACCCTACAAGACGTGACTATACCTTTTTTTCCCACCCCCACGACCTATACACCAGAATCGACTACATATTTACAGACCAGTTGACATTGGCAACGGTTGTGAGCGCTCAGATTCTTCCCATGACTTGGTCAAACCATGCCCCAGTCCTCTGCAAATTAAAATGGCCTACAGTCCCAGATCGTCCCTTTATTTGGAAATTTGATGACTTTATGCTTAACAACCAATTAATTAGGGGGAAATTAGAAACCACACTTACCGACTATTTTTCACTTAATGACACACCAACAATCCCTAAACACACCATTTGGGAGGCGCACAAGTGCGTACTATGGGGTGAACTCATCAAACAAAAAGCCATTTTGGCAAAACAAACTAGAATTAGGTACTCCTCTCTCCTAACCAGTATACGAGAACTTGAAGTTAGGCACAAAAAGGAACCGACAGACACTATCACACTCACAGAACTGACTCAGGCCAGAAAGGAAATTCAAGACTTACACACAATTGAATACCAGAGGATGACGTTGCGGAACCAACAAAAATATTACGAATTCGGCGATAAGCCTGGGAAGTTATTAGCGAGGGCCCTCAAAAGAAAACACCTGAAAACACACATCCATTCCTTAGACGATAAATTTAATACTGCACATACGAATAATCCGGATATTGCTGAGGTTTTAAGAACATATTACCACGACCTTTACAACCTACATAACTCTTCCCACCCTTCACCAGAGGAAGACGGGAGTTTGCCCTCCTCCTCTATGAGACTGTTCTTGGACTCAATTACACTACCTTCGCTTTCACAAACGGAGGCGGACGCCCTAGATGCTCCTATTACTTCCGAGGAAGTATCACACACTATTGAAAACCTGCCCACAGGCAAGAGCCCAGGTCCAGATGGCTTTAGTGCCAAATATTATAAACTCTACAAAGCTATTCTGTTTCCCCAATTGGCCTGCTTATTTAACTCAATAGACGCCTCCCAGGGTTTCCCTCCTTCTATGCTTTTGGCACATATCACAACCATCCCAAAGCCAGGCAAACCAACCAACAAACCAGAAAATTTCTGTCCAATTTCACTCCTCAATGTGGACATTAAGATTTTTGCGAAAATCCTCTCTAACAGACTAAACAAATTCTTACCAAAGTTGATCTCGCCTGACCAGGTGGGCTTTGTCCCTGCCCGAGAGGCCAGGGACAACACTATAAAGGCCACCCTGCTTGGTAACTATGCACAACTTAACAAAATCCCGTCGATCTTGGTATCTACTGATGCCGAAAAGGCCTTCAACAGGATCAGCTGGAAATTTTTGAAGGCGGTCCTGTCGAAGATGGGGGTCGGTCAGGCCTTTATACATAGAATCTTTTCCCTTTACACAGCCCCTTCAGCACAGGTCAGGGTCAATAGCATCCTTTCTAAACCATTTAGCATATCGAACGGCACCAGACAGGGGTGTCCCTGTCGCCGCTGTTGTTCGCATTAGTTATGGAAGTTCTGGCCCAGAGAATTAGAGATAATAAGAAAATTACAGGCATTCAAATTGGGGACCAGGAACACAAGTTGTCCATGTACGCAGACGATGTCCTGCTATCTCTGACCGATCCCATTGTATCACTCCCCGAGGCATTAAGAGAATTTGATGAATACGGCAAATTTTCAAATTTCCACTTAAACAAAACTAAATCCGAGATTTTAAATATCAATCTGCCACAGAGAGATCTTAGCCAACTCTCCTCTTTATGCCCCTTACGCATTCAAACACGCACCCTCAAATATTTGGGGATTTGTCTTACACCGACTGCGGAGGCACTCTATGAGGCAAACTACATAAACTTACTTACTATGATTACTAGAGACCTCTCCTCTTGGAGAAATAAACCTGTCTCTTGGCTTGGGAGAATTGGCATTGTAAAAATGAACATCCTACCTAGAATATTGTACTATCTCCAAACCCTCCCGATCCCCCTACCCACACACTTTTTACATAAATTGCAAAACACGTTGGAGGAATTTATTTGGAAGGGGGTGAGGCCACGAATTACGCGAAAAACCCTATATTTAGCGAAGGACAGAGGAGGCCTGGGGGTCCCCAGCCTTGTCTCATATAAAAAAGCCATCAACATACAACACCAAGTAGAGTGGTGTCACAATTCGCAGGATAAAGCCTGGGTCCAAATATGTAAGAAAATCCTGGGGGTGCAGAACATGGGAACATTGGGATGGACCTTAGCCAGATCCAGACCAGGACTAATAGACAGCTACCCATTCCTTAGAGAATTTTTCACGTGCTGGGACCGAATAATAGCAGAACACCCACATATAACCTCAAACCCCTCACCTCTCACACCTTTCCTAGACAACCCCGACATACCCTTCACATGTGCACAACGTACCCAAATTGACAAAACCCAGACCTCACAGGTTTCTTTTCACTGACTTACTACAGACCAAAAGCTCAGGAGCAGGATCGAGCTGGAGAGATCTGGCCTTGGACTCTCCTGGTACTTTTATACCCAACTCCAACACTTTCTGATGACACATAAAAGACCAAACAACATAATCAGACACCCAACCATCTTGGAATCACTGTGCCTATTGCCTCACACACCCAAACATATGATCTGCATAGCTTATCGCCTACTCACTTCACATAAAGAAACCCCACTGCCTAGCTATGTGAGACAGTGGAACAGAGAACTTACCCCCCCCCCCCCCCCACAGACCTGGAGTGGGGAAAAATATTCAGCACCCACGCAAAGGTGTCTGTCTCGGCAAGAGTTTTGGAGTCCAATTACAAATATCTATCTAGGTGGTATCTTACACCTGACAGGCTACAGAAAATATATAAGCAGACAGAGGGGAGGTGCTGGCGGGGCTGTGGGGAACTTGGCACTCTCTTACACATTTGGTGGGGGTGCAGAGACATCGGACCTTATTGGAATTCAGTGCTGGGGGCGATGGAGAAGATAACTGGAGTTTGTTAGCCCAGGTCGCCTGGTCTTCTACTGTACCATGGCCTCCCTAAATTTAAAGACAAGCCCTCAAAACAACTCTTCTATATAATGCTTAACAGCACTAAGTCCCTTATCCCCAAAAGGTGGAAGAGTGCAGAAATACCTTCAGTGAGAGACTGGGCAGACCAGGTGGATAGATACCTACAGTTGGAAAGGTATAGATTTCTGAGAGATGATAGGATAGAAATACATGAGTATATGATGGAACTATGGAAACCAGTGGCATCCAGTTTAGGTTAGGGCCCGGCACCTGACTGGGACGCTGTGGGGATCCTGACTGATTTGGTGTGGTCTGGTCTGGTGTCACCTTCCCCCCCCCCCTTTTTTTTCCCCATCTCTCTTTTTCTTCCTTTCTCCTCTCCTCTATTTACCTTTCTCTCGCTTATATCCAATTCGGACGTGGGTATGTCTTAACTACAAATTGCAAATCAGCTGTGATATTTTTGTTGTACATCAAAGAAGAACTTTTGGCCAAACTTGAACCTTTCTTTAGTAATAAGGACTCATGACCCACATTGAACTCTAACATGAAAATTGTACCCAAACCTTATGTATCTCACATCTTCTGCTGTATGTATCTTGTTTATTTTCTGTTTATTCTTTAATAAAGCTTTGAAAACCAAAAAAAAAACAAATAAAAACGAAATAACCAAAAATGCCATTTTTGGCCGAAACTTTCTGCGGCCGAAATTTTGGTGCATCCCTAGTTTTTCCTCCTGCTTTGTCACAATGCCAGACTGTAATTTAGCCCTTTTCTTTTCTTTGACCCTAATTAAGATGTTTATCAGCTTGGTTGAGCACTCAGTGAGGGCCATATTCCAATCATCCATATGTGTCATGTCGTCAAACTCAAATGAAGGATATTTCTTCTGTTAAGTGTGATCAGTCCACGGGTCATCATTACTTCTGGGATATTACTCCTCCCCAACAGGAAGTGCAAGAGGATTCACCCAGCAGAGCTGCATATAGCTCCTCCCCTCTACGTCACTCCCAGTCATTCTATTGCACCCAACGACTAGATAGGATGTGTGAGAGGACTATGGTGATTATACTTAGTTTTATATCTTCAATCAAAAGTTTGTTATTTTAAAATAGCACCGGAGTGTGTTATTACCTGTCTGGCAGAGTTTGAAGAAGAATCTACCAGAGTTTTGCTATGATTTTAGCCGGAGTAGTTAAGATCATATTGCTGTTCTCGGCCATCTGAGGAGTGAGGTAAACTTCAGATCAGGGGACAGCGGGCAGATGAATCTGCATAGAGGTATGTAGCAGTTTTTATTTTCTGACAATGGAATTGATGAGAAAATCCTGCCATACCGATATAATGTCATGTATGTATACTTTACACTTCAGTATTCTGGGGAATGGTACTTCACTAGAATTACACTGTAAGAAATACATAAAGCTGTTTAATAACTAGAGATTATGTTTAACGTTTTTGCTGGAATGTAAAATCACTTTCATTTGCTGAGGTACTGTGTGAATAAATGTTTGGGCACTATTTTTTCCACTTGGCAGTTGCTTAATCTGTTTTTCTGACAGTTTCTGTTCTCCCTCACTGCTGTGTGTGAGGGGGAGGGGCCGTTTTTTGGCGCTTTTACTATGCATCAAATATTTCAGTCAGCAACTCATTGTATTCCCTGCATGATCCGGTTCATCTCTACAGAGCTCAGGGGTCTTCAAAACTTATTTTGAGGGAGGTAATTTCTCTCAGCAGAGCTGTGAGAATTATAGTTTGACTGAGATAAAAAACGTTTATTCTGTAATTTGTTTCCTGCTTTCAGAATTTGTTATCTTTGCTAATGGGATTAAACCTTTGCTAAAGTTGTGTTGTTTACAAGGATTGAGGCTATAACTGTTTCAATTTATTAATTTTCAACTGTCATAGATCTTCTGTGCTTCTTAAAGGCACAGTACGTTTTAATATTATTCTAATTGAATTGTATTTCCAAGTTGCAAGTTTATTTGCTAGTGTGTTAAACATGTCTGATTCAGAGGATGATACCTGTGTCATTTGTTGCAATGCCAAAGTGGAGCCCAATAGAAATTTATGTACTAACTGTATTGATGCTACTTTAAATAAAAGTCAATCTGTACAAATTGAACAAATTTCACCAAACAACGAGGGGAGAGTTATGCCGACTAACTCGCCTCACGTGTCAGTACCTACATCTCCCGCTCAGAGGGAGGTGCGTGATATTGTAGCGCCGAGTACATCTGGGCGGCCATTACAAATCACATTACAGGATATGGCTACTGTTATGACTGAGGTTTTGGCTAAATTACCAGAACTAAGAGGTAAGCGTGATCACTCTGGGGTGAGAACAGAGTGCGCTGATAATATTAGGGCCATGTCAGACACTGCGTCACAGGTGGCAGAACATGAGGACGGAGAGCTTCATTCTGTGGGTGACGGTTCTGATCCAAACAGACTGGATTCAGATATTTCAAATTTTAAATTTAAACTGGAAAACCTCCGTGTATTACTAGGGGAGGTGTTAGCGGCTCTGAATGATTGTAACACAGTTGCAATACCAGAGAAAATGTGTAGGTTGGATAAATATTTTGCGGTACCGACGAGTTCTGAGGTTTTTCCTATACCTAAGAGACTTACTGAAATTGTTACTAAGGAGTGGGATAGACCCGGTGTGCCGTTCTCACCCCCTCCGATATTTAGAAAAATGTTTCCAATAGATGCCACCACAAGGGACTTATGGCAAACGGTCCCTAAGGTGGAGGGAGCAGTTTCTACCTTAGCTAAGCGTACCACTATCCCGGTAGAGGATAGCTGTGCTTTTTCAGATCCAATGGATAAAAAGTTAGAGGGTTACCTTAAGAAAATGTTTGTTCAACAAGGTTTTATATTGCAACCCCTTGCATGCATTGCGCCGATCACGGCTGCAGCGGCATTCTGGATTGAGTCTCTGGAAGAGAACATTGGTTCAGCTACTCTGGACGACATTACGGACAGGCTTAGAGTCCTTAAACTAGCTAATTCATTCATTTCGGAGGCCGTAGTACATCTTACTAAACTTACGGCGAAGAATTCAGGATTCGCCATTCAGGCATGCAGGGCGCTGTGGCTAAAATCCTGGTCAGCTGATGTTACTTCTAAGTCTAAATTGCTTAATATACCTTTCAAAGGGCAGACCTTATTCGGGCCCGGGTTGAAAGAGATTATCGCTGACATTACAGGAGGTAAAGGCCATGCCCTGCCTCAGGACAAAGCCAAAGCCAAGACTAGACAGTCTAATTTTCGTTCCTTTCGTAATTTCAAAGCAGGAACAGCATCAACTTCCTCTGCACCAAAACAGGAAGGAGCTGTTGCTCGCTACAGACAAGGCTGGAAACCTAACCAGTCCTGGAACAAGGGCAAGCAGACTAGGAAACCTGCTGCTGCCCCTAAAACAGCATGAATTGAGGGCCCCCGATCCGGGATCGGATCTAGTGGGGGGCAGACTTTCTCTCTTCGCCCAGGCTTGGGCAAGAGATGTTCAGGATCCCTGGGCGCTAGAGATAATATCTCAGGGATACCTTCTGGACTTCAAATACTCTCCTCCAAGAGAGAGATTTCATCTGTCAAGATTGTCAACAATCCAGACAAAGAAAGAGGCGTTTCTACGCTGCGTACAAGAGCTCTTGTTAATGGGAGTAATCCATCCAGTTCCACGATCGGAACAGGGACAGGGGTTTTACTCAAATCTGTTTGTGGTTCCCAAAAAAGAGGGAACTTTCAGACCAATCCTGGACTTAAAGATCCTAAACAAATTCCTAAGAGTTCCATCGTTCAAGATGGAGACTATTCGGACAATTTTACCTATGATCCAAGAGGGTCAATACATGACCACTGTAGATTTAAAAGATGCTTACCTTCACATACCGATTCACAAAGATCATTATCGGTACCTAAGGTTTGCCTTCCTAGACAGGCATTACCAGTTTGTGGCTCTTCCATTCGGATTGGCTACAGCTCCAAGAATCTTCACAAAGGTTCTGGGTGCTCTTCTGGCGGTACTAAGACCGCGGGGAATCTCGGTAGCTCCATACCTAGACGACATTCTGATACAAGCTTCAAGCTTTCAAACTGCCAAGTCTCATACAGAGTTAGTGCTGGCATTTCTAAGGTCACATGGATGGAAGGTGAACGAAAAGAAAAGTTCACTCGTTCCACTCACGAGAGTTCCCTTCCTGGGGACTCTTATAGATTCTGTAGAAATGAAGATTTACCTGACAGAGGACAGGCTAACAAGACTTCAAAGTGCTTGCCGCACCCTTCATTCCATTCAACACCCGTCAGTGGCTCAATGCATGGAGGTAATCGGCTTAATGGTAGCGGCAATGGACATAGTACCCTTTGCACGCTTACACCTCAGACCACTGCAACTGTGCATGCTAAGTCAGTGGAATGGGGATTACTCAGACTTATCCCCTTCTCTGAATCTGGATCAAGAGACCAGAAATTCTCTTCTATGGTGGCTTTCTCGGCCACATCTGTCCAGGGGGATGCCATTCAGCAGACCAGACTGGACAATTGTAACAACAGACGCCAGCCTTCTAGGTTGGGGTGCCGTCTGGAATTCTCTGAAGGCTCAGGGACAATGGAGTCAGGAGGAGAGTCTCCTGCCAATAAACATTCTGGAATTGAGAGCAGTTCTCAATGCCCTCCTGGCTTGGCCCCAGTTGACAACTCGGGGGTTCATCAGGTTTCAGTCGGACAACATCACGACTGTAGCTTACATCAACCATCAGGGAGGGACAAGAAGCTCCCTAGCTATGATGGAAGTGTCAAAGATAATTTGCTGGGCAGAGTCTCACTCTTGCCACCTGTCAGCAATCCACATCCCGGGAGTGGAGAACTGGGAGGCGGATTTCTTAAGTCGTCAGACTTTTCATCCGGGGGAGTGGGAACTTCATCCGGAGGTCTTTGCCCAAATACTTCGACGTTGGGGCAAACCAGAGATAGATCTCATGGCGTCTCGACAGAACGCCAAGCTTCCTCGTTACGGGTCCAGATCCAGGGATCCAGGAGCAGTCCTGATAGATGCTCTGACAGCACCTTGGGACTTCAGGATGGCTTACGTGTTTCCACCCTTCCCGTTGCTTCCTCGATTGATTGCCAGAATCAAACAAGAGAGAGCATCAGTGATTCTAATAGCACCTGCGTGGCCACGCAGGACTTGGTATGCAGACCTGGTGGACATGTCATCCTGTCCACCTTGGTCTCTACCTCTGAAACAGGACCTTCTGATACAGGGTCCCTTCAAACATCAAAATCTAACTTCTCTGAAGCTGACTGCTTGGAAATTGAACGCTTGATTTTATCAAGACGTGGATTTTCTGAGTCAGTTATTGATACCTTAATACAGGCTAGGAAACCTGTTACCAGAAAGATTTACCATAAGATATGGCGTAAATACCTATATTGGTGTGAATCCAAAGGTTACTCTTGGAGTAAGGTTAGGATTCCTAGGATATTGTCTTTTCTACAAGAAGGTTTAGAAAAGGGTTTATCTGCTAGTTCATTAAAGGGACAGATCTCAGCTCTGTCCATTCTGTTACACAAACGTCTGTCAGAAGTTCCTGACGTCCAGGCTTTTTGTCAGGCTTTGGCCAGAATTAAGCCTGTGTTTAAAACTGTTGCTCCACCATGGAGTTTAAACCTTGTTCTTAATGTTTTACAGGGCGTTCCGTTTGAACCCCTTCATTCCATTGATATAAAGTTGTTATCTTGGAAAGTTCTATTTTTAATGGCTATTTCCTCGGCTCGAAGAGTCTCTGAATTATCAGCCTTACATTGTGATTCTCCTTATTTGATTTTTCATTCGGATAAGGTAGTCCTGCGTACTAAACCTGGGTTCTTACCTAAGGTAGTTACTAACAGGAATATCAATCAAGAGATTGTTGTTCCTTCTTTATGCCCAAATCCTTCTTCAAAGAAGGAACGTCTACTGCACAACCTGGATGTAGTCCGTGCTCTAAAATTTTACTTACAGGCAACTAAGGAATTTCGACAAACGTCTTCTCTGTTTGTCATTTACTCTGGGCAGAGGAGAGGTCAAAAAGCTTCTGCTACCTCTCTTTCTTTTTGGCTTCGTAGCATAATTCGTTTAGCTTATGAGACTGCTGGACAGCAGCCTCCTGAAAGAATTACAGCTCATTCTACTAGAGCTGTGGCTTCCACTTGGGCCTTCAAGAATGAGGCCTCTGTTGAACAGATTTGCAAGGCTGCAACTTGGTCTTCGCTTCATACTTTTTCCAAATTTTACAAATTTGACACTTTTGCTTCCTCGGAGGCTATTTTTGGGAGAAAGGTTCTTCAGGCAGTGGTTCCTTCTGTATAAAGAGCCTGCCTATCCCTCCCGTCATCCGTGTACTTTTGCTTTGGTATTGGTATCCCAGAAGTAATGATGACCCGTGGACTGATCACACTTAACAGAAGAAAACATAATTTATGCTTACCTGATAAATTCCTTTCTTCTGTAGTGTGATCAGTCCACGGCCCACCCTGTTTTTAAGGCAGGTAAATATTTTTTAATTTATACTCCAGTCACCACTTCACCCTTGGCTTTTCCTTTCTCGTTGGTCCTTGGTCGAATGACTGGGAGTGACGTAGAGGGGAGGAGCTATATGCAGCTCTGCTGGGTGAATCCTCTTGCACTTCCTGTTGGGGAGGAGTAATATCCCAGAAGTAATGATGACCCGTGGACTGATCACACTACAGAAGAAAGGAATTTATCAGGTAAGCATAAATTATGTTTTTTTGATCCAAAGTCCCCTGGGGATTCTTTGCGATTCAATATATTTTTTAAAAGCAGTAATGTCCCACATAAGCCTTAGATCTGTGACCAAAAATTGCTGTAGAGATTTAAAGTAATTTTTAATCTCACTATCTTCTCCAGCATATACCTCTTTGGAAAAAGAATTTGTCAAAAAAGTCCTGTCTGTTATTAAAGTAAAAAATGTCATGAATAGCCATATTGTTTATTTTGATAGAAGGTTGTGTAGACACCACATCCACTAGTTCTGTGTCTGTACCTGCCATGTCCGGGAATACTAACTAACCTACCTACAGGTCATGGGAAGCAAAATGTAATTGCACACTTAAAATTTTTGCCCATAGAAAGTGTCAATCAAAAAAAATTTTTTAAACATTAACTTTGAAAATCACCAGCACAGGAAGTCTCTCAATATGTTATACTTTTGCATGTAAGGCTATAAACCCAGCATAAATAAGTTAAAGGTTTATACTCACAAATTCAGTTTTCTAGCTGTACGCTGCAATATATATATATATATATATATATATATATATATATATATATATATATATATATATATATATATATATACAGGGAGTGCAGAATTATTAGGCAAATGAGTATTTTGACCACATCATCCTCTTTATGCATGTTGTCTTACTCCAAGCTGTATAGGCTCGAAAGCCTACTACCAATTAAGCATATTAGGTGATGTGCATCTCTGTAATGAGAAGGGGTGTGGTCTAATGACATCAACACCCTATATCAGGTGTGCATAATTATTAGGCAACTTCCTTTCCTTTGGCAAAATGGGTCAAAAGAAGGACTTGACAGGCTCAGAAAAGTCAAAAATAGTGAGATATCTTGCAGAGGGATGCAGCACTCTTAAAATTGCAAAGCTTCTGAAGCGTGATCATCGAACAATCAAGCGTTTCATTCAAAATAGTCAACAGGGTCGCAAGAAGCGTGTGGAAAAACCAAGGCGCAAAATAACTGCCCATGAACTGAGAAAAGTCAAGCGTGCAGCTGCCAAGATGCCACTTGCCACCAGTTTGCAACATCACTGGAGTGCCCAAAAGCACAAGGTGTGCAATACTCAGAGACATGGCCAAGGTAAGAAAGGCTGAAAGACGACCACCACTGAACAAGACACACAAGCTGAAACGTCAAGACTGGGCCAAGAAATATCTCAAGACTGATTTTTCTAAGGTTTTATGGACTGATGAAATGAGAGTGAGTCTTGATGGGCCAGATGGATGGGCCCGTGGCTGGATTGGTAAAGGGCAGAGAGCTCCAGTCCGACTCAGACGCCAGCAAGGTGGAGGTGGAGTACTGGTTTGGGCTGGTATCATCAAAGATGAGCTTGTGGGGCCTTGTCGGGTTGAGGATGGAGTCAAACTCAACTCCCAGTCCTACTGCCAGTTTCTGGAAGACACCTTCTTCAAGCAGTGGTACAGGAAGAAGTCTGCATCCTTCAAGAAAAACATGATTTTCATGCAGGACAATGCTCCATCACACGCGTCCAAGTACTCCACAGCGTGGCTGGCAAGAAAGGGTATAAAAGAAGAAAATCTAATGACATGGCCTCCTTGTTCACCTGATCTGAACCCCATTGAGAACCTGTGGTCCATCATCAAATGTGAGATTTACAAGGAGGGAAAACAGTACAGCTCTCTGAACAGTGTCTGGGAGGCTGTGGTTGCTGCTGCACGCAATGTTGATGGTGAACAGATCAAAACACTGACAGAATCCATGGATGACAGGCTTTTGAGTGTCCTTGCAAAGAAAGGTGGCTATATTGGTCACTGATTTGTTTTTGTTTTGTTTTTGAATGTCAGAAATGTATATATGTTGAGATGTTATATTGGTTTCACTGGTAAAAATAAATAATTGAAATGGGTATATATTTGTTTTTTGTTAAGTTGCCTAATAATTATGCACAGTAATAGTCACCTGCACACACAGATATCCCCCTAAAATAGCTATAACTAAAAACAAACTAAAAACTACTTCCAAAACTATTCAGCTTTGATATTAATGAGTTTTTTGGGTTCATTGAGAACATGGTTGTTGTTCAATAATAAAATTAATCCTCAAAAATACAACTTGCCAAATAATTCTGCACTCCCTGTATATATATATTATTTTTTTGTATCTATAATGAACTTTTCCTAGTCCCCGCACCACTGTGATTTTATTTAGTAGCATATATATTTGTTCACTTTGTATGTGTATGTAGCCCTTCCTGTTGAACATTTTCCTGTGAACTTTTGCACCTGTATACAATCTGCAGGAGATGTTGCCTAGGCAACTATTAGACTGGTTGGTCATGTGATCAAGTGAAACTGAAAGAAGAGTGTAAGACACAGGAGGAAGCAGACATGTCAGAGCAGTGAAGGTGTGTGTGAGGCCTGGCTGTGAGAGAGCTGCAGACTTCATCTTGTAAAGTAACAGCATTCCTCTGCTGATTTAGTGTTTGCTGCCAGCTGCAGTCTGACCCTGTGAGAGAGCTGTGGAGAAGAATGCAGACAAAGTAAATGACTGGCAGACCTTGGAGTTTTCTTTCAGCCTGTTTAGTGGTAAGAAGTATCCTCTCTCCTTGTCATATTAACAGGGCATTCTGTCCATCACATAAACTTATAAACAGCTCTTCCTGTGGATTGCAGTTTCCTATGAGCTGTAACTGTTTAAATGCATGTGGATTACCTTAAAGGGCCCCAACATTTCTGTGCACCAACTGGTACCCATCAGCCATTAGGGTGAAGTCTGAGGGTGGGTTCGCAGGTGGTTTGGGAGGGTGCTGGGCCTGGTTAGAGAGAGTTGGTGTGTTAGTTAGTCACTGTATTTCTTGCCTTATTTTTTATTTGCCATAATCCTTTAATACATGTTCATACTGTTTTACTGTTATTACTGTGTGTGTTGTAGTTATTTATTATGTTCCTGTCTGGGAAACCCATTCTTGCCCTGGATGCCCAGTCAGGTGGAGGCACTGCCACAGTCATGTACCCCAACTCCCAGGTAGCGGAGACTCAGGATCAGCCTGCAGAGCACATGGAGGTAGCTGGGGTAAAGACCCACAGGGGTAATTGTGGGCCTAGGCCAAACCCCGTTACATTTGGTGGTACTGCTGAGATAAATTGGGGTACACCCAGTAAGGATACGTTAATTCCCCGGCCCACACTCCCATTTGTAACAGATTGGGCCCAGCAACAGAAGGTACCATTGCATCATGCAGTGATGATATGCCAGGTACCTCCCTATAGTGAAATAAAACATATCACCAAGTGCGTAGAGATTGTACTGGGAATAGAGATGGCTACCATCAGAGATATCCTGCATGATTCATATGGTCAAACTTACATGTTAGTATATTCCCATGCAGATTTGAGAGGCCGTCATAGGCCTACATGTCTATACCTTCTTGAAGCAGCTCCTGAAGGATGTCGCTTAGTGTATGCTCTCCCTGATAAGGAGGAAGGGGTTACACTGCAGCAACCCTCCAGTATAGGCCAAAGAGACTTTAATGTATCAAGTTATTCCCAGATTCTGTCCCCTTTGTCAGAGAAACCCGCCAGGAAATTACCGGTTACCCCTGTAGAGACTGGGGCCATCCCCAAACGAAATGTCTACTTTTCCAGTGTGCAAAGGACAACTGCCCCTAAGACCCAAGATCTAGTGGTTCCCTCATCTCCAACATCCCCAAAACCAGGCGATTCCCTATTGAGAGCCACAAGTTCAGGAGAGAGTAACATATCTGAAATACTGCAAAAACTTTCAGAAGCCATAGTAACAGCTACCCATACCCACAGTTACCGTAAGCTGAAAGTGTTTTCTGGGAATCAGCCTGTTCCTGCCGGGGAGGAACCCTTTAAGGCCTGGAAGGATAATGCTGTACAATTATTGGAAGAATGGTCTTGTACGGATAACATAAAAAAACAACGGATAATGGAGAGTCTTCGTTTCCCAGCTACGAATATGATAAGGCTGTTTAGGGGAGTGAATGAACAAGCTACTGCACAAGATTACCTGAAAGTTTTGCAGGATGCGTATGGAAAATCAGAGGACTCTGATGATCTATTAATTAAGTTCCTAGCCACTAAACAGAAGGAACATGAGAAAGCTTCAGACTATATCAATCGATTACAATTGTCACTGGGAAAACTGTTTCATAATGGAGCAGTCACTGCATCTGAGTTGGATGCTCGACTATCCAAACAAATTCAGAAGGGAGGCCTTAGCAATGATCCAGTCATGATCATGTTAAGAGTTAAGTTGGATGATCAAGTCTTGTCCTATTCCACACTGATCCGAAAAGCAAAAGTACTGGAGAACCAAATGTCCCCATCTCCTCCACAAAAAGGAAATTCTTCTAAAGCTGCAGAGAAAGAGGATATGGAACTGTTCGTCCTTAAAAAAAAGGTAGCTGAATTAGAATTATTGTCTAAGTCATTGCCAAGAAGAACAGATTATTCTCCTACCAGGAGGCAGCACCGCAGGGAGACCACAGGAAGGTTATTCCCAGAGGAACAGTCCCCCCAAGGGAACTGTTTTAAGTGTGGAAAATCAGGACATTTCAAGCGGGAGTGTCCCACTAATTCATCAGATACAGGAGTGGAAGTGCTAGCTATTGAGCTGGAGGAGGCTCAAGTTACCAGTCCTTTCAGGAAAAGAGGAAAAAAAAACCACACCCATGTTATCTGTGGGGGCCAAGATCGGGCCCAAATCTCTGATACAGTTACAAATAGAAGATATTCATGCCTCGGCCTTGTTAGATACTGGATCCCAGGTCACCATCATTAATAGAGACTTCTATGACCATCATCTAAAACATATTCCCCTGGAGCCAGCAGGAGAGTTGCAGTTGTGGGGAGTGGGATCTCAGGCCCAGCCTGTAGAGGGATGTATAAGAGTGACAATAACCATCCCACAGTTAAACACAGGAATGATCTGCCCTATGGAATTGGAAGCTCTTGTATGCTCCATGAAGAAAACAATGTGCGCCCCAATAATTTTGGGTACCAACGCAAGAATGGTGCAGGACATGTTCAGGGCCTACCTAACTGAAGTGGGAGATGTATCTCTAACCAGACTGATGGAAGTCAGCCCTGTTCTAGGGAAAGAGTGCCATCGACTAGCCCTACAAGCTAGACCAGGATCATGCCACTACTCGGGGAAAGAACCTTTATTTGTAAGGCCTGGAGAGACTAAGACTCTACGAGCCATAGCATCTATGCACCATGAAATATCAGGAGGAACCAGGCAATACCTCATTGAGTCCTTGCCTGAGGAGGATGCAAAAAAGGGGTGGACTCTCATACCTGAGGTGAAAGACTGGCGGAATCACTGGTGTAAAGATTTTCCGATAATGATAAGAAACTTAACACCCACAGAGATCAGAATTGATCGTCACCAGAAGATTGGTGTGATTCACTTGTTGGACCAAGTCTCTTCAGTAATGTCTGTAAAGGCAGAACAGGGAGGTGATCATGAAGGACCTATAGTTTTTGAACTGGAAGATTCTCCTCTACCACAAAAGTGGAGAGATAGCCTCCGATCCAAATTAGCTACTCGAGAGAAAGTCTTCTCCAGGAAAGAAATGGATGTGGGATGTGCAAAGAGTGCCACACATGCTATCAGACTTTCTGACCCAGCTCCTTTCAGAGAAAGATCAAGGAGAATACCCCCTCGAGATGTGGAAGATGTCCGGGATATACTCAAACAGATGGAAGAATCTGGCATTATTAGAGAGTCCAGAAGTCCATATGCCTCACCCATAGTGGTAGTTAGGAAAAAGAATGGCACAGTCCGGCTCTGCATAGACTATCGGACTTTAAACAAAAGGACTGTGCCAGATCAATATACTCTGCCACGGATAGAAGATCTGCTAGATGCCCTTTCTGGAAGCCAGTGGTTCAGCGTTCTGGACTTGAGGTCTGGGTATTATCAGGTACCCATGAAGAAGGAGGATCAGGAAAAGACAGCTTTCATCTGTCCCTTGGGATTCTACGAGTTTACCAGGATGCCCCAAGGGGTCACTGGAGCTCCCGCCACCTTTCAAAGGCTGATGGAGAAGACTGTGGGGGATATGAATCCCAAAGAGTGCCTAGTCTATCTTGATGACCTCATAGTGTTTGGAAGGACACCAGAAGAGCACGAACAGCGATTGCTGAAGGTGTTGGATCGACTCCAAGCAGAGGGTCTGAAATTATCAATAGACAAATGTCGGTTTGCCCAGAACTCTGTTACATATGTAGGTCACATTGTTTCCGCACAAGGTGTGACAACTGACCCGACCAAAATTGAAGCGGTGATGAACTGGCCCAGGCCAGATAACATCAGTGAGCTGCGCTCATTTCTTGGATTCTGCGGTTACTACCGGAGGTTTGTGAAAGACTATTCAAAGATTGCTCGAGAGCTACACAACCTGTTAAAGACTACCTCTGCTATAGAGGGTGTTAAGGCGCCAAGTCCTAAAGACTCCTTCGGAAAGAAATGGACCTCAGGATGCGAAGAAGCCTTCTTAATCTTGAAGAAAAGACTCACAGAAGCTCCTGTATTGGCATATTCAGATCCTGAGAAACCATATGTGCTCCATGTTGATGCCAGTATGGAAGGCCTAGGGGCCGTATTGCATCAGAGCTACCCGGAAGGGTTAAGACCAGTGGCCTACATAAGTAGAAGTCTAACTGGTGCAGAGAAAAACTATCCGGTCCATAAGCTAGAATTCTTGGCGCTCAAGTGGGCAATTGTGGACAAGTTACATGACTATTTATATGGAGCAACATTCGAGGTAAGGACGGATAACAATCCGCTTACTTATATTCAAACAACAGCAAAGCTGGATGCCACAGGGCATAGGTGGCTGGCAGCATTGTCGAACTATAGTTTCAGCCTTAAATACAAGCCAGGCCCTAAGAATGTCAGTGCGGATGCTCTGTCCCGCAGACCTGGACTTCCTCCTCATGAAGAAAAGGAGGAATGGGAAGAAATCCCTGTGCCTGGGGTAGGAGCCCTGTGCCAAACATATGTAGTGGCTGAGAGGCAGGATGAGTTCTCTGAACTCAGAGGAATAGACTCCATATGTCACTCCCCAGAAGCCGTACCAGAGGTATTCTGTGCTCCTGCAATGCTCCAACAGTGGTCTCACATAACCAATGAAGACAAGAAGAAAGCCCAGTCACAGGACTGGTATATAGGGACAGTCCTCAAGGCAATGAGAGCCAAGAACCCTAAATTACTGAGCTCCCTTCCCATTGGACAAAGAGATTTGTACCGGAGAGAATGGAGTAAACTACATCTAGAAGATGGAATCCTTTATAGAATTATAAAATACCATGACCACCCTGGTCGAAAGCAGCTAGTGTTACCTCATAGATATCGGGGAATGGTCCTAAGAGCCCTCCATGATCAACATGGGCATCTTGGGGTAGACAAGACCTATGGCCTGGTACAAGACCGGTTCTATTGGCCTCGCATGAGAGAACATGTTGAACATTATGTGAAGACCTGCAGAAGATGTATTCAGAGAAAGACTCTGCCTGTGAGAGCTGCCCCTATGGGCCACCTGAGAAGTACAGGACCCCTGGATCTTGTGTGCATGGACTATCTATGTATTGAGAATGATACTACCGGAATTGGGAATGTTCTGGTAGTAACAGACCATTTCACCAGATACGCTCAGGCTTTTCCCACTAAAGACCAGAAGGCTGTGACCGTAGCCAAGGTCCTCTGGCAGAAATATTTTATGCACTACGGTCTGCCCAATCGAATACATTCTGATCAAGGTAGAGACTTTGAGAGTAAGCTGATCAAAGAACTGTTGGATATGTTGCAGGTTCACAAGTCGAGAACAACACCCTACCACCCTGAGGGTGATGCCCAGCCTGAGCGTTTTAATAGGACACTCCTAGACATGCTCGGGACTCTGAAACAAGTGGAGAAGCGGTCCTGGAGTAAGCATGTAGAAGCCATGGTCCACGCATATAATTGCACAAGGCATGAGTCTACAGGATTCTCACCCTATTTCCTAATGTTTGGAAGGGAAGCCAGACTACCGATAGATGTCCGGTTGGGGGTGTCCCCAGATGGGACAAAGTCAGACTCTCACTTCCAGTATGTGAGGACCCTCAGACAAAACCTTCACAGTGCCTACGAGTTGGCCACTCAAGCTGCGGCAAAAATGGAGGAACGCAACAAAAGAAGATACGATACCAAAGTGAAGCATCGGGAAGTCCAAGCGGGAGATAAGGTTCTCCTCCGGAATCTAGGGGTACCTGGGAAACACAAATTAGCAGACAGATGGAAGGATACCGTATTTGAAGTTGTGTCTAAGCTAAAGGGGCTGCCAGTGTATAATATAAAAGGCCCAGAAGGCCGGATCAAAGCTTGGCATAGGAACCATCTACTACCAATAGCCTATATCGATGAAGAGGAAGGGAGTAGTAGTGAATGGGAGAAAAGCACAACGGAGAGTCCTGAAAATGAGGCAGTAGAGACTCCAGAAGCTCTTAGTGCTGAGGATCAATGGTGGTCTCCTCCTGCTGAGGAAACACAGCACTTTCCTTCCTCTCCTCCCTTAGCCTCCTCTACATTGAATCCCAACAGCCCCAACTTTGTGCCTGGGACCCCAAAAAGAGACTCTTGTATCATGGGAGAGCCAGGGTCTCAAGCATCTGGTGATCTCCCCACCCAAGTGGCCAGAGCTGAAGATTCCCAGGCACATTCTGGACTTCCTCAGAGAGAACAGAGACTGGGTACTAGAATACGACAGCCTCCCAGGGTTCTTACTTACGATCAAGTCGGAGAACCCAGTTATGTACATATGCCCCAGGTACAGTCTAAAATGGTTGATTTTCTGTATGCGGTTGCGGACATTATGAATGTTGGAACCCCTCTGTACTAGAATAAACTGTAAGATAGTTAACATTTGTTTATAGGACTGTTAGTGCATTTATTATTATTTATATGTTTTGTTTTTTCAATTACCTCTTGGTGGAACCTTGCCAGTGGAAGGCAAGGATTTTACGAGGGGGAGAATGTAGCCCTTCCTGTTGAACATTTTCCTGTGAACTTTTGCACCTGTATACAATCTGCAGGAGATGTTGCCTAGGCAACTATTAGACTGGTTGGTCATGTGATCAAGTGAAACTGAAAGAAGAGTGTAAGACACAGGAGGAAGCAGACATGTCAGAGCAGTGAAGGTGTGTGTGAGGCCTGGCTGTGAGAGAGCTGCAGACTTCATCTTGTAAAGTAACAGCATTCCTCTGCTGATTTAGTGTTTGCTGCCAGCTGCAGTCTGACCCTGTGAGAGAGCTGTGGAGAAGAATGCAGACAAAGTAAATGACTGGCAGACCTTGGAGTTTTCTTTCAGCCTGTTTAGTGGTAAGAAGTATCCTCTCTCCTTGTCATACTAACATGGCATTCTGTCCATCACATAAACTTATAAACAGCTCTTCCTGTGGATTGCAGTTTCCTATGAGCTGTAACTGTTTAAATGCATGTGGATTACCTTAAAGGGCCCCAACATTTCTGTGCACCAACTGGTACCCATCAGCCATTAGGGTGAAGTCTGAGGGTGGGTTCGCAGGTGGTTTGGGAGGGTGCTGGGCCTGGTTAGAGAGAGTTGGTGTGTTAGTTAGTCACTGTATTTCTTGCCTTATTTTTTATTTGCCATAATCCTTTAATACATGTTCATACTGTTTTACTGTTATTACTGTGTGTGTTGTAGTTATTTATTATGTTCCTGTCTGGGAAACCCATTCTTGCCCTGGATGCCCAGTCAGGTGGAGGCACTGCCACAGTCATGTACCCCAACTCCCAGGTAGCGGAGACTCAGGATCAGCCTGCAGAGCACATGGAGGTAGCTGGGGTAAAGACCCACAGGGGTAATTGTGGGCCTAGGCCAAACCCCGTTACATGTATTTTTAAATGTGATCAATCAAGGGTTCATTTTTGCCTTAGGTATAAATAGAGCCCTGTTGGTAGACTTAATCAATCTATGATTAAGCGCCACTAGGGTGCGCAAAACACATAGGACCTTGCTTTGCTTGTCTGTAACCTTGTCTGGGGATACCCCCCCCCCATTTTAATTTACTACTATAAACTTGTGTTTTATTTTTTTCTAACCTAGTAGTGCTTGCTCTTTTGTGTAATGATTCTTCCATGCAACCCATGCTAATGCACAATTCTGCAATTAGTAGGAAAGAAGTTAAAGTTATGAAAAATAGATTTCCATTATCACATCTAATTTTTGACGGTTAATTTGGGTTATTATAACTATAATAGCTATAGTGGTTCATTTCTGCATGACATAACCTACCAAATGGTTGCACAACATATCAAATCAGTGATGCTTCTGCATAATGTATCAAACAGTGGTGACCGTATATAAAACACACAAACCTGGAGGCAGGATGATCTGTTTTCTTTTTCACCATTATACCTAGACTCATACTAGCACATGTAAGAGGAGAATTTACCAAGCTGAAAATAGTTCTCAGGCAGAGAACCTGTCCACCTGCAATCACCACTTGCCACCGTGCTTTTTGTCAACCAAAGCTTGAAGAGTGTGCAGGGGCTGTGCAGTCATATATTTCAGCCTGATGCTTCCAGCTGTTCTAGATGACCTGCACTCTTTGCATATGTTTCAGAGTTCTATAAACAACAGACCAAGTGAAATAAATAGCAAATCATAAAGTAAAATTGTTTAAAACTGCATTTTAAAGAACACTATAGTTAACAGTAACCTGTTATATAATCAAATATGATTCAATAAAGTGTGAAGTAGCATTTCAAATCATAGTGAATCAGCTTCATTTGATGACATAAGAATTGGAGAGATTCATATTGTGTTATTCTGTCAGTGAATATAGCACAAATGCCTCAATCCTTATAAGGGTCCCAGGATTAATTATGCCAGCTCTGCCTGTGTGTCTCTCTTCCTGACTCAAGTCTGTAGTGTTCTCACCCCCCCCCCCTCCTTTTCTACCCTCTGAGCAGTGGCAGTTGTTGAAAGTTTAGGTTTGTGGGGTGGTTAGGATCCTATAAAAAATTGTCCCTGCAAATTCTGTTTTTCTAATAAACCTCAGATCCAAAAAAAAACCTGTCAGCCACAACTTTTAATAACAACATTTCCAGAACATAAGCAACATCAGGCCAGGAGCAAATGTGCATGACCCAAAAACATGCTACAATTGGGAAGCCATTCTTCTCAAAGGGGCATTAAAACAATTGTATGTGTGTATATATTTATGTGTATATATATATATTTATATATATATATATATATATATATATATATATATATATATATATATATATATATACATACAGTATTTACAGGGCTTTTTTTCTGCCGGTATGCAATGGTACGCCTTACCGGCACCTCTGCTAGTTAAAGCACACTTTACTTTATTATGCACACATATTTAGGCTGTCTGATTAGATCTAGATCATCAGGGACTTTTCAATCTGCGCTATTTCTAAGTCACACAATATTGTAGAGACATTTTGCGTATATTGTGAGAGACAGCCAGACCACACATGGAATAACTGACCGGGTGCTAGCAGGGAGTTTTACTGTTACTGAGCTGCTCTGCTTCTATTTGTAGTTTTACACAGCTGACCTGCTGTAACTTTCTTATGGTATGTAATTTATATTTTTATTTACAGTTCAGCGCAGGCAATAATAAATACCACCTGACAAGTCAATGGCAATGGGGCTCATAAAGTAGCGCTTGATTCCTGTATCTTTTGCATTCACATTGAAATTCTATGTAAATGTAAAAGATTCTTAATTTTCATATATGTATTGTTTAGCCCAATGCTGCAGTAAATGTTGCAGGCATTATCATTAATAGTTAAACTAAACATATTCCCTGCCCTTATGTTACTAAATTAGCCCTCCCGGCTGCAATGGAAGAGTGAAATTCATTAGCTCCATATTAAATAAGTGGAACTCCGGAAAAGCTGTCCTCAATGTTGCTTGAATTGTACTGCCGGCAACAAAATAGTGCAGGGCCGAGAACTGATGTGTGACCTTTCTTTCCATACAGACCTTACTAATCCTCTAATAGCTATAAACAAATAACCTCATTATGCAAGTTAATATAAAGTATTTGCTTATAACTACCATCCCAGAACGCTCCATTATTTCAAGCTATCTACCATATTGAGTGATTATAGCAATAGTTGTCTAGTGTTTTACATAGTTGTTGTGTAGTTGTATTCAACACTTGGAACAGTACCAAACTAACTGTATATATTTCCTCTCAAGCATTATGCCACTTTAGGTAATAATATTTTCTTATTGGTATTTAAAGGTTGTTTATATATTGACCAAAAGAATATGTTACATAAGATAGTAATTAATGGACCCACAAGTGGTCTTTATAGTCATGAACAATTATACTCCACTACCCAATTTTACTCAGCCAACAGTCCAGGAGTGAGGGATATACTTTCAAAAGGGGGAACATATTTTTCTATTTATCATTATGATTACATCAATAAAGTGTTACCTTTAATGTTATAAATAAAAAATGAGGTTTCTCAAAAATAACAATACATCTTAGCTGTAGATGCTTATTTTGAGATTTTGTCCATTCTTGGGTATGTATTACTGATGTACTTCGGATTATTGTTTTTTTGAAATGTAAGATGTTTATATGTGATATTTAAACCTCAATAAAAATTAAAATAAAAAAAATAAAAAATAGTGCAGGGACCGGTCAGTGATCCTGGTATGCAGAGATCACATACATCAGGAAAGGCAGCTGTGAGAGTTGGGAGAATGAGCCCTCTGTGCGAGTCACGGCCTCTTTCTAAAGCAGACTGGAAGATAAGTAAAAAGGTGATAGACCATTGCAAACATTCAAGCTCTAACTGATCCAGTACTTTCTCACTTATCTTCCAATCTGCTTTAGAAAGCGTCCATTGTTGTATCAGATTCTGCTCCTTTGTCAGAATTTGCTCCCTCTGACTGTGCATGCTCTGTATGACGTAATCTCGCTCCACATATGTTAAATAGGAATGTGTAGAATGAGATTATGTCAATCAGCAAAATGCGCAGTCAGAGCATGCGCTGTTAGATCGCTTGTCACGATGAGGAGGATAAAGGCTACAATTACAGCGTGTCCTGCATACAGTATATATATATAATATATATATATATATATATATATATATATATATACTCACTATGGTGTCATATTGAATTTCTGACTCGTCCTTGATTCTCCTTCTAGCGGTGTTCTTTAAGGTGGAATTATATACCGGCTGAGATTACACATATTCTCTCTCCCCCCTTCCCTCATCCCAAGCTTCATCCAAACATCGCTTCTAATTAACCCCATGCAGTGTAGCCTTTATCCTCCTCACTGTGACAAGCAATCTAACAGCGCATGCGCACATTTGTTTGGGCAGCAAAATCCGACACTACAGCTTCCAAGTCAGAATCTGCTCCCTCTGACTGCGCATATTGCTGATTGACATAATCGCATTCCACACATTCCTATTTAACATGTGGAGCGAGATTACGTCATACAGAGCATGCGCAGTCAGAGGGAGCAAATTCTGACAAAGAAGCAGAATCTGATAGAACATAGTGGGGGGTAGTTATCAAGCCGTCTACTTTTCTGGCTTCGCCGGCCCAATACGTCCGCCTAAGCTCGCCTACCTTCGCCGCCGCGGACCTTGAATACGTTCGCCTAAGTTATCAAATAAAGCTGTCAAAAAGCCGCGGGGCGATGAGCAGCGGACTGTGACAGTTATCACTCATCCGATCTCGCTGCCCTTCGGCTTTTTCCCAGCTTTATTGCTAGCCTGTCACTAAGCACTCACACTAAACTACACTGTTCTACCCCCTATACCGGCGCCCCCGGAGGCCCCCGCAACTAAATAAAGTTACTAACCCCTAAACCGCCGCTCCTAGACCCCGACGCAAGTCTTATAAATGTATTAACCCCTAAACCGCCGCTCCTAGACCCCGCCGCAAGTCTTATAAATGTATTAACCCCTAAACCGCCGCTCCCGGACACCGCTGCCACCTACATTATACCTAGTAACCCCTATCCTGCCCCCCCTATACCGTCGCCCTCTATTATAAAATTATTAACCCCTATCCTGCTGATCCCGCACCTCTCCGCAACTAAATAAATAGTTTAACCCCTAAACCGCCGCTCCATGAACCCGCCGCAACCTATAATAAATTTATTAACCCCTATCCTGCCCCCCACTACGCCGCCGCCACTGTAATAAAATGATTAACCCCTAAACCTAAGTCTAACCCTAACCATAACGCCCCCCTAACTTAAATATTAATTAAATACATCTAAATAAATTAACTCTTATTAACTAAATGAATCCTATTTAAAACTAAATACTTACTTATAAAATAAACCCTAATATAGCTACAATATAAATAATAATTATATTCTAGCTATCTTAGGATTTATATTTATTTTACAGGTACCTTTCAATTTATTTTAACCATGTACAATAACTATTAAATAGTTATTAACTATTTAATAGCTTACCTAGCTAAAATAAAGAGAAATTTACCTGTGAAATAAATCCTAACCTAAGTTACAATTACACCTAACACTACACTATACTTTAATAAATTATTCCTATTTAAAAATAAATACTTACCTGTAAAATAAACCCTAAGATAGCTACAATGTAATTAATACTTATATTATAGCTATCTTAGGATTTATATTTAGTTTACAGGTAACTTTGTATTTATTTTAGCTAGTTAGAATAGTTATTAAATAGTTATTAACTATTTAATAACTACCTAGCTAAAAGAAATACAAAATTACCTGTAAAATAAATCCTAACTTAAGTTACAATTAAACCTAATACTACACTATCATTAAATTAACTAAATAAACTACCTACAAATAACTACAATGAAATACAATTACATAAACTAACTAAAGTACAAAAAATAAAAAAAGCTAAGTTACAAAAAATAAAAAATTAAGTTACAAACATGTTAAAAATATTACAACAATTTTAAGCTACTTACACCTAATCTAAGCCCCCTAATAAAATAACAAACCCCCCCCCAAATAAAAAAAATCCCTACCCTATTCTAAATTACATAAATTTCAAAGCTCTTTTACCTTACCAGCCCTTAAAAGGGCCATTTGTGGGGGCATGCCCCAAAAAGTTCAGCTCTTTTGCCTGTAAAATAAAAATACAACCCCCCCCAACATTAAAACCCACCACCCACATACCCCTAATCTAACCCAAACCCCCCTTACTAAAACCTAACACTAATCCCCTGAAGATCATCCTACCTTGAGTCGTCTTCACTCAGCCGAGCCACCGATGGAACTGAAGAGGACATCCGGAGCGGAAGAAGTTAATCCTCCAAGCGGCGCTGAAGAAATCTTCCATCCGATGAAGTCATCATCCAGGCGGCGCTGAAGAAGTCTTCGATCCGGCCGATGTCATCTTCAAAGAGGCGCTGAAGAGGTCTTCTATCCGGGCGAAGTCATCTTCCAAGCCGGGTCTTGAATCTTCCTTCCGCCGACGCGGAACCACCTTCTTCACCGACGGACTACGACGAATGACGGCTCCTTTAAGGGACGTCATCCAAGATGGCGTCCCCTCAATTCCGATTGGCTGATAGGATTCTATCAGCCAATCGGAATTAAGGTAGGAAAATCTGATTGGCTGATGGAATCAGCCAATCAGATTCAAGTTCAATCTGATTGGCTGATCCAATCAGCCAATCAGATTGAGCTCGCATTCTATTGGCTGATCGGAACAGCCAATAGAATGCGAGCTCAATCTGATTGGCTGATTCCATCAGCCAATCAGATTTTTCCTACCTTAATTCCGATTGGCTGATAGAATCCTATCAGCCAATCGGAATTGAGGGGACGCCATCTTGGATGACGTCCCTTAAAGGAGCCGTCATTCGTCGTAGTCCGTCGGTGAAGAAGGTGGTTCCGCGTCGGCGGAAGGAAGATTCAAGACCCGGCTTGGAAGATGACTTCGCCCGGATAGAAGACCTCTTCAGCGCCTCTTTGAAGATGACATCGGCCGGATCGAAGACTTCTTCAGCGCCGCCTGGATGATGACTTCATCGGATGGAAGATTTCTTCAGCGCCGCTTGGAGGATTAACTTCTTCCGCTCCGGATGTCCACTTCGGTTCCATCGGTGGCTCGGCTGAGTGAAGACGACTCAAGGTAGGATGATCTTCAGGGGATTAGTGTTAGGTTTTTGTAAGGGGGGTTTGGGTTAGATTAGGGGTATGTGGGTGGTGGGTTTTAATGTTGGGGGGGGGTTGTATTTTTCTTTTACAGGCAAAAGAGCTGAACTTTTTGGGGCATGCCCCCACAAATGGCCCTTTTAAGGGCTGCTAAGGTAAAAGAGCTTTGAAATTTATGTAATTTAGAATAGGGTAGGGATTTTTTTTATTTTGGGGGGGTTTGTTATTTTATTAGGGGGCTTAGATTAGGTGTAAGTAGCTTAAAATTGTTGTAATATTTTTAACATGTTTGTAACTTAATTTTTTATTTTTTGTACTTTAGTTAGTTTATGTAATTGTATTTCATTGTAGTTATTTGTAGGTAGTTTATTTAGTTAATTTAATGATAGTGTAGTATTAGGTTTAATTGTAACTTAAGTTAGGATTTATTTTACAGGTAATTTTGTATTTCTTTTAGCTAGGTAGTTATTAAATAGTTAATAACTATTTAATAACTATTCTAACTAGCTAAAATAAATACAAAGTTACCTGTAAACTAAATATAAATCCTAAGATAGCTATAATATAAGTATTAATTACATTGTAGCTATCTTAGGGTTTATTTTACAGGTAAGTATTTAGTTTTAAATAGGAATAATTTATTAAAGTATAGTGTAGTGTTAGGTGTAATTGTAACTTAGGTTAGGATTTATTTCACAGGTACATTTCTCTTTATTTTAGCTAGGTAAGCTATTAAATAGTTAATAACTATTTAATAGTTATTGTACATGGTTAAAATAAATTGAAAGGTACCTGTAAAATAAAAATAAATCCTAAGATAGCTATAATATAATTATTATTTATATTGTAGCTATATTAGGGTTTATTTTAAAGGTAAGTATTTAGTTTTAAATAGGATTCATTTAGTTAATAAGAGTTAATTTATTTAGATTTATTTAATTAATATTTAAGTTAGGGGGCGTTAGGGTTAGGGTTAGACTTAGGTTTAGGGGTTAATAATTTTATTACAGTGGCGGCGGCGTAGTGGGGGGCAGGATAGGGGTTAATAAATTTATTATAGGTGGCGACGGTGTAGGGGGGGCAGATTAGGGGTTAATACATTTAATATAGGTTGCGGCGGGTTCAGGGAGCGGCGGTTTAGGGGTTAATACATTTATTATAGTTGCGGTGGGCTCCGGGAGCGGCGGTTTAGGGGTTAATATGTATAGAGTAGCTTGCGGTGGGCTCCGGGAGCGGCGGTTTAGGGGGTAATAACTTTATTTAGTTGTGGCGGTGTAGGGGGGGACAGATTAGTGGTGTTTAGACTCGGGGTACATGTTAGGGTGTTAGGTGTAGACAGCTCCCATAGAAATCAATGGGATGTCTGGCAGCAGCGAACTTGTACTTTCGCTATGGTCAGACTCCCATTGATTCCTATGGGATCCGCCGCCTCCAGGGGTGGCGGATTGAAAACCAGGTACGCTGGGCCGTAAAAGTGCCGAGCTTACCTGCTAGTTTTTTGATAGCTAGCAAAAGTAGTGAGATTGTGCCGCACTTGTGTGCGGAACATCTGGAGTGACGTAAGAATCGATCTGTGTCGGACTGAGTCCGGCGAATCGAAGCTTACGTCACAAAATTCTACTTTTGCCGGTCTCGAGCCTTTGATAACTAAGGCGAATCAGCCTCGCCACAAATACGCTGCGGAATTCCAGCGTATTTGAGGTTGACGGCTTGATAACTACCCCCCAGTGTCTCACACAGAGGGCTTCTTCTCCCAACTCTCACAGCTGCCTTTCCTGATGTATGTGATCTCTGCATACCAGGATCACTGACCGGTCCCTGCACTATTTCAAATAAGGCTCCTGATGTCACAATGCAGGAAGTTAAACCCTGCAAGCCAAATGTTTTATCCACCACAATATGGAAAAATTGTCCAGTAGCGGCTGAGAGGGAGGCAGGAAAAGAAGACTGATAGATAGCAGATGCAGCAATGAGTAAAAAGTCCCTGTGAAATCTGGAATAACTACTTGAAATAATGCTGAAAGCATTAGCCAACACGGGAACTGTTCTATTGCTTTCTATGTAGTGTGGTGTGTGTGTCTTTTTGACTTTAGAATGCGTTACGGATCTTGGAGGTAGAGGCTGTACCGCTCACTTTTTGGCCTCCCAGGACAGACTCGTAATACCAGCGCTATGGAAGTCCCATAGAAAAAAGGGTTTACGAAGCTTACGTAAGTCGTTTTGCGGTAAGGCCAAAGAAGTGTGCGATGCCCCTAAACCTGCAAGACTCGTAATAGCAGCGGTAGTGAAAAAGCAGCGTTAGGACCTGTTAACGCTGCTTTTTCAGCTTAACGCAAAACTCGTAATCTAGCCATTTGTATTTAGATTTAAATAGGTATTATTTAGTTAATAATATAAACTTTAATTTAGGTCTATTTAAATTATTTTATAGTTAGGGGGTGTTAGGTTTAGGGTTAGGTTTAGGGGATAATATAGTTTAATTTAGGTTGTTGCGATGTGGGGGCCGGCGGTTTAGAGGTTAATATGTTTAGTTAGTGTTGGCGATATGGGTGGGTGCGGTTTAGAGGTTAATAGGTTTAGTTAGTGTCTGCGATGTCGGGGAACTGCGATTTAGGGGTTAATACGTTTAGTTTGTGTTGACGATGTTTGGGAACGGCGCTTTAGGGGTTAATAGGTTTAGGTAGAGTTGGCGATGTGGGGGGGTGCGGTTTAGGGGTTAATAGTTTTAGTTAGTGTCGGCAATGTCGGGAAATGGCGGTTTAGGGTTTAATACTTTATTTCATGATTTATTTAGTGTTGGCGATGTTTGGGAACAGCGGGTTTAGGGGTTAATAGGTTTAGGTAGTGTTGGCAATCTGTGGGGATGCAGTTTAGAGGTTAATAGGTTTAGTTTGTGTCGGTGATGTTGGGGAACTGCGGTTTTGGGGTTAATAACTTTATTTAGTGGCAGCGTTGGTGGTGTCGGTTTAACATAATTTTGTTTCGGCAATCGCCGGAACATTAGTTAGAAATAACGATTCGTCCGTAATAAAGATTCGGTCCGCCATTGATAATAATTCGGTAATGGTTTTGAATGCATCCGAATTTTATCATTCAGAACGACACAAATAAATTCTGAAACCGAATTACCGACGCATACCGAATTCTTATGAATGTCTCGAACCAAATTTTTTTACAACCCGAATCAAAACGAAACAATGCAAACCAAATTTTTCGATCGTGCACAAGTCAATTTCTAACTATATTTTTGTCAGGGTGCCAGGAATCAGACTGAGACGAGAAGTGCAAAAATAATCACACCTTTATTAATAACAAAAAATACTAAAAAGTCCACAAGCCAAACAACAAGCCAGGAGTCAAAGCCAGAGCTGGTAGTCAGACGAGCTGCGTCAGGAGCCAAAGCGAATAGTCAGACGAGCTGAGACAGGAGCCAAAGCGAGTAGTCAGACAAGCCGGAATCAGGAACAAGGAGAACAACAGATTCAGGAACAAGCCAGGGATCAGGAACCAGAAGGGACGTCAGACAGCCAGGTAATACACAGGAACTGGAACTCAAAAACAGGTCTGATACAATGCAAGGGCAAAGCATACTGAACAGAGGCCCTTTAAATAATAAGTGATGACATCACAATTCTTAGACTGCAACCTGTCTCACACGGATGATGTACACCATCCTGGCCATAAGAGGGCGTGCAGGAAATGAGCAGCATCACACACTCTGCACCGGACTCAGGTGAGTAAAATGACTGCCAGCAGCACATGGCAAACAAAGCAGGGATAAAACCCTGACAGTACCCTCCCCTCAACGACCTCTCCCCCGTGGGAGGACAAAAGGCTTATTGGGGAAACGGGCATGGAAGGCACGGAGGAGGGCGGGAGTGTGAACATCAAAGGAGGGAACCCATGAACGCTCCTCCGGACCATAGCCCCTCCAGTGAACCAAATACTGTACACGGCCCCATGACATACGAGAGTCAATAATGCTGCTGACCTCATATTCTTCATGGTTGTCAACAGAGATAGGACAGGGACGAGGCAATACAGTGGTAAACTGATTACAAATCAATGGTTTCAAGAGGGAGACATGAAACACATTGGAGATTTGCATTGCAGGAGGAAGGTCAAGAGCGTAGGCCACAGGATTGACCCATCGGAGTATTTGAAAAGGACCAACATAATGGGGAGCCAGTTTATTGGAAGGCGCACAAAGGTTCAAGTTGTGGGAGGACAGCCAAACCCTCTCACCAACCTGGTAGGAAGGCGCGGGCAGACACCTATAATCAGCCTGGAACTTTTGGCGCTGCATAGAACGATGAAGGCAATCCTGAATCTGCACCCATGTGGAACGGAGTTGCCGGAGATGATCCTCCAAAGCTGGAATACTCTGAGACATGAATGAATACGGCAACAAGGATGGTTGAAACCCATAATTCACCATGAACGGGGATACTAGGAGGAAGCATTATTAGCACTATTACGAGCAAACTCTGCCCAAGGTAACAGTTCAGACCAATTATTGTGGTGATCTGATACATAGCAACGGAGTAACTGTTCCAGAGCTTGATTAGACCATTCCAAAGCCCCATTGGATTGAGGGTGATATGCCGAGGAGAATGAAAGCTGGATCCCCATTTGAGCACAAAAGGAACGACAAAATCTGGAGACAAACTGGCTACCCCGGTCCGACACTATCTCCTTGGGTAACCCATGTAAATAAAAAAGACCTCCCGGGCAAAAATTGAAGCAAGCTCATGAGCAGTAGGCAGCTTCTTTTATGGAATGCAATGTGACATTTTAGAAAAACGGTCAACCACCATAAGGATAACAGTATTGCCATTGGAAACAGGGAGCTCGACAATGAAGTCCATGGAAAGATGTGTCCAAGGACGCTCACCATTAGCAATAGGTTGAAGAAGACCCACAGGAAGACATTGAGGAGTCTTATTCTGTGCACAAACTGAGCAGGAGGCAACATACACAGAAACATCAGAACGAAGACCTGGCCACCAGAATTGTCGAGTGACAGACCAAATCATTTGGTTCTTGCCTCGGTGACCTGGGTCTATAGGATAGTGGTAAGTGTGCAAAAGTTTAGTTAGAAGATTCTCAGGAACAAAACACTTACCACTAGGTTTCTCAGAAGGTGCATGGGTTTTTGCAGCTAGGATCTCCTCCCCAAGGGACACGTCAAATTAGTATGTATGGTAGCCAAAATATGGTCAGGAGGTATAACAGGCGTAGGTACAGACTCCTCCTTGGACAGAGACGAAAATTGTCGAGAGAGGGCATCAGCCCTAACATTCTTACTACCAGGTAGGTAGGAGACCTCATAATTAGACAAAAATAGCGCCCATCTGGCCTGTCAGGGCGACAAACGTTTTGCTTCGGATAGATAAGTTAAATTCTTGTGGTCAGTAAGAATGAGCACTGGTACGTTAGTACCCTCGAGAAGGTGCCTCCATTCCTTGAGTGTCAAAATTATGGCTAGTAATTGCCTGTCGCCAATTTCATAATTGCACTCCGCTGGAGACAATTTCTTAGAGAAGAAACCGCACAGATGCAAGGAACAGTCAGGCGTAGGATGTTGAGACAAGAGGGCACCTACTCCAGTCTCAGACGCATCGACCTCAAGAACGAAAGACAGGACAGGGTTAGGATGAGCCAGAACTTGAGTGGCAGCAAATGGAGTCTTACGACTATCAAAGGCCTAAATGGCAGTAGGAGACCAATGGAGTGGATCATTCTCTTTATGGGTCATGTCTGTGATAGGTTTGACCAAGGAAGAAAAGTTTTTCATAAACATTCTATAGTAATTGGCGAACCCCAAAAAATGTTGAATAGACCGAAGACCAACTGGGCGAGGCCACTGCAGAACTGCAGACAACTTGTCAGGATCCATGGAGAACCCTGCAACGGAGATAACATAACCAAGGAAGGTTACTTGAGTCTGATGGAACTCACATTTCTCGAGTTTACAAAACAGGCCGTTCTCACATAGTCTCTGAAGAACCTGTGTAACATCGCAACAATGAGCCTCAAGTGTGGGTGAGTGTATGAGGATGTCGTCTAAGTACACCACAACACACTGTTGCAACATATCTCATAGGTCATCATTAATAAATTCCTGGAAAACAGCAGGAGCATTACAAAGACCAAAGGGCATTACATGATATTTATAATGCCCGCTCCTGGTGTTAAATGCTGTTTTGCATTCGTGGCCCTCCTTGATCCTAACGAGATTGTACGCTCCTCTCAGATCAAGTTCAGAAAAGACCGTAGCTCCCTTGAGGCGGTCAAAGAGTTCCGTAATGAGCGGAATAGGGTAAGCATTCTTAATAGTAAGGCGATTAAAACCCCTATAATTGATGCATGGTCTTAACTCGTTTTGCAGGGCTAGTGCAAATTGATCCAAGCAGTGATCCTGTTCATCCATCCTGGAAATGATGGTAGGTAAAGGTGGATTATTAGCACCATCAGGATTCATGGCCCTTGCGTAATGTCAGGGTGCCAGGAATCAGACTGAGATGAGAAGTGCAAAAATAATCACACTTTTATTAATAATAAAAAATAATAAGAAATCCACAAGTCAAACAACAAGCCAGGAGTCAAAACCCGAGCTGGTAATCAGATGAGCCGAGACAGGAGCCAAAGCGAGTAGTCAGACAAGCCGGAATCAGGAACAAGAACAACAGAGTCAGGAACAAGCCAGGGATCAGGAACCAGGAGGGACGTCAGACAGCCAGGTAATACACAGGAATTGGAACTCACAAACAGGTCTGAGATAATGCAAGGGCAAAGCATTCTAAACAGAGGCCCTTTAAATAATAAGTGATGACATCACAATTCTGAGACTGCAACCTGTCTCACACGGATGATGTACCCTAGCCTGGCCATAAGAGGGCATGCAGGAAATGAGCAGCATCACACACCAGACTCAGCAAGAGAGGTGAGTAAAATGGCTGCCAGCAGCACATGGTAGACAAGGCAGGGAAAAAACCCTGACAGTTTTTTCTCATCCTTTAGCTTAGAGCTCCTCTGGTGGCCAATTTTATTAATTACACTTTGAAATTTACATATATTTTTAATTTTAGATTGTTTTTTCTCCTCCCTTATTAACGTATATTTTAGTTTATGAATTTAATAAATATCATTTTTAATTAATTAATTTACATATATTTAAATTATTTCTTGTGATGTGAGTCACCAAGATCTGAGGGCCTGTTATGGAACACTCTTTGGGCAGGGGGTACATGGACTTAAGAATACCCAGAGACTGCATGAAAATGTGCAATTTTATATGCTTGACACGACGGGGGCTACTTATCAAGCCGTCTACTTTTCTGGCTTCGCCGGCCCAATACGTCCGCCTAAGCTCGCCTACCTTCGCCGCCGCGGACCTTGAATACGTTCGCCTAAGTTATCAAATAAAGCTGTCAAAAAGCCGCGGGGCGATGAGCAGCGGACTGTGACAGTTATCACTCATCCGATCTCGCTGCCCTTCGGCTTTTTCCCAGCTTTATTGCTAGCCTGTCACTAAGCACTCACACTAAACTACACTGTTCTACCCCCTATACCGGCGCCCCCGGAGGCCCCCGCAACTAAATAAAGTTACTAACCCCTAAACCGCCGCTCCTAGACCCCGACGCAAGTCTTATAAATGTATTAACCCCTAAACCGCCGCTCCTAGACCCCGCCGCAAGTCTTATAAATGTATTAACCCCTAAACCGCCGCTCCCGGACACCGCTGCCACCTACATTATACCTAGTAACCCCTATCCTGCCCCCCCTATACCGTCGCCCTCTATTATAAAATTATTAACCCCTATCCTGCTGATCCCGCACCTCTCCGCAACTAAATAAATAGTTTAACCCCTAAACCGCCGCTCCATGAACCCGCCGCAACCTATAATAAATTTATTAACCCCTATCCTGCCCCCCACTACGCCGCCGCCACTGTAATAAAATGATTAACCCCTAAACCTAAGTCTAACCCTAACCATAACGCCCCCCTAACTTAAATATTAATTAAATAAATCTAAATAAATTAACTCTTATTAACTAAATGAATCCTATTTAAAAATAAATACTTACCTTTAAAATAAACCCTAATATAGCTACAATATAAATAATAATTATATTCTAGCTATCTTAGGATTTATTTTTATTTTACAGGTACCTTTCAATTTATTTTAACCATGTACAATAACTATTAAATAGTTATTAACTATTTAATAGCTTACCTAGCTAAAATAAAGAGAAATGTACCTGTGAAATAAATCCTAACCTAAGTTACAATTACACCTAACACTACACTATACTTTAATAAATTATTCCTATTTAAAAATAAATACTTACCTGTAAAATAAACCCTAAGATAGCTACAATGTAATTAATAATTATATTATAGCTATCTTAGGATTTATATTTATTTTACAGGTAACTTTGTATTTATTTTAGCTAGTTAGAATAGTTATTAAATAGTTATTAACTATTTAATAACTACCTAGCTAAAAGAAATACAAAATTACCTGTAAAATAAATCCTAACTTAAGTTACAATTAAACCTAATACTACACTATCATTAAATTAACTAAATAAACTACCTACAAAGAACTACAATGAAATACAATTACATAAACTAACTAAAGTACAAAAAATAAAAAAAGCTAAGTTACAAAAAATAAAAAATTAAGTTACAAACATGTTAAAAATATTACAACAATTTTAAGCTACTTACACCTAATCTAAGCCCCCTAATAAAATAACAAACCCCCCCAAAATAAAAAAAATCCCTACCCTATTCTAAATTACATAAATTTCAAAGCTCTTTTACCTTACCAGCCCTTAAAAGGGCCATTTGTGGGGGCATGCCCCAAAAAGTTCAGCTCTTTTGCCTGTAAAATAAAAATACAACCCCCCCCCCAACATTAAAACCCACCACCCACATACCCCTAATCTAACCCAAACCCCCCTTACAAAAACCTAACACTAATCCCCTGAAGATCATCCTACCTTGAGTCGTCTTCACTCAGCCGAGCCACCGATGGAACTGAAGAGGACATCCGGAGCGGAAGAAGTTAATCCTCCAAGCGGCGCTGAAGAAATCTTCCATCCGATGAAGTCATCATCCAGGCGGCGCTGAAGAAGTCTTCGATCCGGCCGATGTCATCTTCAAAGAGGCGCTGAAGAGGTCTTCTATCCGGGCGAAGTCATCTTCCAAGCCGGGTCTTCAATCTTCCTTCCGCCGACGCGGAACCACCTTCTTCACCGACGGACTACGACGAATGACGGCTCCTTTAAGGGACGTCATCCAAGATGGCGTCCCCTCAATTCCGATTGGCTGATAGGATTCTATCAGCCAATCGGAATTAAGGTAGGAAAATCTGATTGGCTGATGGAATCAGCCAATCAGATTGAGCTCGCATTCTATTGGCTGTTCCGATCAGCCAATAGAATGCGAGCTCAATCTGATTGGCTGATTGGATCAGCCAATCGGATTGAACTTGAATCTGATTGGCTGATTCCATCAGCCAATCAGATTTTCCTACCTTAATTCCGATTGGCTGATAGAATCCTATCAGCCAATCGGAATTGAGGGGACGCCATCTTGGATGACGTCCCTTAAAGGAGCCGTCATTCGTCGTAGTCCGTCGGTGAAGAAGGTGGTTCCGCGTCGGCGGAAGGAAGATTGAAGACCCGGCTTGGAAGATGACTTCGCCCGGATAGAAGACCTCTTCAGCGCCTCTTTGAAGATGACATCGGCCGGATCGAAGACTTCTTCAGCGCCGCCTGGATGATGACTTCATCGGATGGAAGATTTCTTCAGCGCCGCTTGGAGGATTAACTTCTTCCGCTCCGGATGTCCTCTTCAGTTCCATCGGTGGCTCGGCTGAGTGAAGACGACTCAAGGTAGGATGATCTTCAGGGGATTAGTGTTAGGTTTTTGTAAGGGGGGTTTGGGTTAGATTAGGGGTATGTGGGTGGTGGGTTTTAATGTTGGGGGGGGGGTTGTATTTTTATTTTACAGGCAAAAGAGCTGAACTTTTTGGGGCATGCCCCCACAAATGGCCCTTTTAAGGGCTGGTAAGGTAAAAGAGCTTTGAAATTTATGTAATTTAGAATAGGGTAGGGATTTTTTTTTATTTTGGGGGGGTTTGTTATTTTATTAGGGGGCTTAGATTAGGTGTAAGTAGCTTAAAATTGTTGTAATATTTTTAACATGTTTGTAACTTAATTTTTTATTTTTTGTAACTTAGCTTTTTTTATTTTTTGTACTTTAGTTAGTTTATGTAATTGTATTTCATTGTAGTTCTTTGTAGGTAGTTTATTTAGTTAATTTAATGATAGTGTAGTATTAGGTTTAATTGTAACTTAAGTTAGGATTTATTTTACAGGTAATTTTGTATTTCTTTTAGCTAGGTAGTTATTAAATAGTTAATAACTATTTAATAACTATTCTAACTAGCTAAAATAAATACAAAGTTACCTGTAAAATAAATATAAATCCTAAGATAGCTATAATATAATTATTAATTACATTGTAGCTATCTTAGGGTTTATTTTACAGGTAAGTATTTATTTTTAAATAGGAATAATTTATTAAAGTATAGTGTAGTGTTAGGTGTAATTGTAACTTAGGTTAGGATTTATTTCACAGGTACATTTCTCTTTATTTTAGCTAGGTAAGCTATTAAATAGTTAATAACTATTTAATAGCTATTGTACATGGTTAAAATAAATTGAAAGGTACCTGTAAAATAAAAATAAATCCTAAGATAGCTAGAATATAATTATTATTTATATTGTAGCTATATTAGGGTTTATTTTAAAGGTAAGTATTTAGTTTTAAATAGGATTCATTTAGTTAATAAGAGTTAATTTATTTAGATTTATTTAATTAATATTTAAGTTAGGGGGCGTTAGGGTTAGGTTTAGGGGTTAATCATTTTATTACAGTGGCGGCGGCGTAGTGGGGGGCAGGATAGGGGTTAATAAATTTATTATAGGTGGCGACGGTGTAGGGGGGGCAGATTAGGGGTTAATAAATGTATTATAGGTGGCGACGGTGTAGGGGGGGCAGGATAGGGGTTAATACATTTAATATAGGTTGCGGCGGGTTCAGGGAGCGGCGGGTTAGGGGTTAATACATTTATTATAGTTGCGGTGGGCTCCGGGAGCGGCGGTTTAGGGGTTAATATGTATAGAGTAGCTTGCGGTGGGCTCCGGGAGCGGCGGTTTAGGGGGTAATAACTTTATTTAGTTGCGGCGGTGTAGGGGGGGTCAGATTAGTGGTGTTTAGACTCGGGGTACATGTTAGGGTGTTAGGTGTAGACAGCTCCCATAGAAATCAATGGGATGTCTGTCAGCAGCGAACTTGTACTTTCGCTATGGTCAGACTCCCATTGATTCCTATGGGATCCGCCGCCTCCAGGCTGGCGCTTTGAAAACCAGGTACGCTGGGCCGTAAAAGTGCCGAGCGTACCTGCTAGTTTTTTGATAGCTAGCAAAAGTAGTGAGAATGTGCCGCACTTGTGTGCGGAACATCTGGAGTGACGTAAGAATCGATCTGTGTCGGACTGAGTCCGGCGGATCGAAGCTGACGTCACAAAATTCTACTTTTGCCGGTCTCGAGCCTTTGATAACTAAGGCGTATCAGCCTCGCCACAAATACGCTGCGGAATACGCAGCGTATTTGAGGTTGACGGCTTGATAACTACCCCCCGACATGTACTTTCATAACTCTGTCTTATGTCCACCTCACCCTGTATCCATAGATACAGGATGGGTACAGGGTGTGACTCTATAAAAATAAAGTGGGCATAAAGGACTTACTAGTTAATAAGAGCTGTTTTAATGTTTTCTTATATGAGGTGTTGATGTTTCAGATCTGATTGTGTCTCAGGCTTCTGTCTGGTTAAACTGATTGTGTTTCTGTGTGATTATATTAACTAGACTGCCCAAAATCAGATTGTCTGAGTAAAATTTCTTCCCCAGTTAAGTGAACGTAAAGTTATCATGTATTGAAGACAATCTACCATTTATCAATATAACCTTACTGTAGTTATTTTTGTGATTTTTGTAATAGTTTGCTTAAAATTTTTATTTCCAATTCCCTACCGTTTGGCTCCCGACTCCTCCCAAGCCTATTTTGTGACGTCTTCAGCGGTTCCACCTGCTCTCTACGTCTCTGAAATGTGCATTCACGATTCCGGATTAAGATGGGCATGCGCTATTTGCCGATGCTGCTTTTCTATGCGCATGCGCTAATCGCTGATCTGTATGAAGCCAATGACGTAGTATGGGATTCCTACCTGATAGTAAGATGCATGTGGGAAACGGGAGCGGCGCATTACAATTGAAAGAAATATTTAATAGCGCATGTGCTGTAGACTAAAGGGGCGGATGACGTGGAGTGACGGTCGACTAAAGGCCAAAATTTCAATTGGAAAAGATAAAAACGTAATCTACAGAAAAAAAAATATATATATATACGGGTTGAATTTGTTGACGTATAGAAAGCGCTTTATAAAGGTGATGGGATCCATTTATCATTGTGCGGACGAACATGAACCGCTATAGGGAACCATGTCTGCCGCACATCGATAAATGCCGACAGCGTACGCTGCCGGCAATTATCATTGCACCAGCAGTTCTTGTGAACTGCTGGTGCAATACCGCCACCTGCAGATTTGCGACCAGGCCGCTAGCAGTGGGTGTCAATCAGCCCAATCGTACATGATCGGGCGGATTGCTATACGCCACCTCAGAGGCGGCACATGAGTTAAGGAGCAGTGGTCTGAAGGCTTGCACGGAAACAAGTGGAACAGGGACCATTCGGCCCTTGTAAAATAGACCCCGATAACTTTATTTATCTGAATTTATATAGAATATGATGAATGAAAGTTATAGTGATCTTAAACACTTAATGCTATATTTCAACGACTAGAAGGTAACTTTACCATCACTTTAAGTTGATATGTTAATCTGTTTTTACCTGCGAATAGACAATGGTTTAGAGGCGTGTTGTATTGTTTGTTTTACTGTTTAACCAATTTCCTCTATTGTTTAGGCTCAAGGGATGTCCAGTGTTCTGACGGAGGTACTCATTCGGGGTACCAGGCGGTCCGTCACAATTTTGGGTTTTTTTGTATTGTTTTTTTAATTTATTTTCTGTCTATTCTGTCGCATCTCCAGCCGCCATCTTGTGTGCTTCTATTGCGCATGTCCAATCGCCGCCATTTTGTAGGCGGGTTTCCTTTTTTCTTTCCCACCCTCCGGACTTCCTTATAGCATCCGGTAGCTTTATTCTTCATCTCCAGCCATTATCAATTCCTAAATTGTGTCAAATTGTTTCTTTTTTATTTCTAACTATATTTTTTCTCATCCTTTAGCTTGGAGCTCCCTCCGGTGGCCAATTTTATTAATTACACTTTGATATTTACATATATTTTCAATTTTAGGTTGTTCTTATTGAAATTTATAATTATCAAATTAAAAAGCCATTGAAAAGACAATCTAGAAACAAAATGAGGGCTGAATGCCCAAGACCTCTTTATCCAAAAAATGGTACGGTCACACCAGAAATTGATCCAAAAGTGTTAAAATGTATTGGAGCCCCTGACTATTAAATTAAAAAAGGTTTGGACAAAGCTTGGAGGAAATATCAGGACAAACTCATTGACACCATAGGTACTATTACCAAACTTTTTAAGATGACTGACCAAGCTATTTTAGACAATGATTCCCTTGATCCTTTCACAGTAAGGGGATGGGTCCAACGTATGTTATGTTTTGTTTGAAATACCAATACTTCTATGATAATAGAGAGGAGAAAGAACATTCTTAGGAAAATGTACCCAAAAATTTCGGATTCAGCCCTTAATGAACTTTCATCTAATTCTGATGGTCTATTATTTGGAGATGCCTTTTTTAAAGACCTCAATCATTACATTAACACGTTTGCAATGCTCAATAAAGTAAAATCTTCTGAAAAATATATATTTTATTCCCCTAATTTCTCAGACAGGGCCAGGAAAGTTAGAGGCCGCTTTCCCATCCGATCCTCCTATATATCAAGGCCTCAATATTTCCAAAATCCCAAATTTCTCCAATTGGGGATCTCAATTTAATTACTCAAGATCCCAAGATCCCTCAGCTAGTTTTTTCCCTACCCGAGCAAGACCTTGGGGCCAAAGAAGATCACGTAGCAGAGCCAGATCCTGCATGCCTGCAGGTAATTCCTTTGCATCTCTCTCCCCCTCCTTCTCAGCATACAGTTGGTGGCAGACTCACTCTTTATATAAAAAAAATATATCTTATAACTGCAGACCCTTAGATTCTTTAAACAGTGAAATGAGTATTAATATAATTTATTTCTATCCCTTTTCAAATTGTAAGACCAAATTCTATCGTGTCTCAAGGAAATAAAATTCTGATTCAGATAGAGATTCAAACTATTTCTCTCAAAAAAGCAATTTTACCTTTCCCAGATTCAAAAGATTTTTATCTAAGCAACCTTTTTCTTGTAAAAAGAGAAAAGCGGTCAATTTTGTCCTGTGATCAATTTAAGGAAATTATTTTGTTGTTTATCATCATTTCAAAATGGAAGGCATTCATCTTCTTGGAGAATGCCTATTAGACAACGATTGGTTAGTCAGATTGGATCCGTCAGACTCTTATCTCACAGTTCTAATCGATCCTCAAAATTGGAAATTTCTTGTTTTTTTGTTGAGACAACTAACTTTGGAATTTTATCTGCCTTCCTTTTGGCCTTTCCTCAGCACCTTGGATTTTCACAAAACTTCTGAAACCAGTGGTATCTTGGTTAAGGCTTCAAGGAATTCGTCTAATCATATATCTAGATGATGTTTTGATTATGAATCAGAATTTTGTTTCTCTTCAGAAACATCTAAATATTACCAGCAATCTTCTTCAAAGCCTTGGTTTTCTAATAAACAAGGAAAAGTCTGTCCTCTCCCCGGTAAAGAATCTTGTTATATATACAACTTCTACCTTAAGTCTCCCCTCTTAGAAAATAAATACTATCAAGAAAGAGATTTCGAGAACCCTTTCAAAACAATTTGTTTCTTTAAGAACTATATCCAGAATAGTAGGGTTACTCTCATCCTCTATTCAGGCTATATTTCCTGCCCCCCTTCATTATCAAGAACTTCAACGTCTGAAGATTTCTTACATTCAGAATGTTTTTTCTTATGCTCATCTCATTCCATTATCTTTGGAAGCCAAAGATGAACTTGAGTGGTGGCTTTCTCACATTGAAGCTTGGAATGGGAGAGCAATTTTTGGAAAAAAAATCCAGATCTTTTAATAGAATCCGACGCAAGTCGGTCAGGATGGGGAGCCCGTTGTGGTTCATCAATTACAGGAGGAAAATGGTCTCTGTCAGAAAAAAACTTTTTCACATCAATTGTTTAGAACTTTTGGCTGGTTCTTTTTCAGTATAGAGTTTTGTGAAGGGTTCTTCTCCAGTGTCCATTCTTCTTCGCATGGAAAACATCTCAGCAGTTCAATATTTAAATAGTCTCGGCAGTACCAAATCCAGAAATCTTTCAAATATTACTAAATATTTTATTCACCTTTGCCTAGACAGGAATATATCTGTAAAACACAATTGGCTAGATTATGAGTCTTGCGTTAGGGTTAAATAGCAGCGTTGAGAGGTCCCAACACTGCTTTTTAACGCCCACTGGTATTACGAGTCTGGCAGGTACAAGTGTACCACTCACTTTTTTTCCGCGACTCGAGCATACCGCAAATCCCCTTACGTCAATTGCGTATCCTATCTTTTTAATGGGATTAGCCTAACGCCAGGATTACGAGTCTTGGAAAAAGTGAGCGGTACACCCTCTCCTGTCAAGACTCCTACTGCATTTAAAAGTCAGTAGTTAAGAGTTTTATGGGCTAACGCCATAACATAAAGCTCTTAACTAAAGTGCTAAAAAGTACACTAACACCCATAAACTACCTATTAACCCCTAAACTGAGCCCCCCCCACACACATCGCAAACACTTAAATAAAGTTTTTAACACCTAATCTGCCGACCGGACATCAGCGCCACTTTAATAAATATATTAACCCCTAAACCGCCGCACTCCCGCCTCGCAAACACTAGTTAAATTTTTATTAACCCCTAATCTGCCATCCCTAACATCGCCGACACCTACCTACATTTATCAACTCCTAATCTGCCGCCCCCAACGTCGCCGCCACTATATTAAATGTATTAACCCCTAAACCTAAGTCTAACCCTAACCCTAACACCCCCCTAACTTAAATATAATTTAAATAAAACAAAATAAAATTACTACAATTAAATAAATTATTCCTATTTAAAACTAAATACTTACCTATAAAATAAATCCTAAGATAGCTACAATATAACTAATAGTATTTATTTTTATTTTACAGGCAACTTTGTATTTATTTTAACTAGGTACAATAGTTATTAAATAGTTATTAACTATTTAATAACTTCCTAGTTAAAATAAATACAAATATACCTGTAAAATAAATCCTAACCTAAGTTACAATTACACCTAACACTACACTATAATTAAATTAATTACCTAAACTAACTACAAATAATTACAATTAAATTAAATAAACTAAAGTACGAACCCCCCCACACTAAATTACAGAAAATAATAAAATAATTACAAGAATTTTAAACTAATTACACCTAATCTAATCCCCCTAATAAAATAAAAAGCCCCCCAAAATAATAAAAATCCCTACCTTATACTAAATTACAAATAGCCCTTAAAAGGGCTTTTTGCGGGGCATTGCCCCAAAGTAATCAGCTCTTTTACCTGTAAAAAAAAATTACAATACCCCCCAACATTAAAACCCACCACCCAAACACCCAACCCTACTCTAAAACCCACCTAATACCCCCTTAATAAAACCTAACACTAACCCCTTGAAGATCACCCTACCTTGAGACGTCTTCACCCAGCCGGGCACAAGTGGTCCTCCAGAGGGGCAGAAGTCGTCATCCGATCCGGGCAGAAGAGGTCCTCCAGACGGCCAGAAGTCTTCATCCAGGTGGCATCTTCTATCTTCATCCATCCAGAGCGGAGCGGGTCCATCTTCAAGCCAGCCGACGCGGAGCATCCTCTTCTTCCGACGACTCCCGATGAATGAAGGTTCCTTTAAGTGACGTCATCCAAGATGGCTTCCTATGAATTCCGATTGGCTGATAGGATTCTATCAGCCAATCGGAATTAAGGTAGGAAAAATCCTATTGGCTGATCCAATCAGCCAATAGAATTGAGCTTGCATTCTATTGGCTGATTGGAACAGCCAATAGAATGTGAGCTCAATCCTATTGGCTGATTGGATCAGCCAATAGGATTGAACTTCAATTCTATTGGCTGATTGGATCAGCCAATAAGATTTTTCCTACCTTAATTCCGAATGGCTGATAGAATCCTATCAGCCAATCGGAATTCAAGGGACACCATCTTGGATGACGTCATTTAAAGGAACCTTCATTCATCGGGAGTCATCAGAAGAAGAGGATGCTCTGCGACGGCTGGCTTGAAGATGGACCCGCTCCGGATGGATGAAGATAGAAGATGCCACCTGGATGAAGACTTTAGCCCATCTGGAGGTCCTCTTCTGCCCGGATCGGATGAAGACTTCTGCGCCTCTGGAGGACCACTTGTGCCCGGCTGGGTGAAGACGTCTCAAGGTACGGTGATCTTCAAGGAGTTAGTGTTAGGTTTTATTAAGGGGGTATTGGGTGGGTTTTAGAGTAGGGTTAGTTGTGTGGGTGGTGGGTTTTAATGTTGGGGGTATTGTATTTTTTTTTTACAGGTAAAAGAGCTGATTACTTTGGGGCAATGCCCCGCAAAAAGCCCTTTTAAGGGCTATTTGTAATTTAGTATAGGGTAGAGATTTTTATTATTTTGGGGGGCTTTTTTATTTTATTAGGGGATTAGATTAGGTGTAATTAGTTTAAAATTCTTGTAATTATTTTATTATTTTCTGTAATTTAGTTGGTTTTTTTTTCGTACTTTAGTTTATTTAATTTAATTGTAATTAATTGTAGTTAGTTTAGGTAATTAATTTAATTATAGTGTAGTGTTAGGTGTAATTGTAACTTAGGTTAGGATTTATTTTGCAGGTATATTTGTATTTATTTTAACTAGGAAGTTATTAAATAGTTAATAACTATTTAATATCTATTGTACCTAGTTAAAATAAATACAAAGTTGCCTGTAAAATAAAAATAAATCCTAAGCTAGCTACAATGTAACTATTAGTTATATTGTAGCTATCTTAGGGTTTATTTTATAGGTAAGTATTTAGTTTTAAATAGGAATTATTTATTTATTTGTAGTAATTTAAATTAGATGAATTTAAATTATATTTAAGTTAGGGGGTGTTAGGGTTAGACTTAGATTTAGGGGTTAATAACTTTAATATAGTGGTGGCAACGTTGGCGGCGGCGGCAGATTAGGGGTTAATAATATAATGCAGGTGCCGGCGATGTCGGGGGCGGGGGTTTAGGGGTTAATAAGTGTAAGATTAGGGGTGTTTAGACTTGGGGTTCATGTTAGGGTGTTAGGTGTAGACATAAAATGTATTTCGCCATAGGAATCAATGGGGCTGCATTAGAAGCTGAACGCTGCTTTTTTGTAGGTGTTTGGTTTTTTTTTCAGCCAGCTCTCCCCCATTGATTCCTATGGGGAAATCGTGCACAAGCACGTTCAGCCAGCTCACCGCTGACTTAAGCAGCGCTTGTATTGAGGTGAGATGTGGAGCTAAATTTTTGCGGCTAACGCCGGGTTTATAAAAGCCTGTAATACCAGCGTTGTCTTAAGTGAGCGGTGATAAAAAAATGCTCATTAGCACCGCATAGCCTCTAACGCGAAACTTGTAATCTAGGTGAATATATTCCGGGTCTTTCAAATATTTCTGCAGACTGGGGCTCTCATCATTTGAAGGACTCAAGCAATTGTAAATTGAACAGGGAAGTTTTTCTTTCTCTTCAAACTTTAAGGTGTCCTTTCTCCATATAGTTATTTGCTTTCCGCTTGAATTTCCAATTGCGTCCATACTTTAGTTGGCGCTCAGACCCAGAAGCTGAGGCTATACATGCTTTTCTCCACCATTGGCCACTTCTTGCAGCCTTTGCATTTCCCCCTTTTTCAATGATTGCGACAAAAATTTTGATTGTTCGCCGGGTTCTCTACTCCCTGACAAAAATCACTCCATTTTGACTGTCTCAAACTTGGTACCCATCTCTTTTGGAGATGTACTACCAACTTCCCATTCTTCTTCCTCTTTTTCCCGAACTTCTTTCGGACTGCGACTGCAATTTTCACAATCTTGTTCTTCAACAATCACTCAAATTGGTAGCTTGGACAATCTCAGGGAATCCTGGTCATGCAAAGGCCTTTCAGAAAGTGCTCTCCACCTTATGTAAGAGACATGAGCCCCAGGAACCCGTAAATGCTATCTTTTCACATGGTCCAGGTGGTCTAACTGGTGTATCCAACAAAAATTGGATCCCGTTTCAGCTAATATGTACCATATTTTGAATTTACTTTCTCATTTATTTGATTTGGCTTATTAATTTTTCTTGTTCTACTATTTCTGCTCATCATTCTTTAATGAATAATATTCCAGTGGGTAAACATCCTTTAGTTTGTAGACTTTTAAAAGCCATTAAACAAAAAAAAAAAAACCTTCTCCAAAATATAATTTCTTTTGGGACGTGGATCTTGTTTTTTCTTTATACAAATCGTGGCCTACTAATCATCTTTTGTCTCTTAAACAACTTTCTGCTAAACTTGCTACTCTGATATGTTTAATTTCATTTCGTAGAGTTACTGATGTCAGAGCTTTAGACTTTAATGCTAAAGAATTCTCTCCTGAAGATGTTGTTTTTCATATATCTTGCAGAACTAAAAACCTTTCTTCTTCTATATTCTATCCTTAGTTTCATACTGATCCCCTTTTTATGTAGTGTAGTGGTTCCACCACGTCCCCCCTCCCGCGATCACCATTTATCCCCCCTGCACCCCCAAACTCCTTTTCTGTAGTGTAGCTGCCCCATACCTCCCTGTTCCTTTAAAAACATAATTTCTGTAGTGTAGGGCCACCCCACTCCCTCCTCTTGCCTCCCACCTCCGCTGCTGAGCCGCCCACTCACCCACTCACCACCTGCTTCCAGCCCACACCTCCCATCGGCACCAGCAGAAGATCGTTACAGACGGTGACACACACAGTGTCACCATCTGTAACGATCAGGCATCTGCCCTCATATGGAGGTGGAGCACTAATTGCGTTCCGACTCTATATGCGGCAGATGCCTGGAGCTTCAGAAGCTCCACCTCTTGGCTGTAACTTAACAGCTGAGAGTGCTGTAGCTTCCTGAAGCTGTCTCGCGCTGAGGTTAAAGGCCAGGTATGTTTGTCCTCGCGCAGTCTCTACTGCGCATGACAGCTTCGGACAAATATACTTGGCCTTTTAAAATATAAAATTTGTTTTTGTGTATTTATATATGTATCTTTGTGTGCCTTCTTTTCTCCAGCATCCTTCATAAGAACTATAATATGTAACAATTCATTATATTTTTTTTATTTATAATATTTTATATTTTAATGTATTTTATACCTCCACCTGCCTGTTAAGGACCATAGTACCATTCAAGTGCACATTTTTGCAAGGTAACAAAATCCCTATGTACCATCATCTGTAGTAGGATCTTGACTAAAAGAGGCAGCACAAAGGGCACACATCATACATACATAAGCAGTTATTTTTGTATTACTAATGTTTTTTGTTGTAAACTAAAGTTATCACAGTAGTGTTCACCAGCACCAACACTTCTTTCACAGCCTGGCTTTGCAACTTTAGCAGCACTTTCAACCTTTTTTCTGTTCTCTGGCTCCCGCCCCCCTTCCTCACTACTTGCAAGTGCAGCACATTGTGCATGAGGTAAAGGAGTGGCGATGTAATACCGGAGCCCCTGGGTTGTACTTTCCACCTGAGGCAAAAGTTACCTGTCCTCCCCTGATATCAACTAATCACTGCTCAATTTGTCAAAGAGTCAGGATACTGAATTATATGCAGGGTTACTATAAGTCCGGAAAAACCGTGAATGTTCTGATATTATTGGAAAAAAAGTCCCACTCTATTCCTTATAAATACCGGTTTATATTATTGCACATAAAAAAAGGTTATTATTTTTTCTATTCCTGTCCACACTGCAGGGATTGTTGTTGAGAGTCTACAGATTTGCATGTCTGTTTTTATGATGTAATTTGCCCCCTCCATGGTGGCCCCATCCATTTAGATACCAAAGCATCTGATTAGCATACAAATGTCAGGCTCATATCTAATATTTGCAATACCACTTGTGTCTCAGGTAGGATAGATATTGTTGTGTTTAGATTGTATAATGACAGTTCTGAATTTGAGCGACATTATTAGCTTGGCTGCAAGTTAAGTGTCTTTTTTTTTTTTTTTAAATCTATGGAAAGAGAAAAAGAAAAAAAACTTGAATTTGATCTCTGGCTTTAACAAAACACGCACATGCACACATGCACACAGACACGCACAAGCGCACACACAAACATTCCCAACTATACTTAAAATTAAAATAAGAGGACATATCGCAATTTAATGTAACAAGCATTAAAGGGACATGAAACCCAATTTTTTTCTTCCATGATTTAGAGAGAGCATTGAATTATAAACAATTTTCTAATTTACTTCTATTATCTAATTTGCTTTATTCGTTTGATATTCTTTGCTGAAAAGCATATCTAGATATGCTTAGTAGCTGTTTATTGGTAGCTGCATACAGATGCCTCCTGTGATTGGCTCACCATGTGCATTGCTACTTCTTGATTAAAGGATATCTAAAGAATAAAGCAAATTAGATAATAGAAGTAAATTGGAATGTTGTTTAAAATTGTATTCTCTACCTTAATCATGAAAGACATTTTTTGGGTAAAGTGTCCCTTTAAGTATTTATTGTAAATTTCTTTAAATTAGATAATTTAAAGGTCCTGTAACATAGTTGAGTTGGTTCACAGTAATTGGGAGCTCAGGATACAGCTGTATAAAAACACACAATAAGATAGCTGTTAGTAGGTGGAAAAAGTGGTTTAAAATTGAACAAAACTAGAAAGCAATAGTGATTCAAAATGTCAAGGCAAACAATCATGTACTGGTAGACCCAAGAGCAAGGCGAGATATTGCCAAAAACTCACATCTTATGCAATTTTTCCCATATCGACATTTGAGTCTGGAGGGATATTAACCGTCACTTTTAGGTCCTTCCTCCATTTTCACCACAGCATATTTCTCCTTCATACAGGGTTTCTTTTTCTTATAATAAAAACTGCAGAGAAAGTATTCAGTTTATGAAAGCTTGAATATTCATTTGTAGAAAATTCAAATAATGTGTTCAATATCTATCTATCTCTAATTTTCAATTTTCGCAAAGTACCTAATAAAAGTATTAAGACCTAAACTGCCAATCCCCCACATCGCAATCTAAATACACTATTAACCCCTAATCTGCCAACCCCCACAACGCAAAGTATTAATCTAATAACTATACCCCCTAACCTAACAACCCCTAAGTTAACCCCAATTAAAATACAATTACATAACATAAAAAAGACTACCTTAAAAATTAATTAAAAATTACCAAAAAAATTCTAACTTTTACATTAAAATAAAAAATCCTAAAATTACAGTCAAAAAAACCCACCTAAGATTACAGTAAAATAAAAAAACTAAGATTAATAAAAAAGCTAACATTACAGAAAAAAACGAATTCAATTATTCAAAATAAAAAGTTATTCCTAATCTAATACCCCCTTAAAAACAAAAAAGCCACCCCAAAATAAAAAAAACCTAATCTAACAATAAATTTAGGATGTAAGCAGCTCTCATCCTATTGGCTGATTTTAATTTTTCAGCCAATAGGAATGCAAGGAATAAAAGGGGTACCTTGCATTCAATCTTCAGTGTGCGGTGGGCGATTGTATGAAGAGGACCTTCATGTCAGATGACCGCACCGCCTCCACCCCGCCTCCATGCCACTGGGACGAAGATGGAAGATGGTGCCCCGCTGGAAGTAGACCATCGCCCCCTGGAAGAAGATGGATGTCCGGACTTCATCAATGGTGACTGCATTCAGTGCTTGCTTCAGGATTAATGAAGCAAGCGCTGAATGCAGTCAAGAGACATAGCACCAGAGTGCCCAGAGTAAAGCAGAGTTAATTACCTGTTTCAGAAAACCAGTGATGTTTTTTGTCTGAAGCGTTATAAAACATACTGGAGGATTGGAATTAACAGCTTGGACACACTTTTGGTCACGTAAATAGATTGCTCCTACTTAGGGATAGGTGAATGTTTCCAAAAAATTTGAAATTTAAAACGAATTTTGATACATTCGTTCGATCGAATTGAATTTTGAATCTTTATATAACATTCTAACATTCTATTTTCGTGTTTTCGTTTTCAAAATTTTCAATACAATTTGAAAATGTTTAGCTATGTATTCATTCAATTTCGAAATGTAATATTCGAATGTGACATTCAAATTCGAAATAGTATTTCTAGTCTACAACTGTGTTTAATAAATGTAATATTTAAATTTGAATGCTACATTCGAATTCGAAATAGTATTTCAAGTCTAATACTGTGTTTTTTAAATGTAATATTCGAATTTGAACGTGACATTCGAATTCGAATGTAACATTCAAATTCGAAATATTATTTCTAGTCTACAACTGTGTTTAATAAATGTAATATACGAATTTGAATGTTACTTTCGAATTTGAATGTAACATTTAAATTCAAAATAGTATTTCTAGTCTAATACTGTGTTTTATAAATATAATATTCGAATTTGAATGTGACTTTCGAATTCGAAATAGTATTTCTTATCTAATACTGGCCTAGATTTGGAGTTTGGCGGTAGCCGTGAAAACCAGCGTTAGAGGCTCCTAACGCTGGTTTTAGGCTACCGCCGGTATTTGGAGTCATTCAAAAAAGGGTCTAGCGCTCACTTTTCAGCCGCGACTTTTCCATACCGCAGATCCCCTTACGTCAATTGCGTATCCTATCTTTTCAATGGGATCTTTCTAACTCCGGTATTTAGAGTCGTGTCTGAAGTGAGCGTTAGAATTCTAACGACAAAACTCTAGCCGCAGAAAAAAGTCAGTAGTTAAGAGCTTTCTGGGCTAACGCCGGTTCATAAAGCTCTTAACTACTGTGCTCTAAAGTACACTAACACCCATAAACTACCTATGTACCCCTAAACCGAGGCCCCCCCACATCGCCGACACTCGATTAAAATTTTTTTAACCCCTAATCTGCCGACCGCCACCTACGTTATACTTATGTACCCCTAATCTGCTGCCCCTAACACCGCCGACCCCTATATTATATTTATTAACCCCTAACCTGCCCCCCACAACATCGCAGCCAGCTACCTACAATAATTAACCCCTAATCTGCCGACCGCAAAGAGCCGCCACCTACATTATAGCTATGTACCCCTAATCTGCTGCCCCTAACACCTCCGACCCCTATATTATATTTATTAACCCCTAATCTGCCCCCCTCAACGTCGCCTCCACCTGCCTACACTTATTAACCCCCAATCTGCCGAGCGGACCGCACCGCTACTATAATAAAGTTATTAACCCCTAATCCGCCTCACTAACCCTATAATAAATAGTATTAACCCCTAATCTGCCCTCCCTAACATCGCCGACACCTAACTTCAATTATTAACCCCTAATCTGCCGACTGGAGCTCACCGCTATTCTAATAAATGTATTAACCCCTAAAGCTAAGTCTAACCCTAACACTAACACCCCCCTAAATTAAATATAATTTTAATCTAACGAAATTAATTAACTCTTCTTAAATAAATTATTCCTATTTAAAGATATATACTTACCTGTAAAATAAATCCTAATATAGCTACAATATAAATTATATTTATATTATAGCTATTTTAGGATTAATATTTATTTTACAGGTAACTTTGTATTTATTTTAACCAGGTACAATAGCTATTAAATAGTTAAGAACTATTTAATAGCTAAAATAGTTAAAATAATTACAAATTTACCTGTAAAATAAATCCTAACCTAAGTTACAATTAAACCTAACACTACAATATTTTTCTAATGTTTGTAAATATTTTTTTATTTTTTGTAACTTAGTTCTTTTTTATTTTTTTGTACTTTACTTAGTTTATTTCATTGTATTTATTTGTAGATATTGTATTTAATTAATGTATTGATAGTGTAGTGTTAGGTTTAATTGTAGGTAATTGTAGGTATTTTATTTAATTAATTTATTGATAGTGTAGTGTTAGGTTTAATTGTAACTTAGGTTAGGATTTATTTTACAGGTAAATTTGTAATTATTTTAACTATTTTAGCTATTAAATAGTTCTTAACTATTTAATAGCTATTGTACCTGGTTAAAATAAATGCAAAGTTACCTGTAAAATAAATATTAATCCTAAAATAGCTATAATATCATTATAATTTATATTGTAGCTATATTAGGATTTATTTTACAGGTATTTAAGAAGAGTTAATTAATTTTGTTAGATTAAAATTATTTTTAATTTAGGGGGGTGTTAGTGTTAGGGTTAGACTTAGCTTTAGGGGTTAATACATTTATTAGAATAGCGGTGAGCTCCAGTCGGCAGATTAGGGGTTAATAATTGAAGTTAGGTGTCGGCGATGTTAGGGAGGGCAGATTAGGGGTTAATACTATTTATTATAGGGTTAGTGAGGCGGATTAGGGGTTAATAACTTTATTATAATAGCGGTGCGGTCCGCTCGGCAGATTAGGGGTTAATAAGTGTAGGCAGGTGGAGGCGACGTTGTGGGGGGCAGATTAGGGGTTAATAAATATAATATAGGGGTCGGCGGTGTTAGGGGCAGCAGATTAGGGGTACATAGGGATAATGTAAGTAGCGGCGGTTTACGGAGCGGTAGATTAGGGGTTAAAAATAATATGCAGGGGTCAGTGATAGCGGGGGCGGCAGAATAGGGGTTAATAAGTGTAAGGTTAAGGGTGTTTAGACTCGGGGTACATGTTAGAGTGTTAGGTGCAGACGTAGGAAGCGGCCAGCCTCAAAAACGTGCTCGTGCACGATTCCCCCATAGGAAACAATGGGGCTGCGTTAGGAGCTGAACGTGGCGTTTTTGCAGGTGTTAGGTTTTTTTTCAGCTCAAACAGCCCCATTGTTTCCTATGGGGGAATCGTGCACAAGCACGTTTTTGAGGCTGGCCGCTTCCGTAAGCAACTCTGGTATCGAGAGTTGAAGTTGCGTTAAATATGCTCTATGCTCCTTTTTTGGAGCCTAACGCAGCCATTCTGTGGACTCTCAATACCAGAGTTATTTTAAAGGTGCGGCCAGAAAAAAGCCAGCGTTAGATACGCGGGTCGTTACCGACAAAACTCTAAATCTAGCCGACTGTGTTTTATAAATGTAATATTCGAATTCGAATATGACATTCGAATTCTAATGTCACATTCTAATTCGAAATAGTATTTCTAGTCTACAACTGTGTTTTATAAATGTAATATTCGAATTCGATGTAACATTCGATAATAGAATTTTTAAGAATATTCGTTATTATTAACATTTTATTATGTAAATCGAATTTCTACAATAACATTCGTTCTAACATTCGAATATAAACACATTCGCCCATCCCTACTCCTACTGTCTCTATTAAACGAATCATATACCTCATACCTTGAGGTAGACCCAGGTGAGCGGTTTTACTTTTCTTTCCACATATTCTAGCCTTGAAATCTACACTATGGGGCATATGTATCAAGCTCCAAATGGAGCTTGATGTCCCGTGTTTATGGCGAGCCTGCAGGCTCGCCAGAAACAGCAGTTATGAAGCAGCGGTCACAAAGACCGCTGCTCCATAACCTGTCCGCCTGCTCTGAGCAGGCGGACAGACATCACCGGAAATCAACCCGTTTGAGTACGATCGGGTTGACACCCCCTGCTGGTGGCCGATTGGCTGCGAGTCTGCAGGGGGCGGCGCTGCACCAGCAGCTCTTGTGAGCTGCTGGTGCAATGCTGAATACGGCGAGCATATTGCTCGCCGTATTCAGCGAGGTCCGACAGACCTTGATAACTATAGGCCTATATATTTGTTCTGTCTCCGCATTCACTCGACTGGACTTTCTCTTGAAGCGCTGTTCTCCAGAGCTCTGAGGACGCCTAATTATTCTAGCGTAAATTGCGATTGCGCTCAAGGGATCGCATTTACTTTCAACTCATAAAACCAGCGGTAAGCCTGATGAGCACAAACACCCGCGATAAACCCCTTATCGCTTGCCTGCAAATATAAACACTCTACTTGTAATCTGGCCCATAGTGTATGTGTGCATTTATATGTTTTTATATATATATATATATATATATATATATATATAAATATATATATATATATATATATATATATATATATATATAAAACAATGTACTGAGGAAACTTTGAGGTAAAATATCATCCTTCTTACATAAAGATGTTCAGTTCATGCAGTGGCGTAGCGTGGGGGGGGCCACAGGGGCGGCTGCCCCGGGCGCTTAATTCTTAGGGGCGCAAAATTTGCGCATTCACTGCCTCACATCGTCCCTTCTGTACTGCAGGCAGATGCAGCACTAAGGGAGGAAACATTCAAGAAAGGTCTTTTTTTTTTTTATAGATTAAAATGTATTTTATTGTGTGTTAACTTCAGAGGGGGGGCTGGGGGTGTAAGCGCTCTTTCGGCTCTCATGGCTCCGCGTGCGATGTCAGGAGCACTGTTCCCTCTAATGAGCGCGGCAGCGCGGCCGCGCATTAATTTGAGTGACACCGCGCACTTCTTTATTATCCCCGCGCACCAAGATGCATTAGAGCCCTTAGCCGCGCCAAAAATTTCAGTGCGCACTCGCAGTTGAGATCTGGAGTCTGTTTTGACCAGGAGAAACTGAGGTGGAAGGAGCATTGTAATGTAAGTCTAACTTCTATATTGAATCTAACTAGAAATAAATAGTTCCCCTACTTTTAGCCCTGCTGCTGCGGGCTAGCACAGCACCGGACCGGACAGGGAGTTAACAAGATGTTTAAACGTATATGTCTTGGGCTGCAGACACTCTCATTTTATTATAACAAAGTAATAAAATGAGACTGCAGCCCAAGACAAATACGTTTCAACATCTTGCTAACTCTGTAACTTAGACACCACACACAAACTTAATCGCTGTGCTCCACTAAAGCAGAGGCGTGTACTGGGGGAGAATATACATTGCTGTCTGACTTCAATGCTGCAGCTGCCGTACGCTGGGGAAATGAAAAATATATGAGCTGCCTTGCCCTTGCTCTCTTTCATCCCTTTGTAAATTACTGAAACAGCCGGCCCCAGAGTCATACAGAAACACTCCCCCCTCTCTATTCTTGGATTATGCTTTGCTTGCAGATATAAGACGTTGACAACGAGTAATATTTACTCATTGCTAGTCTAGTATACATAATTATAAATCATAATAAGACTTAAAATGAAAATAAGATATTGTGGAATAGCCCCACACATTAGGCTGTACAGGCTGTAGTGTTTGTTAGGTGAACATATCTACCCTGTGTGAATTGCACTTTATTAAGTTTAGTGAGCAGATTTGAATTGCCTACCTAAAAATGTTGTGAGACTCAAGTCACAGGCTACTCTAACACTTATACTCCACTATATGTCTGCTTGAGTATCGTTGCTGAGTATAGGTTGCTGAGTATCACAGTGTATGCATGTGTGTGGGTATAGGTGTATGCATATGTGTATGACTGTGTGGGTATAGGTGTAGGGGGCGCAATACTTGCCTTGCCCTGGGCGCTGGCAACCCACACTACGCCACTGAGTTCATGTGATATTTTTAAATATGATTTTTATGCTGCATCATTTCCAAGTGAATTAGCATTTGGCTAATGTCCCTTTAAAGCAACACCAAAGATTTTTCAATATTATATTTCATACAATAATTATATACTATAACTTTGTATATGCATCAGAAATTAATTATTGCTGTTGCCCCTTGAAAAGTCACTTGAATGTTGTTTATCTTTTCTCCTTTGGTCTAGATACTTAGGGACAGAAATAAATGAGTTGCATATATCAAGCAATCACCGTGGAGCATGTAGGATGGTTAGAATTCCACGGACTGAAATCTACCACTGTGAGGAGAGTGGAAAAACTCCCCTTTATTAGATTTCAATTTTAAGAAAGGCGGATCAAAAAAATTATAAAAGTAATTTTTTTTTACTTTGCACAAGTAAATATTTTATGAGGAAATATTTTTTAATTCAGCGTTCTTTTAAAATCCAAAAGACATAAATATTCTCATTTGGCTTCTTCAAATTTGTCCTACACAGAACATCTGCAGGCTTTGCAATAGCACATAAAGACTTGTCATGTCAATTATTAAACTTTTAATTTCAATTTTATGACACGATAGGTTAGGTAAAACCTATAAATCTATGCTCAACAAACACTTGGGTGACAGAGATCATAGTTCATCTCTTATGTTCCTGCATTCTCATACAGATACATCTACATACTTTGAAATCCAGAAGACTTACGATTTCACAGCGTGGTACTAAAGATGCCTTGAAAAAACAAAGTTATATGTAAGTATTTATTTTTATTTTTTGGTTAATTGTATTATTCTAAAAAATGTAAATTGTAATGCAAATAAATTTTGACCTAAAGTTCTGAATTGCTATAAAAACATGTTGTGAATATTATCCTTATTATTATAATTATTATTATTTCAATAGAGTGCCCACAAAGTGTATTATGTGTTAAGACACAATAAATATTATAGAACTTCTATATCATTCTGTTAATATAACTCAATATATACTGTATATTTTATTGTGGTTACTAAATTTGCAGGGGCAATGTGTGCAGTTTAATAATACTGAATTATATCATTTGCAAAGGATAATACATATAAAACCTGGATCCTTTTAGTTCTGATTTGTCTATTAATCAAACTGAGACCAGATCAATAAACAAACATAGTTTATTAAAATAATTATTAGAAATAATAAGCAATATTTGAATAAAGCAAATCAATAAGTATACATCATTACAATGATTTAATGATTATCAGGTTAGAACTAATGAAAACAATCACTAAATTATTTTATTTGCAGTAGCTTGCGTGTATAATAGAGATTACAAAAACAATAAGGAGAAAGAAAGCATTTTAATGGCACACTTGGGGAGGGTAGTTATATACAATATAAGCTGTGTGGCGTATAGGTAAATTAAAACTTAACATTTAATAGAGAATATAAATTAATTGTGAACCATGCCACCAAATGGTTAAAAAATAATTAAAAAGTCACAAAAATATGTTCACTGCCTCCTCTAACACAACATAGAAGATAACCTTGTGTGGATTCAATATTTCAATAAGGAGACTGGCAGATCAAAAAACCTGATTAGCAAGCAGGGTAGGATCAAGAGTAACAATAACCAGATTAGACCTTACAGGGAAACTATCTATACGCTAGTAGGGAGACCCCTCAGGATCTACCCAGCGTCCCCAAAATGAGTACCCCTGACAGTTAAAGGTTTGAGGTCTCAAAAATTGTCAATTAAGGCCAACAAATTAAGCTAAATAAAGCAGCAGTAGAGAAAGAGGAGGCATAGGGGGGTAGTTATCAAGCCGTCAACCTCAAATACGCTGGAATTTCCTTAGCGTATTTGTGGCGAGGCTGATTCGCCTTAGTTATCAAAGGCTCGAGACCGGCAAAAGTAGAATTTTGTTACGTAAACTTCGATCCGCCGGACTCAGTCCGACACAGATCGATTCTTACGTCACTCCAGATGTTCCGCACACAAGTGCGGCACAATCTCACTACTTTTGCTAGTTATCAAAAAACTAGCAGGTACGCTCTGCACTTTTACGGCCCAGCGTACCTGGTTTTCAAACCGCCACCCCTGGAGGCGGCGGATCCCATAGGAATCAATGGGAGTCTGACCATAGCGAAAGTACAAGTTCGCTGCTGACAGACATCCCATTGATTTCTATGGGAGCTGTCTGCACCTAACACCCTAACATGTACCCCGAGTCTAAACACCCCTAATCTGTCCCCCCTACACCGCTGCAACTAAATAAAGTTATTACCCCCTAAACCGCCACTCCCGGAGCCCACCGCAAGCTACTCTATACATATTAACCCCTAAACCGCCGCTCCCGGAGCCCACCGCAACTATAATAAATGTATTAACCCCTAAACCGCCGCTCCCTGAACCCGCCGCAACCTATATTAAACTTATTAACCCCTAATATGCCCCCCCTACACCGTCGCCACCTATAATAAATTTATTAACCCCTATCCTGCCCCCCACTACGCCGCCGCCACTGTAATAAAATTATTAACCCCTAAACCTAAGTCTAACACTAACCCTAACGCCCCTCTAACTTAAATATTAATTAAATAAATCTAAATAATATTTCTATTATTAACTAAATTAATCCTATTTAAAACTAAATACTTACCTTTAAAATAAACCCTAATATAGCTACAATATAAATAATAATTATATTGTAGCTATCTTAGGATTTATTTTTATTTTACAGGCAACTTTCAATTTATTTTAACTAGGTACAATAGCTATTAAATAGTTATTAACTATTTAATAGTTACCTAGCTAAAATAAACTGAAATTTACCTGTAAAATAAATCCTAACCTAAGTTACAATTACACCTAACACTACACTATACTTTTTTTTTTTTTTTTTTTTTAAATATTTTTTTATTGAAGTCGTAGTAAAATACAACATATACAAGGTATGCCCAAAAGATTTACAAATAGATGTATACATAGTACCATGAGCAGAGTAATATATTCACATATTTCAAGTGTAGCTATCAAATGCAGGCTGTCCTATAAGGAGACTTCAGTTTTATCATAGAGTATGTTAACAGTAACAGAAGCAAAAATGAACCTCTCCCAGCTAAATAAAAGAAAAATTAAGGTATCTACTCATATAAGAATAGGGCTAGGGGAGGGATAGCTCTAAAGTTTTATGGGGGAGGGGGATGCAGCGGACAAGAGCCGCTCGATATAAAATAGGAGGGGGGAGGGGGGGAAGGAGGGCGGAGCCAGATAGCATGTGAATTTGGTAAATGTACTAAGGGTTTAGAGCTTGTAAGTACTCTATTAAACAGATTTATAATGATATTATTTAGAAACATCTAAGTAGTGTATTTTTCGTCTGGAAACGAACAAGCTAAGCTCTCTATCACCATGTATACTATTAAGTATTATATATATGTCTCAGACCAAGCTCATTAATACAAATATTATGCTGAGCCGTGCCTTCCCAGTGAACACGGCCCAGCAGTGTTTACAATATCCAAGAGTGACATTATAAGTCATGCTGGTGCAGGTAGAGGAAAAGACACATGACATAACCCTGGTGTATAACAGCATGAAATTTTAGGTTTAAAGTTACTGGCATATTTTAAGGTTGAAATATAGGATATTTTTAAGAATAAGTAGACCAATTTTGAATCAGTAAACATTGAGCTATGTCCAAAAATTGGCTAAGTAAAATATTACCTATAATCACAACCAAGGGCTTAATTAGTCTTATAGGAACATATTATATAGGTGTCCTTTATGCTGAGACAGGGGGACAGAGCTTTGTTATAAACATATATCTTTAGTTTCTATAAATATGCAAGACTAACACACACAACCATTAAATAAAACTATACTATAGTATAGCAGCTGCATGACACTTCTGAGCCTTCTATACCTTAACAGTTGCAGCAGAGTAAATAATACCTTCAGCTAGCCAGACATAGGATAACAGAGCAGGGATCAGTAATGCTCAATTCTCCAAATATGAAAATACCTGAGTAGAGCTTATAAGTTAACAGTGACTAGCTAATATTATAAGCATTACAAACACTTCAAACAAGGGGTGATATGAGAACAAAGTTAAATTAGGACCATGTGGATATAATAAAACACCACATCAGACATGTTAATCATATCGTCATTAATGAGAGTAAATTTTGCTAAGTAACATGACTCCCAGCAAAATACCAATACACCACTCGGTCTTCTAAAGAAACTAACTCAGTCTAGGAAACCAAAGGATCGTAGAGTACAACAAGAAACATTTGAGAAAAGGATGAGCCAAGTTAAAAAAAAATAAATAGAGTAACAATATATATTAAGCACATGATAGCACATGTGCAAACTTAGTTAAATTACTAGAGACATGCAAAGTATGGGGAAAAAATCAGGTATTAAGCTAAACCTCGTGAGACAAGGAATATAAAACCATACTTCCCTAAATAATACAGTATACAAGACTAGCATCTAACTAAACTGCTTACTTGTATGAATCAAAACAGATGTTAAAAGAACAAACAGTATTAGGAAATGAAGCACGTCCACATCTCATAAAGCGCATAATATATCAAAGTTACATAATGTCCTGAAAGTGGATTGCTAGGGATATGTAGGAAGGATACGGGAAAAATTAAATTAAGTCTTCTATTGGAAGGAGCACCTAAAATACAATATAACTTACAGTAAGATATTCAGATGTAAAAGCTAATGGGCATCCTGTCATTTTCCATGAGAGACAGGTGAATGAAAACATATACATTGATACGAAACATTGAGCAAAACAATGAACAGTAAAATCATATAACTACCAAACACACAGTTTCCAAATTAATGTCCAGAGTTGTTTACTTGTGGAGTAAGTAGGAAAATGGCGTGCAAGTGTTAAAAGTGATCCTCAGTAAGATTCATCTTAGTAAGATGAATGGCAGATATGCCGGGGTCTCTGCAGTTAACCTACTCCTCTCCTTAAGAGCTGCTCACGTCCAGACAAGTGTCCAAGGAGGGGCCGGTGTATGAGGACATTAGGTTCTGTCCGACATGATTCTGCGTCTGCGGACCGCAAACTCCCCTCTGTGTAGAACAGGGGTGCCAGAGCTCTGCAGATGGGTCTCTCTGTGAGATCGCGGCTGATTTCCAGGAGCGGTGTGATGACCTCTCGCTGGGGAGACAAGTGGGTATATCCACCAACAGTTCCACTCCTCAGTAGAGCTAAACCATGAAATCCAGCCCACACGAAGGGTGAGTGAGAGGTCCCCTCTGGTCGCAAACCTTGATTTCCAGTATCGTCTGGCGTCCGGAACATGTTAGATGGTATTAGCAATCCTGGATGTAAAGGCAGAGAGAGCAGCGTGCGCTGCGTACCCATGAGCTGTAATCGTTTCACTGAACTCACTGCAACATCTCCTGCATGGGCTGGTTCCGCTGAATATGGCTGCATCCAGTCATTGCTTGGGCTGTCAGGCAAAATATTAGTAGCGTCCTGCCTGGGAAGCTTTTCCTGGAGTGGCTTAGATGAGCGTTGAGCCAGTAGGGAGTCCTCTGTTCGAACAGCCATGTGCGCGTCATAGTTAGATAGGCAGGCAGCGCCATCTTGGCTGTGTGAGTCCAGCAGGGTCGAACTCAGGATGCTAAAATAATAGTCGGCTTTATCAAACAGGTCCTTCAGCATAGCAATAAGGCATACAGCAGGTTCCCCCATCTTAAAAGTCAAATGAGAGGAAATTTAAGGGTTCCTAGAACACTAAAAAAGGGTACTTATTAGCAAAACTCTAGGAGCTCTGTAGAAACACGTCCTTGCTCTGCGGTAGCTGGCTCCGCCCCCCACTACACTATACTTTAATAAATTATTCCTATTTAAAAATAAATACTTACCTGTAAAATAAACCCTAATATAGCTACAATATAAATAATAATTATATTGTAGCTATCTTAGAATTTATATTTATTTTACAGGTAACTTTGTATTTATTTTAGCTAGTTAGAATAGTTATTAAATAGTTATTAACTATTTAATAACTACCTAGCTAAAAGAAATACAAAATTACCTGTAAAATAAATCCTAACCTAAGTTACAATTAAACCTAACACTACACTATCATTACATTAATTAAATAAATTAACTACAAATAACTACAATTAAATACAATTACATAAACTAACTAAAGTACAAAAAATAAAAAAAGCTAAGTTACAAAAAATAAAAAAATAAGTTACAAACATTTTAAAAATATTACAACAATTTTAAGCTACTTACACCTAATCTAAGCCCCCTAATAAAATAACAAACCCCCCCAAAATAAAAAAATGCCCTACCCTATTCTAAATTAAATAAAGTTCAAAGCTGTTTTACCTTACCAGCCCTTAAAAGGGCCATTTGTGGGGGCATGCCCCAAAAAGTTCAGCTCTTTTGCCTGTAAAAGAAAAATACAACCCCCCCCAACATTAAAACCCACCACCCACATACCCCTAATCTAACCCAAACCCCCCTTACAAAAACCTAACACTAATCCCCTGAAGATCATCCTACCTTGAGTCGTCTTCACTCAGCCAAGCAGCGATGGAACCGAAGTGGACATCCGGAGCGGAAGAAGTTAATCCTCCAAGCGGCGCTGAAGAAATCTTCCATCCGATGAAGTCATCATCCAGGCGGCGCTGAAGAAGTCTTCGATCCGGGCGATGTCATCTTCCAAGAGGCACTGAAGAGGTCTTCTATCCGGGCGATGTCATCTTCCAAGCCGGGTCTTGAATCTTCCTCCCGCCGACGCGGAACATCCTTCTTCACAGACGGACTACGACGAATGAAGGCTCCTTTAAGGGACGTCATCCAAGATGGCGTCCCCTCAATTCCGATTGGCTGATAGGATTCTATCAGCCAATCGGAATTAAGGTAGGAAAAATCTGATTGGCTGATGGAATCAGCCAATCAGATTCAAGTTCAATCCGATTGGCTGATCCAATCAGCCAATCAGATTGAGCTTGCATTCTATTGGCTGGTAAAAAAAGTAATTGGAAACACATTAAGGGAAAAACAATTTTATAGTATACTGTCCCTTTAAGGAGATTATAGGGTAGTTGCAATTACCCCACCTTCCCTAGCGATATCTATGGGTCTCTTGTTACTAGTGTATAATAGAGACATAGAAACGTTTGTTATTTAAATTCTCAGCATAGTTGGCAAGAATCAGGTAAGCTAATAATCATGGCAAACCATAAGAAAATTATATTATTACCAGATTCCTGATTGACCAACTGTTATTGTCCAAGGATTCCAAAAATACAGCAGCACTCCAAACAGTGTAATTCCCAATCACAGGTTTATTGTAGAATCAGCAAACAACAGGATTCCAAAAATACAGCAGCACTCCAAACAGTGTAATTCCCAATCACAGGTTTATTGCAGAATCAGCAAACAACAGGATTTCAAAAATACAGCAGCACTCCAAACAGTGTAATTCCCAATCACAGGTTTATTGCAGAATCAGCAAACAACAGGATTCCAAAAATACAGCAGCACTCCAAACAGTGTAATTCCCAATCACAGGTTTATTGCAGAATCAGCAAACAACAGGATTTCAAAAATACAGCAGCACTCCAAACAGTGTAATTCTCAATCACATGTTTGGAGTGCTGCTGTATTTTTGAAATCCTTGGATATCACTGCGGGGTTGTGTGGTCCCCTGCTGCAGCTTTGCACTTAGCTTCAGGTGTGTGCTGGACTATCCTCTTGTATCACCCACTGTTATTGTCGACAGATAAGACCAGGTTAACAGGAATTACCTAACAAAAACATTTATGACTATAAAGGGCAAACCAGAATTGATTAACTCACCTGATTAAATAAGAAAACTAAAAATAAATGTAAAGAGCATAAATCATATTAACAAAACTGTTTCATGTAGGTTTGTTTCATACTTATCAATTTTGTTGGATCTTTCACTGGGGTTCAGTGTAAAAAGACCCTCTTAGGGTATCCCTGGACTAGGGTTGCCACCTGTCCCTTAAAAACAGAACACTTATACATTACACATGCTGCAGGGTGTGTAGGGAGGAATATGAATAGTGCTGTCCACACAATACATGTTCCTCCCTGCACACCCTGCAGCATGTGTAACTCATAAGTGTCCAGGAAAACATGGCTGAGGTGGCAACCCTACCCTGGACCCTCTCTTGCCATTATCCTGAATTCCAAGTTAATTGTAATATATATAGCAGAGCAGACCAGGGCCGCCACTAGAAATTTTGGGGCCCCTGACTGAACTATTGATCAGGCCCCCCCCCCCCTCTCTTGACATGTGCAATTTTTGACTAGTGACAAGTGACTAAAACGTATATGCACTTTATTCTTAAGTGTCTATTTAAACTTGGAAATGTTGTATATGTAGTTACATACACAGACACACTCATACACTGAAACACACACACACACACTCACATATAAGGATTCACATATAGACACTCTAGCAGACACGCAAAAAACACACTCAGACAACCAAACTGACACTCAGCACTTGTTTACATTGACCTGACAAGTAATGAGGTAAACTACAGTTTTGTAAAACAAAGGAAATTTAGAAAACAAAATATGGAGTTCTGATTATCTTTTTGTAAAGGAAGATGCCAACTAAATGATGACAGCAGCATGCAGTGGCTGAAAGGAAGGGCCCTGAACTGCCTAAACAATAATTTAAAGGTTAAATGGTGGATTGGTGACTTCCGGAAAGGTCTCGTTAGTTTCAAAGTCTGTAGAAAGATGTGAAAAATCAGTAGTAATGTCAAAATGTCCTAAAAAGGAACAGACAATGGACACACACAAACTCAAACTTGCATATACACCCAAGGAAACACAGACAGAGACTGCCACAGAAAACACACAAAGACATACACACAGAGACACCCACAGAAAACACACAAAGACATACACACACAGAGAGACAACCACAAAACACAGAAAGACATACATACACACACCCTCACTGAGACATCCACAGAAAACACACAGACATACACATACCCTCACAGAGACACCCACATAAAACACACACCCTCACAGAGACATCCACAGAAAACACAGACATACATATATACATACACAGACCCTCACAGAGACATCCACAGAAAACACAGACATACACACCCACCCTCACAGAGGCATCCAGAGAAAATACACAAAGACAAACATACACACACCCTCACAGAGACACCCATAGAAAAAGCTCAAAAACATATGCACACACCCTCACAGACATCCACAGAAAATGCACAAAGACATACACACCCACCCTCACAGAGAGACCCACATAAAAAAATACATTCACACTCAAATCAAAGCACAAAGACATAAACACAGACACCCACAGAAACACTCACAGGAGGAAACATGTATGCACCTTACATCCCCTAAATCAACAGTGTGTGACATGCATGATAAAAAAATTGCAGAAATTAAGAGATCACTTTTTAAAGAATCATATTTGTAAATAAAAATAATTCTGTGAATTCAAAATTGTACATTAATTATCTGGGTAGATGGCTAGATGAAGAAAAGTACTTTTAAAAGGTTGACATAAGTTTGTTTTTCCCCATTTTCCCCAACCAAGAGCACTACTTCAAATATAGTGTACAAATGTTCCCATCTGTCAGCTGTACTTATGGATTTTGAAAATGCTGTACTCTATATGGTTTTGGTGGAACCATAAGCTGTGGTACTCGTACCATTAGATCTGGTTAAATGCAGGATTTAGGCTTGTTGGTATGTATTTCAAAATTATGTCGGCTGTAGTGTAAACTGAACAGTTTTAAGTTAACCTGTCTCATTTCAAACACTGAGAAATCTTAGTCTGAGAGTATAACATTTTATGCAGATGTAAAAATCTTAGATAAAATGCCTCCTTGCATCTGGAAAGTCCTTGCATAAATGGGCAGTAAACTGGAATGTTATATATATATATATATATATATATATATATATATATATAATGCATATCTGCCAAAAGGGCACCTACCATTTGTGTATTGAGGAGGAAACATTTCTGCATAGTTTTAAATATAGAACTTCTACAGCATTGTCAAATAATCATAAATCTACTGCTGCTAAAAAAAAATGTGTTTTTATGGACCCCTGGCCCCACCATACAACTACTACCACACTTAAGTTACAATCTGAAATTGCACAAAGAAATAAAAAACATTAGCTAAGTAAGTCCTACCTCCTCTGCAAATGAAAGTGATCTGCCGTCTGACTCAGGCACACACTGTACAAACAAAGTTTGCATATATCCTACATATATCCTGCATGTAATAGACACTTCTATAAAGAAGGATATGCACAGATACTGATTAAACAATCCAGTATAAAGCCTTTTAACAACTTACTTAGAAGCTCTAAGTTTAGCACTGTTGATGAGGATGACTGGGACACCCAGTGAAAGGGGCTGGAAAAACCATTAGAGCAGACACCCCCCTCCCCAAATTCCCTGCATATGAAAAGACAGATAGCAAACAGGAGCCACCAGTAGTTTGTAAACGCATGTATACATCTGACACTGTGGGGCTTGTCTAGGAGTCTGAAAATCGTCATACTTAGGCTGACCATATTGTCGCTTTAAGAAGGAACACATATGAAAAATACATATGTCAGGGTTCTTATACAAAACATTTCTTTAAACAGCCCTGACATATGTATTTTTTATATGTGTCCCTTTTTAAAGCGGCAATATGTTCAGCCTAGTCATACTATACATTATTACAAAAACACTCCCAGATTGGCTACATAAATGTATCATCTACAAAATATGTATGCAAAGAAAAATTTAGTGTACAATGTCCCTTTAAAGGGACATTACACTCAAGATAAAGAAAAATATGTTTTGAGTTTGAAAGAGAAATTAAAAATGTTAAAGTATGTTTTTAACTAAACAAAACTGTTCAAATGTTTCAAATTTATGCTGAAACTAAAAAGAAATACATGTTTATTCACAACTGATCCTGCACAATAAATAGTTCACTGTTCTGTTGGTGTAAAGTCATATGCCCCATAAGCATTAAAGAGACATTAAATTCATAACAAATATAAGCAATTAAGCACTGCGTTGTAAAACAAATGTTTTAAAACAATTTCACACTGTCATTTGTTACTACAAATTATAAGGTTTTGTAAACCAAGGGCAGTTAAAGAATACCCATGTCACCTCTTGGGACAAATCCCTCCCATCCTCTAAATGGAAGGAATTAGTGCAGGCATCCGTACTGGCATATTTGTAAGGGATAGTCTAGTCAAAATTAAACTTTCATGATTCAGATAGAGAATGCAATTTAAAGCAACTTTCTAATTTACTCCTATTATCACTTTTCTTTCATTCTCTTGGTATCTTTATTTGAAAAAGCAAGAATGTAAGCTTAGGAGCCGGCCCATATTTAGTTCAGCACCTGGGTAGTGCTTGCTGATTGGTGTCTTAATGTAGCCACCAATGAGCAAGCGCTACCCAGCTGCTGAACCAAAAATGGACTGGCTACTAAGCTTACATTCTTGCTTTTTCAAATAAAGATACCAAGAGAATCCCTTTAAAGGGATAGTCTAGTCAAAATCAAACTTTCATTATTCAGACAGAGAATGCAATTTTAAGCAACGTTCTAATTTACTCCTATTATCACTTTTTTTTTGTTCTCTTGGTGTCTTTATTTAAAAAAGCAAGAGTGTAAACTTAGGAGACGGCCCATATTTAGTTCAGCATCTGGGAAGTTCTTGCTAATTGGTGTCTAACTGTAGCCACCAATCAGCAAGCGCTACCCAGCTTCTAAACCAAAAATGGACCGGCTACTAAGCTTGCATTCTTGCTTTTTCAAATAAAGATACAAAGAGAATGAAGACAAAATTATAATAGGAGTAAATTAGAAAGTTGCTTAAAATTGCATGCTCTATCTGACTCATGAAAGTTTAATTTTGACTAGACTATCCCTTTGAAGGGATTCTCTTAGTATCTTTATTTGAAAAAGCAAGAATGTAAGCTTAGTAGCCAGTCCATTTTTGGTTCAGGACCTGGGTAGCGCTTGCTGATTGGTGGCTACATTTAGATACCAATCAGCAAGCACTACCCAGGTGTTGAACTAAATATATCCGGCTCCTAAGCTTACATTCTTGCTTTTTCAAATAAAGATATCAAGAGAACGGAAAAAAGTGATAATAGGAGTAAATTAGAAATCTGAAAGACTTACTCTGGGTCCCCTCTCATTGTTCATCCCTAGTACATTTGAGTAATACAATTCTAAGAGATTGTAGAGATTACTGGCATAAATTTAAACACCTACCACAGATATCCTTTCACCCCCTGCCCCATTCAAACAGTAAGAGGATTAATGTTTGTTCTTTTTTGAAAAACAGAAGATTCCTTTAATCTAGTAGTAAGTAATTTCTTCAAAGACTCCAAAATGCTTTCCAAAAGTGAGTTTTCTTTCTCTGTTTCTCTCCCTATCAAATATAATTTCCATTTAATGAGGCTTAAGTCATTGATGAAGGCATGTGAATTTTTCTCTACAAATCTTAGACTATTATCTATGTGGGAGATGGAACTGAAATGGGTGGCAAATTTCCAGATGTGCTCTCCATGGTCAGCACATTACAACTGTATACTAAATTGTCCTAGTCTTTTTTTTTATCATTTATTTATTTCCAGGCACAAAGTACAAATCAACAAGTACAAATTTATCACATGAGTAAATTTCTTTGTTTAACAGAAAGAAGAAAAGAATGGTTATCAATCAGAAAAATAGAAACAATCAATAATTAATTCACTCTTAAATTCAGAGGATCCACAAAATCATATTTTAAGAAAGTTACTACCACAAACTTTCCAATATCTTACTCTTCGTTATTGTACACTTGTGCTGTTTCCCTGGTTACCTAAAATAATATAACAGAACATAACAAAACAAAAACAAAGCAAGATAAAACACAACAGAACACTAAAAACAACAACAACAACAAAAAAAAAAAGGGGGAAAAAAAAAGAAGAAAAGAAATGAAATGAATTGAGATCCCCCCTGCCTCCAGCTTCCAGCTTCACACCTCGATCTTACCAACAAGAGAATGTGACATTAATACCAAGAGTAGGGGAATAGATTATTCAAGATCAGAGTTCCAAAAAAGTCTGATTTATGAAAACATTTGGTTAATGCATATTGCAAATTATTAGATTGTTGTAGTATTAGAGTAAGCCATTTGTCAAAGAAACTTTTTATTTGGTTCTCTGAAAGGGAATTGATATTTAGTTGTTCAAACATTATTTGCGAGAACACGGCTTGTTTAAATAGACCAAACGGAGGAGCAATCCTCTTCTTCCAATACCTGAGGATTAGGTTCCGTCCTAGCAGGATCAGGATATCAATAGCTTTATGGAATGTAATGTTGGTCTCACTAGTTAAAAAGAAAACCTGATACATATCTAGTGTCACATTTTCATGTAGGACTTTAGAGGCCCAGTAGGACACTTTAGACCAAAACTGCCTAATTTTAGGACAGAACCAGAAACAGTGGAGGAGATCAGCCTCCTTTTTTTTACACTTAAAACAGTTAGTGGATTTATCACCAGCCCACTTGACTAACAGTCTCGGTGTAATATATGAATTATTAATTAATTTAATATGAGATTCTTTCCAGGAGGTAGGAATTCTTGCCTCTCTTACTTGTTTAATACTAAAATTAATTTTTTCTACTGTTATTTCTTGAAAATGAGATCTCCAGTAGCCAGTTAAAGTTTCCAACCCCAGTTGTCCTTGTTTCGACATTAAGATATTATAAATTAGCGAGATAGTATGAATGCCATTTTTATGTAAAACGATATAGTCTTCAAGCTTACCAAATTTTTTATAATCTTGTCTAATATTTTGTATTCCATTTATAAAATGTCTAAGTTGCAAATATGCATAAAAGTTTTGATTTGATAGATTATATTCTTGGAGGATAGATTTGAATGTTCTAACTGTATGTTCATTGTCAAGAACTTGGGAGATGTAGATTAACCCTTTCTCCTCCCACCTTGTAAAAATTCCTGATGTTAAACCTGGGGGGAAAAGGCTGTTACTTCTGATAGGGAGGTATGATGATATGCGGTAGTCTATGTTTAACACGGTACATAATTTCTGCCATGCTGAGACAACATTACCAATTACCTCTAACTTTTTAATGTGTTTTGGTAATTGTGCCATTGGGCAATGGATAATAGCTTTGAGAGAGAGAGAGGGGCAACCATCTGTCTTTCGATTAAAGGATTCGTGAAATAGTTAGTATCTGTGATCCAGTCACAAGCAAAACATGCCAAGATAGCTATATTATACCATTTTATATCAGGAAGCGCAAATCCTCCATATTCTGAGAGCTGGTATAATTTAGTCCTAGATAGATAGTGCCTTTTTCTGTTCCAGACAAAAGATGAACAAATCTTGTTAAAAAGCCTTAGATCTTTATTAGAAATAAAGACAGGAAGACTTTGAAGAAGATATACTAATTGTGGGAAGAGAATAGACTTAATTAGCATGACTCTGGCCGAGAGAGAGATAGGGAACAAGACCCATCTGTCTAATTTCTCAACAGCATTTGCAAAGAAAACAGAGAAATTGTTATCGTACCAAAGATTAGGATTTCTATGAAGATTTATTCCTAGGTATTTGATGCTTTCTGTAACCTGTAGAGGGTGTTCCCTACAACTATCTTTATTCTGATATATCCAGAGAATTTCAGACTTGCTTAAATTTAATCTGTAACCAGAGAAGGAACTAAATTGCTTAAACGTATTTAAAACAAGAGGGATACTGTTTTTAGTGTTCTGCAAAAACAGCAGCAAGTCATCAGCATAGAGTGATAAGACCATTCGTTGGTCTCCGATTTTTATACCTGATATGGTGTCTCTCAGGAGGATTGCAAGAGGTTCTATAGCAATGTTGAATAAAAGGGGTGACAGGGGACAGCCCTGTCTCGTTCCTTTATGGATATGGAACCTAGGTGTTGGAGCCCCGTTGACTAGGACATATGAGGTAGGTGAATTATAGATGGACCTTATTAATGAGAGAAAATTCCCTTTAAACCCAAATTTATCAAGGGCGGTGTATAGGTGATCCCAAGTGACTGAGTCAAAAGCCTTCTCGGCGTCGGCGGTTATCAACGCATAGTCTTGTTTTGGGTTTTGAACATTATCCTGCAAATTATACCAACAATATTCTAATACAGTAGTGACACGGCGTATATTTCTGATAGAGGATCTCCCAGGCATAAAGCCTGATTGATCCTCATGTATAATTTGCTCTATACCAGACTTAAGTCTTTTTGCCATTATAGAGGTAAGTACTTTATAATCTACATTTAGAAGTGATATAGGCCTATATGAAGATGGATCAAGAGGATCTTTACCTTTCTTTAATATTAAAGTAACCGCCGACGCCGAGAAGTATTCCGACATAGGCTTCCCAGCTGTAAAATATTCATTAAATAGTCTAACCAAAATAGGAAGTATATCACATCGAATAATCTTATAAAATTCTGATGTTAACTGATCAGGGCCAGGAGCTTTATTTGACTTGGCATGAAGTATTGCCTCATCTACTTCTTCTAGGGTGATAGGACTATTTAAGACTTCTAAAAAAGCTAGAGAGATTTTAGGAGGTACAACTGAATTCCAGAAAATATCTTTGTTTTCAAAATTAATCTCATTCGCCGCATATATGTTTTTGAAATATTTGAAAAAACTCTCTCTGATCTCTAGTGGGTCTGAACATCTATCTTGGCCGACCCTAATAGCTTCAATTATATTGTTCTTTTTCCTGGCCTTATTTAATCTAGCCAGAAATTTGGCTGATCTGCCGAATTGCCCACTGTACTTAGCATTAATTTTAATATCTTCCCTTAGCATTTTCTCTTTGAAGAAGAGATCATATTCCTGTTTAGCCTTCTGATATTTATCCCAAAGGGATTTAGAAGTATTATTAATATAATTTTTATAAGAATTGCTAAGCTGATTAGCCAGCTGTATTTCACGGGCATTGAATTGCTTCTTCCTTTTAATCATATAGGCTTTAATTTCACCCTTAAGGTAAGCCTTAGCAGCTTCCCAGTAAATCTCTACTTTATCTAGATATTCTCTATTGAAAGATTGATACTCCCGCCATCTCTGGCCTAACCAATCAGCAAACTTTTTATCCTGAGATAGATAGTTGGGGAAAAAGAAATTATTTACAAAGTTAGTAGTCGTATTCTTGATTGCTATGCTCAGAGAAATGATAGCGTGATCTGAAATTGCTATGTCAGAAATATGAGTATCAATATCCATCGCTAACATGACACTAGAGATTAAAAAGAAGTCTATTCTAGATAGCGCTCTATAAGACTTAGACTCACAGGAAAATAGTTGAGAGTCAGGATGTTTAATACGCCAAATATCATGAACCTTTAAGTTATTACATATCTGATTAAATATTTTGGCCTTAGCAGTAGGGAATTTAGAGTTATTTGGAGTACGTCTATCTAGAGATGGAGTTGGAATAAGATTGAAGTCTCCTACCAAGATCAAATTTTGTCCAATATACTGGGATAGCATCATAATAAGTTGATTCCAGAATAATACATCTACCTGATTTGGCGCATATATATTGCAAAAGATGTATTTAGTGTTCCCTATCTCAATCTCGACCAGTAGCCATCTATCCTCTTTATCGAGAGTATGTTTCAGAATTCTATAAGATAGACATTTGTTGAACAAGATGGCTACCCCTCTCTTCTTCCTATTACAGAGGGAGGCGATCACATGACCCACCCATTTTGATTTAAGTTTATTTACTTCAATAGCCTTAAGATGGGTTTCTTGTAGGAAGGCAAGGTCCGGTTTGTGTTTACCTAGTTGCTTAATAATTAGCTTCCTTTTAATAGGGGAGTTTATTCCACCTATGTTCCACGAGACGCACTTAAGCATTTCTTCTACTCTTCATATCTATATCAGGTGTGGAGGTGGAGGCAGGGAGGGAGAGATAGAAAAAACAAAAAAACAAAAAGGAAAGAAGAGAAGGGGCCAAAAGGAGAGAAATTATAAAAACAGAACTTTATGTAGCAAATAGCAACATCTCACAAAATCCAGAAATATATTTACAACTTTAATTCGTTCCCTCATCTATACATTAATTTTCAAATCCATACAAAATTGTCTAGCTTCTTGTTCGTTTAACAAAGTATGTGTGACATCCTTGTCTTCAATTATTATTTTGGCTGGGTAAATTAATCTGGCTTTATGCCCTGCATTAATTAGCTTGGTGCAGAAGGGTGACATAATTTTCCTTCTTTGGGAGGTTTCACTGGAGTAATCTTGAAAAATCAAGATTTTAGCTTCTCCTATCTGCACCAGGTCAATTTTGCGATAAGATCTTAGAAGTGTCATTTTATCTTGATAATTTTGAAATTTGATCATGACTGCCCTAGGCTTAGTTATCCCGTTCAGCAACTTCCTTTGGGGACCAACTCTGTGTGCTCTTTCAATCAACAGAGGAGTATTCTGTTGTTGCACCCCTAATATTTGCGGGAGAGATGTAGAAGCAAAATGTAAAAGGTCAACAAATTCACTGGATTCTGGTAGACCTACAACTTTCAAATTATTGCGATGAGAACGATCCTCAAGATCTGTTATACGTTCCTGTAAATTTTTAATATATTTATTATGATCTGACAATTGCGTCGCTTGACTATTTATAACATCCTCTGTTTCAGAGACTCTATTTTCAACCTCGTTGAGCCTATCTGAAAATTGTCTTACCTCCGCTGTTAAATTAGCCATCTGAGATTGCAACAGTTGCATTGTCCTAGTCTAATCAAGACAAGCTAAATGAGGACATGGGAGACCTTCCTATCAGAGGAATTTAGTGAGAGGAAATGGAGTGAGGCTATATAATTTACCAGATAAACTATCCATTGTGTTACAAATTGGTGACTAGATGTTCCATCAAAACTACATAAAATATTTCCAACTAGTTCTCCAAGGTGTTAGAGAGGATGTGACCATATTGGTGACTATCTCCACATCTGGTGGAGTTGTCCACAAATTCAACCACCATGGACTAGAGCAGTGATTTTCAACCTTTTTTTTGCCGTGGCACACATTTTTACATTAAAAAATCCTGCGGCACCCCTACTAGAATCAAGAAAATCTATCCACACACTCAAGAGAGCTGCATGAGATTATGTGGGGATAGAGGCTCATTATCCCATATTATGTGGTTCTGTCCAAAAATTAAGCCTTTCTGGGCCAAATTATTACAATCAGTAGATATTAAGGAAGATAAGAAAAAACTAAATAATTTTCTGACAGCAATTTTGAATAACTTGGACTTTAAAAGTAACTCACCTAGAAGATACTTATATCAAATTATGCTTAATAGCGCAAAGAGTTTAATTATAAGCAAATGGAAAACAGTAGAAATACCCACAAAAGAAGAATGGGTTAGAAAAGTCAGTGAAAATTTGTTAAATGAGGAATTCTTTTATTTTAGTATACATAAATACGAAATCCCTACAGAAGCAAAGTCTATCTGGGAAAAAATAATAAGGGATTCTCCATCTCCCCCAGATGAAGAAGGGGTAATGGAGGGAGAATAAAATGGAAGAGATTGCATGTATCTATACTTTTTTCCACCACCGTATAAAAATTGGTAATAAGTAAGGTGATTTATGATTAATGCGCAAGTATGGTTACTCTATGCACTGACCATGATGTGCTGTGTTTATTTTTTTTATTTTATATTTTATGCATATGTTCTGTCTTTTTTGTGATAAAAAAAAAAAAAAATTAAAAAAAAAAAAATCCTGCGGCACACCACCATCCCAAAATTTTACAAAATCACACATTGTAGCCTAATACAGCATATATATATATATATATATATATATATATATATATATATATATATATATATATATATATATATACATATATATATATATATATATATATATACACACACACACACACACGTACTGTACTGTGCTGTCATGCCATGCCTCCTACAAACTATACGTGACATATTGACATTTATTCACAAACAATCATATGTCATGGCTGTTTTTTTTTTCTTTCCTTCATAATTCTGTTTAAAATTCTGTTAAAGATTTGTTACCTAAACTGATGTTCCTTTTTACATTTGTTTTTGCATAGTTGTTTTACTATGAACCTATTGATGACACAGAACCATTAATACTGTACTCAAATTGTTTATTGTGGAATATGTACAATAAACATTTCCCAAGCTATGTGATGATTCTATGTAATTAGGGATGGGCGAATGTTTCGCAACATTCGAAAAACGGCACGAATTTTAACACATTCGTTCGTTCGAATCGAATTTCGAATGTTTACATAACATTCTAACATTCGATTTTCGAATATTCGGTTTCGAATTTTACGATTACATTCGAAAATATTCGAATTCGAAAAATTCGAATTTAGATTGTAATAGTATTTCTAATGCTTTTTCTTTTAATGTAAAATTCGAATTATGCAATATTCGAATTCGAAAAATTCGAATTTAGATTGTAATAGTATTTCTAATGCTTTTTCTTTAAATGTAATATTCGAATTATGCAATATTCGAATTCGAAAAATTCGAATTTAGATTGTAATAGTATTTCTAATGCTTTTTCTTTAAATGTAATATTCGAATTATGCAATACGTGTATTTGAATTTGAAAAATTCGAATTTAGATTGTAATAGTATTTCTAATGCTTTTTCTTTAAATGTAATATTCGAATTATGCAATACGTGTATTCGAATTCGAAAAATTCGAATTTAGATTGTAATAGTATTTCTAATGCTTTTTCTTTAAATGTAATATTCGAATTATGCAATATTCGAATTCGAAAAATTCGAATTTAGATTGTAATAGTATTTCTAATGCTTTTTCTTTAAATGTAATATTCGAATTATGCAATACGTGTATTCGAATTCGAAAAATTCGAATTTAGATTGTAATAGTATTTCTAATGCTTTTTCTTTAAATGTAATATTCGAATTATGCAATACGTGTATTCGAATTCGAAAAATTCGAATTTAGATTGTAATAGTATTTCTAATGCTTTTAAATGTAATATTCGAATTATGCAATATTCGAATTAGAAAAATTCGAATTTAGATTGTAATAGTATTTCTAATGCTTTTTCTTTAAATGTAATATTCGAATTATGCAATACGTGTATTTGAATTTGAAAAATTCGAATTTAGATTGTAATAGTATTTCTAATGCTTTTTCTTTAAATGTAATATTCGAATTATGCAATACGTGTATTCGAATTCGAAAAATTCGAATTTAGATTGTAATAGTATTTCTAATGCTTTTTCTTTAAATGTAATATTCGAATTATGCAATATTCGAATTCGAAAAATTCGAATTTAGATTGTAATAGTATTTCTAATGCTTTTTCTTTAAATGTAATATTCGAATTATGCAATACGTGTATTCGAATTCGAAAAATTCGAATTTAGATTGTAATAGTATTTCTAATGCTTTTTCTTTAAATGTAATATTCGAAATAATGCAATATTCGAATTCGAAAAATTCGAATTTAGATTGTAATAGTATTTCTAATGCTTTTTCTTTAAATGTAATATTCGAATTATGCAATATTCGAATTCGAAAAATTCGAATTTAGATTGTAATAGTATTTCTAATGCTTTTTCTTTAAATGTAATATTCGAATTATGCAATACGTGTATTCGAATTCGAAAAATTCGAATTTAGATTGTAATAGTATTTCTAATGCTTTTTCTTTAAATGTAATATTCGAATTATGCAATATTCGAATTCGAAAAATTCGAATTTAGATTGTAATAGTATTTCTAATGCTTTTTCTTTAAATGTAATATTCGAATTATGCAATACGTGTATTCGAATTCGAAAAATTCGAATTTAGATTGTAATAGTATTTCTAATGCTTTTAAATGTAATATTCGAATTATGCAATATTCGAATTCGAAAAATTCGAATTTATATTCGAATTCGAAAAATTCGAATTTATATTCGAATTCGAAAAATTCGAATTTCGAATGTAGACATTCGATATAATTATAAACATTCGAATTCGAAAGTGACATTCGAAAACTGTAAATAACATTCGATTTTCGAATTTTTAAGAATATTCGTTCTTATCGACATTCGAATTTAGAATTCGAATTTCGGTAATAACATTCGTTCTACATTCGAAATTCGAAAATTTGCACATTCGCCCATCCCTATATGTAATGCTTCTTTGGAAAAGACAATTCAATACTTGTATGTTATTTTCAAATCTCAATAAAGTCTTTGAAAACTTAAAAAAAAAGTAGGAAAGAATCCCTTGACGCAGTCTTGTTTCACATCGCGGTTCCTCAGAGAGGACCGCTCAGGGGCCCGAAGCCAGTAGGTATATTTTTCAACAAAAGGTATCAAGGCAATGAAGCAAACTATATAAGAGGAGGAAATTGGAAAGTTGTTGAAAATGACATGATTTATCTGAATCATGAAAATTTAATCTTGACTTTACTCTCCCTTTAATTACTTATCTTGGTAGATGCCTGCTGAAGTGGTACAAATAGGGTAGGTGTTCAAGCTTTACATGTATATTGTCTAGAATTATATTATATATCTATCACTCACAGTAGCTAATTTAGAAGCTTATTTTCACTAGAAATGAAGGGAGCACTCCTTAATGTACTTAGGGATCAAAATAACTGCATCGTATTTAAAGGGACAGTCCGGTCAAAATTTTAATGTACTTAGATTAATTACATCTTTGAAAAGAAACATATTTGCAATATACATTCGCAAAAGTGCTTCTAATAAAATGACTTTTTTAGTGTTAACATTTTTCTCTGTACGTGCATGTGAAACAACTAGATATTCACAGTGCACCAGCATTTTAAATACTTGCTTGTATCATGTCAGCAATTAACAAATTGAGTCATCACCAGATGATACAAGCACCTTAGGCTCTCTGAGCTAGTGCTGTGTTTAAAATGCTGGTGCACGGTGCATACTTAAATACTCTTTTGAAACAGCTATAGCTTTTATTAGAAGCATTTTTGCTAATACATGTATATTACAAAAATGCTTCTGTTCAAAACTGAAATGCATCCATGTGTATTCCAATTTTGGCAGGAATATCCCTTTAAATATAACTTGCAATATCTCCTGGGCTAAATATGTTAATTCTTAAAAAAATGACAGGACTATACAATCTCCTGGACTGAGCTAGTATTGCATTCTTTTTAACATTTTCTTGTTGTATCTGCAAACCAACCTAGGGTACTTGGATAAGTGTTCAGTTTCCTAAAAAGTAAGAGAGGATGATATTTCCTGATCTTAAAAATTATTTTTTAGTCTTGCATTTTTAACATCTTACTAGGATGAAAACTGACTCATCTTCCATATATTAAATGGTGCCTGTATATGTGACATTTAGACCTGTTTCATACTTGTTTCCTGTATAGTATTGGTGATGGGGAGTATTTGTGATCTGAAGATTACGTAGGAGTGGGAATTATGGAGTTATGGAGTTCATGACCACGATAGTTCTGAAGGATGCTCCCTTCACGTACCAATCCTCAAGGACCATTCCATTTCCTAAGGTTTGTGTTCTTGGACCAGCACTTCCAGTTTATTGATCTTCTGTTTGGTCTAGCTAGTATAGTGGTGAGCATAGCTGCTTTCCAAGTAGCTGACCCAGGTTTGATTCCTGGCCAACGCAGCATTCTCCAAGAAGTTTTTCGGAAGATGGAAGATAAATCTAGAGAGAGTTCTCTTGTATCAAGTACCAGGGTAGAATTCTCGGGTACTATAATGGTCTCCATAGACATGAGGATATTTCTAACAGACCAGAGACGTTGCAGGCTAGCTTCGACATGTCTTGCCCTCCAGACCTCCTTAAGGCCATCTGTGGTTCGGTGTAGGGAGGTGATTGGTCTCATGGTGTCCAGCATGGACATCATTTCCTTTGCCAGGTTTCACCTCAGATTGTTGCAACTGTGCATGCTCTGGACAGCCGAACGAGAGAATCGCTCTCTTGGTGTTTTTGTCTGGATCACTTGTCCCAAGGGATGTCCGTCTCAAGACCATCCTGGGTGATTGTGACTACGGTTGTGAGTCTGTCAGGATAGGGAACTGTTTGGGGTGCCAGGAAGGCACAGGGTCTATGGACTCAGGAGGAAAAGCTCCTTCCTGATCGCATTTTGGATCTTCGGGCAAAATACAATGCTCTGAGCTGTGGATTAATTCTGTGTGCTGTGCTGTGCCGTTCATGTTCTTAATGCAAGTATAAATAAATTGTTATTTTAATCTATTTATCTCTCCCTGCCTATCATTATCTCTACGGGACTGCAGAATCTGTTAATTGTTTTGCCTTATCATAACAAGGGGTTTTGGAGAGCCCGAGCAGTTCTAAGATAGAGACAGCCTACAACAGCGTATTCCACCTGTTGTGAACACTGGAGGTTTAATGCCGCAAGTGCACTAAGTTACACATACTAGTGCAGTGAGGTAAGTTCACTTTGGAATATTACAATCACCTTCACATGGATCTTCACAGTTTTGGATCGGCATCTGAAGCGGTAAGCCCTCGTTTTTCTATCTATTTGGATGTCTTGGATTACACTGTAACAAATACAATACATGTTTTGTGATATCCGCTAATAGTGGGACCCTAGTTAAGGGTAGTTTTCACAAGAAACAAATAACTATATACTTACACAGCAAAAGTTTTCAAGTTTTAAATGAAATTGTACAATGCTCTGAAGGCTTGGCCTCTGTTGGGTTAGTCCGACTCCCAGTTTATCAGATTCCAATCAGACAATATATCCTCGGTGGCTTACATCAACCACCAGGGGGGAACGAGAAGCTCAATAGCTATGGAAGTAGGGAAGTATCTCGGATTCTGGAGTGGGTGGAGACCCAAATTTGTTCACTGTCAGCGATCCACATTCCGGGTGGGACAACTGGGAAGTGGATTTCCTCAGCAGACAATACTTTAATCCGGGGGATTGGTCTCTCCATCTAAAGACGTCTCATTACCAAGTTACCCAGATAAGGGTTGAGGTACAGGGATCCTCAGGCGGAGCTAACAGATTCATTAGTGGGGCTTTGGAGGTTCAATCTAATTTATCTGTTATGGCCGTTGCCACTTCTTCCTAATGTAGTGGCTCAAATCAAGCAGGCGTCAGTGATACTGATTGCTCCGTCTTGGCCAAGAAGGATATAGTTTGCGGACTAGTGGGGATGTCGTTATCTCCTCCGTGGAAGTTACCTTGTCGCAGGGATCTGTTGACCAAGGTCTCTTTGTTCATCTATGTCTAGATCTCTGAGGCTGACTGTGTGGAGATTGAACGCTTAGTCCTAGCCAAGTTTTTCTGAGAGTGTTATTGTTACTCTCAATCAAGCTTGTAGCTGATTGCTCGTTGCATTTATCATAAGGTGTGGAGGACCTACTTATTCTATTCTCCAGGATGAACTGGAGAAGGGATTTTCTGCAAGTCCCCTGAGGGGACAGATTTCGGCCTTATCTGTGGTACTGCACAAGAGGTTCGCTGAGCTTCCTGATGTGCAGTCATTTGTTAAGGCTATGCTAGGATCAGACCTGTGTTTAGATCTATTGCTCCTCAGAGTTTAAATCTTGTTCTTTAGGTTTTGCACGGGCTCCGTTGGAGCCTATGCATGAAGTAGACATTAAATTATCTGAGTATCTGTGATTACTGCCTTGCAATGCGTCCCTCCTTATCTGGATTTTCATGCTGATAAGGCTGTTCTACAAACCTAGTTAGGTTTTCTTCCTAAGGTTGTGTCAATTAGCAACATCAATCAAGAGATTGTGGTTCTTTTCAACGTAATTCTGGATGTGGTTTGTGCCTTGAAGTTTTATCTCCAGGCCACGTAGGAATTTAGACAAACTTCCGGGAAGCATGGGGTCAAAGTGCCTCTTCGACTTCCTTATCTTTTTGGCTGAGGAGTGTCCTCCATTTCGCATTGAGACAGCGGGGCATAAGCCTCCTCTGAGGATTATGACTCATTCAACTAGAGCTGTGGCCTCTTCTTGGGCCTTTAAGAACGAGGCTTCTATGGAGCAGATTTGTAAGGTGGCTACTTGGTCCTCTTTACATACTTTTGCAACGTTTTACAAATTTGATGTTTTTGCTTCGGCAGAAGCAGCTTTTGGGAGAAATGTTCTGCAGGCTGTGGTGCCCTCAGTATAGTATAGGGCAGTTGACTCTCCTACCACAGATGAAAATTAAATTATCAGGTAAGCATAATTTATGTTTTTAACATGGGTTTATGGCTTTTCTTTTTTATTTATATTGGTTCTTTTTTTTTAGATCCCCTTATCCTTATCCTTTTTTTTTTAACATTTCTTTAGAACTGAACATGTAAATGAGTCTCTACCTCGCTGATTTAGGGCAGCTGCACCTTTGAACTTTGCAGGTGGTACAGTGACAAATGGGAGTACATAGTATCCCAGAATCCTTCAGGAACCATCCCTGTGAGGAAGCCAGGAATGCACCTATTAAGATGACCTGCACCACAGTATATGTATATATGAAAGAAGGGCCTTTCTTATTTTCATATTTACATTCTAGATAGAAAGACAGACATATATATAGACTGACAGAAGGGCAGACAGATAGATAAATAGATATATAGATGGATAGTTAGATAGATAGACAGACATACAGAGAGAGAGCGATGATAGATAGATAGATGATATAGATAGATAGATAGATAGATAGATAGATAGATAGATAGATAGATAGATAGATAGATGCAGATAGTAAGATAGATAGATATATAGATTTATAATTATGTATAGCTTTATAAATCAGCTTTTGTTTATTCAGTAGTCAAAATAATGTGGTGGTTTTCTCAATTAAAAATTGTATCTGTGTCTACAGAAATTATATTAAACACACAACAGAACAAGTTAATTGCAGAAACATTCATAGATTTACCTGCAATCATATTAATATAGAGAACAATCGCTACAATGAATAAATAGTGACACATCTGCTTCTCCTATTGTGGAAACATAAAGAAAGTAATCAGCTAAACTGACAGAGATGACATATGTGAATAAAAGTATTTCACTCTTGTTCTCAGACCAGTTCCATCTTTGTGGACAAATGGTGACGCACAATGTCCTATATAGCAGAAAAGCTGTAATGTGAGAGCAACAGCTCTGAGTTACTGATGGGATCGCAATACAAAGGTAGATAGAATCATATTAGAGAATATCAACTGGCCATGTGCGAGCTGCCTGCAAATGAATGATGCCCCTGTACTTTACAAAAACAAGCAAGATTGAGGGTTCAGAAGGAAGCTAAGAGGTACGGTTTATAAACAAGTCTTTTGTTACAGATGTGTGCATTACATACAGCACTTTGTGGTATATGACTGGACATTTAGAAAACTTGTGTCAAGAATCAAGTACATTGTCTACCTTGTATTTTACTTAAATATGAAAAATAAGGGCTATCAAAAACTTGATAAGGTGAGTGTAGAATAACAAAGACACTTATTAAAAAAGTTCAGCCGCATTGTTTGAAAGGTCAAAAGTCACCACTGAATCATTACTTCAATATTGACTCTGGGAATATAACACAGTAGATAAAGTATTTGGTATTGTGCTCTCCTGTATATAATCGTATTTGTTCCATGAGTAGCATAAGGAGCAAAAGGAGAAATGTGACAAATGCTTTTAAATATGCAATGTGCAAGTGTAATGTAAAATATATATATGTGTGTGTGTGTGTGTGCGTATCTATCTACCCTATTTACCAGTCTGGTGAAAAAGATTACTAGTTAGGAAAAAAAAACCTAAGTAGTCCACTCAACATTATAATATATATTTATATTTAAATATATATATATATATATATATATATATATATATAAACATTTTTATATAATATATACCAATATATATATATATATATATATATACACACATACACGTTTTTTTTACATTTTTTAATTGATATATTTAAACACACACACACTGACACTGTCACACACACACACATATATATATATATATATATATATATTTGTGATTAGGATAGAACATGTAATTTTAATCATCTTTCCAGGTTTTACTTCTATTATCTAATTTGCTTCATTCTCTTGTTATCCTTTGCTGAAGGAAAAGTGGCAGCTAGCTGAAAACATCTAGTTAGCTTATCACAAGAGGCAAATGTGTGCAGGCACCAATCAGCAGCTAGCTCCTCCTAGTAGGGATGGGCAAATGTTTTGCAACATTCAAAAAATGAAACAAATTTTAACACATTTGATTGTTCATTTTGAATGTTTGTACAACATTCTAACATTCATTTAATGTAATAGCATTTCTAATGCTATCTTTAAATGTGATATTTGAATTGAATTATGCAATATTCAAACTAGAAAAACTTGAATTGATATTTTTGTAATAGTATGTACAGTGCTCTCTTTAAATGTAATATTTGAATTATGCAATATACGAAATAGAAAAATTAGAATAAAGAATTTGTATCTAATATGTATCAATTTACTAAATTCCCTAGCACATGAACTATTGAGCTCTCATTAAATTCACCCATCCCTACCCACTAGTGTAGCATATGTACATATTCTTTTTCAACAACGGATACTAATAGAACAAAGCACCTTGTTCAATTGCTGGCCACGCTTCTTTGTTTACTTGTTTTGATTTTGTATGTTGGTGGCACGGTTAGGGTGTCTGTCTCTGTGGGTGCGGACTATGTAGAGGCAACTTAAACACAAGAATAAATGTAATTTACTTATAAAGAGAAAATAAGTATTTCTGGACAAAGGAATATACCTAGTAATAAAATAGATATACTCTTTAATGCTGAAATCCCTGTCTTTTTTTGTGACGGTGATATTTTGCTCTCAATAACTTTCTACCAAAGAGAAGACGTGTAAGAGTACAAAGCACATTTGAATATAGAAGTGAATTTAAAAGTGTCTTAAAATTACGTGCTCTGTCTGAATCATGCAAGTTTAATTTTCACTTTCCTATCGGTATGATATAAGAAAAAGAGCCTAATTTCTTACTCTTAAATTTCCTGGACTTACTACCTGGACTAGAGGACTAGTAGCTATTTCTATCCCTTGCAATGTGGCTGGCTTTTACACCAATGCTTAGGTGAAATTATTCCTAAGCTTATGTAGTATATATTATTTTATTATGCTGCACACAGAGATTCACCCTTATAAAACTAGCATCTGTTATTTGGTCACTGAGAAAACAGAAATAGAAATTGACTTAACCAATAATAAGAAATATAGTTGTAAAAAGGTGAATAGTCTTTTTAGGAATAAATGAAATGTCCGTGTCATTATTGGACTGTGCTATTATATGTTTAATTAGAAGACTAAATATTTGTTATCTCCTGGAAAACCGCAGTAATCTTTTGTCTGTTTCCATGTTTGCATTGCTCCTATATTGCATGCACACACTTGCTGTCAATATCCTGCATTGATATGAAGGTTAAACAACATAATGAGGATACAAAGATTGCTGAAACACAATAACCCATTCCACTCTATTTTATTTCAGATGCACACATTGTAAGATGAAGGATCCAGGAACATTTTCATACCCCGTGAAAGCTTTATTCTTTATATCTTTATCTGCTTGCTTCACACTTTCAGGTAAGAACTATATTTATTACAATAACACACACACACATATACATTTATATATATATATATATATATATATATATATATATATATACACACACACATAAAGTTCATTAACCCCTATATTAGACAAAGGGGAGGCGTCACTCACTGATCTTGTGCTATATATAAGATACAGTATATATATATATATGTATAGATATAGAAATATATATATATATATATATATATATATATATCTCCTTTTCCTTACCACTCTCACAATACATTGCAGTCATCTGCTAGGGTGAAATATAAGGTTTGTTAAATGCATACTCTCTGGACTTAAACAAGAAAACTTTATTGAAAGGTAACTATTAACAGAGCAATAGTAACATTTTGGGGCCAACATTTAAAACGTTGAGTACTATTGGCTTAACTCTCTCTATCAAAATATAATGTATAAGTCAGTCACTTAAAACTGCCTTGTATTTTAAATGACCATTACAACGTGTTTGTCCTGTGCATTGGGTTGGCTTTCTAAATGTCTGTCACATCTATTGATAAGAAAAGCCAAAACTTAATTAAATACATTTGTATTTGTATATATATACTGTGTATATAATACAAAATATCAAGCAAAGAATATTAATAGTTATGACAAGCTTTTACATGTTACATGGGGTTGCAAGCTTTATTTCACTATTCTATAGACTAACAATGCAGTTGCTTCTCCAATAATTGTAAAGCATTTGTCAAAATGTCATAGTAAAAATTCCTGATTGACTGGTCAGACTAATATTTTTTTTTTTGTAATTTTTAAAAAATAGAATTCAAAAGTCTGGACAGCTCAAATAATTTTCACCAAAACTACCCTCATAGCAGTTTCATAGCATCTTAACAATCAGCATCCCTAAAAAGTGAAATTATTCACAGGACCATGTAAAAGACATTATTGCTTTTAAACATGCAAATTTAAAAGTCATATTTACATTTCTAGATTTCATCCATCTAATCTGGGTTGGTGAGGCGTTTGCATTAAGGACTTTCTGATAAAACAGTAAAATTGTGTGTTTTTAATATAATGATACATTAATTTCTAAGCCATCTATTTGCCTAGATGACAGCTGATTCGATATTGAATAATAGCAACAACTCCTTTCATTCAATTATGCATCTAGCTCTGCTAAACCACCTCCCGTCTTCTTTGCAGACTTGGCTTCTAGTCCAATTTTTATTTTTTAATAACCCATTTGCAATCATATAAACTGTACTTATATTTTTTGTTACTGTCTCTGGAAACTTCAGTTCATATTTGCAACCATTCAGAATGTATTTTGATAAATCTAATTTTCTGATGTATGACATGATGACTTACTAAGGTCTTAATTTTATTTGATGCAATACCCTTTGTGTGTGTCTTACATAGTGGCCTATCTAATGTTTAATCTTCCTTCACAAAAGTCCCCCTTAGCCAGCTCAACCTGCCTGATCTCCCTCTATTTCTTCATTTTTTTCTCCAACTCCAGGCCCCTTCACACTCTTATACCATGGAGCCTATTTACTATGGTGCGAGCAGACATGATCGGATGTAGAGTATCATGTCTGCTGCACATCGATAAATGTCGACAGCATACGCTCTCTGCATTTATTATTGCACCAGCTTTTCTTGTGCAATGCCGCCCCCTGCAGATTTGCGGCCAAAGCCTGCTATCAGGGGGTGTCAATCAACCGGATCGTATTTGATCGGGTTGATTTCAAATTATGGAGCAGCGGTCTGTAGACCGCTGCTTCATAACTTCTGTTTCCCGCTCGCCGGAAAAAAGGGGCATCAAGCTCCGTACGGAGATTGATAAATATGCCCCTATATGTCAAACACTTCCACTTTGAAAATAAAATGTAAATCTGTTTATTTATATATAAAAAAAGATAATTATGTTTGTGTATGTTTGTTGAATATAAAATGTGCTGCTTGAATCTATGTGTACCTTAGTAGTATATAGTAGTACAAAAAAAAGAAGAAAAAACTCAATGAAAAAAATGTTTGTGGAAGTTTGGTGCTCTTAAGAACTGTGTACAAATGTATAAAATGTCCTGTCCTGCACTTACTAAAATTACTTTAAGTAAGAAATGCAGACCTTGACAATATATTGGTTAAGGATTGAAATATAGAGTGGTGGAGAGATTGAAATACTGTTTTACATTATCAGCGAGTCTGATAAACGCTTAACGACTGCAGTTGACAGGAAGATTGGACGGATGATTACTTATGAGGAAATACACAGTTATTAGATAGTGGATGATGCATAGTAATAATAGGTTATTTGACAACACTTCAAACAAACATAATATACCTTTTTCCCAGGATGATACCATAATTAAATTTTTTTGCTGATTTACTTAGAGACATAAAAGTTTGTCTGTTTATGTATGCATGGAGATATCAACAATTAACCACACAATTGCAAAAAAAGTATTCCCTAAAGAAATATTTTAAAAAATATTTAAAACCGTAGTTTTGGTAATAAACTTTGAAGGGCTTTGAAAGTGCAGAACAATCCTGGGATAAACCTGAAAATCTCTGTGTAACTGTCAGGATCATTTTGCTGTAGCCAATCACAGGCGCTCTTTTTAGCACTGTCCTGTGTACAAATAATGTCAAGCTAACTGCATTATGTACTTAAATCTCCAGAACCTCTTGGGTAGGGGGAAAGGTGCAAATTGCCAAATTAAATTACAGCAATATCAGAAAAGCTTAAATAACCATTTATGTGTTACATGCTCCAATCCGCTTGAGCATGTAATTTAACACTAGTGATGCTATAATGCTACAGTAGATATAAAAAGTCTAAAAAACCTTATGAAATTGCAGGCTTTTGAAATGTAAAGACAGAAATAAAAATTATATGTAAATGTCAGACTTTTTTCTATCTGTAACGTGATCTTTTATCAAACAAAAATCCAGAAAAAAACAAATAGTTCAACACCCTGATTTCATTTGTCTGCACACCTTTTATAATGGGGGCGCTAGCTGTGTTCACAGTAAACCAATTATATTCTAAATCATGCCAGTAGTTAAATAGCATACACCTGCCATCAATGAAAGTGGTTCTGATTAAACCCAGATAAAAGTCAGCTGTTACTATGGAGCATTTCAAAGCCATCATCAATAAGTGGAGAAAATGTGGCACCATAGAGACATTGCAAAGATCAGGGTGACCCGCCAAAGCTAATGGGAGGGTCACCCATTAGGACAAGGTGAAAACTAACCATGGATGCCAACAGCAATGCTAAAGGAGCTACAGCAATCTCTGGCAGGTACCAATCACACCTTGCATGTGACCACCATCTCTCATGTGCTGCTCGTCTGGGCTATCTGGTAGGATGGCAAGCTTTTTTTGCAAAAAGGAACATTTAAGCCTGTCAAAATTATGCTAAAAGATGAATTCAGTCACCTCAAACCATGTGGGAACATGTGCTATGGTCTGGCGAGACAAAGGTTGAACTTTTCAGCCTAAAATAAAGCTCATCGTTCAAGGAACACCATAGCGACTTTGAAGCATGGCGGTGGGTGGTAGCATTATGCTTTGGGGCTGCTTCTCTTCAGCTGGCTCAGGGGCTCTTTTCATTATAGATGGGATAATAATAAGCTCCAAATATCAAGATATTTGTGCACAAAACCTGCAGACTTCTATCAGAAAGCTGAAGAGATATTTCACATTTCAACACATGACAATGACCCAAAGCACACATCCAAGTTGACCAAAGCAGGGCTTTAGAAAAGGAAAATCAAAGTCTTTAAATTCATTCAGAGCCCAAAACTAAATCTAATTAATAATCTGTGGAATGGCCTAAAGAGAGCTGTACACTGGAGATCACCTCACAATTCAAAGAAACTTGAACTTTTTTGCAAAGAAGAGTGGGATAAAATGCCAAGTCTAGATGTGCAAATGTTATTAGAGAGTTATTCCCAAAGACTTGCTGCTGCAATAAATGCAAAAGGTGCTTTCACAAAGTATTAGTTGGACAAACTTTTGCTATCAGGGTGTTGTAGTTTTTTTTAATTTAAAATGTTCCTAATAATAAACTGTGTTTTTTTTCCCTTTGGATTTTTGTTTATTGAAAGATCAAATTACAGATGAAAAAAGTCTGACATGTTGTTTCTGTCTTTAGATTTCAAAAACCTGCAATTTCATAAGGGTGTGTAGATTTTTATATTTACTGTATGCGTTTAACCCCGGCACCCCCCCCCCCCCACACACATACTTAAAGTCCCACAGAGAACTGCTGGTCTTGATTGGAAACTGCCACTTATCCAATCAGCAGTGCTACTTGCACAACCCAGTTGTACGACTTGTGCTACTGGCTGGATAAGATGCAGTTCTGCAGGTCGTGAACGTGACCTTAACTATGTGATTAAGTCCTTTGCAGGGGGCAAACTCAAAGCATTACAGCATCACTAGTGTTGCAATTAAATGTTTTAACAGTTTAGAGTATGTCATTTTAACACTGTAATTGACCTTTAATAATTAATGTATATTTTAATGTGTTTTTACTAGGGTAAATAATTTTTTATGGAGTGTATGTTTAATACATAATTTATTTAAGTTTTTCAAAATATCTATGAAATATGATTTTAGAGAACGGGCAGGACACAAATACAAGGATATTGGTGGTAGTATCCCTTTAATGGGACATTTAATCTCAAAATGTAATTTCCCATAAAGGGTCAGGTTACAAGTGTAGTGGTATCGGTGAAACAGAGTGTATTACAAGATGAAAGTAACAAGTTATCACTTGTGCACTAACCCAATGCGCGCAAAATGCGGAACTTAGAATATCGCACTCACGTTAATGTATTCCTCAAAAAAGTCAATGGATAATAGTGATAAAAAAACACCCTACTTGCGCATAAACTCGATTGTAGTGTGCAAACCCGACATGAAAAATATAATTTATGCTTACCTGATAAATTCATTTATTTCATGGTAGTGAGAGTCCACAGTCTATTACTCCTGGGAATTACTCTTCTCTACCACTATACCCTATAAAACCACTCACACATACCTCAGCCCAACATATAGCCAAGCAAAGTGAGGTAAGAAAAAGGAATAAGAGCCATTAAAGGAGCAGGGAAAAAAGATGTGCTAAAGAAAAATTGTGGACTCTCACTACCATGAAAGAAATGTATTTATCAGGTAAGCATAGATTATGTTTTCTTTCATACAGGTGGCGAGATTCCACGATCCATTACTCCTGGGAAGTAATACCCAAGCTGTGGAGTCCACGAGTAATAACATAAAGTGGGGGATTTAAAAAAACATCCTTTTTTCACTGAGAAATTAATGCACTTAAAATAAATCATACAGACAAAAAAAAATCAAACTGAGAACATTCCTACCAGAAGCTGCTTCAGAAGATGCAAAAGCATAAAAATGGTAGAATTTTGTAAAAGATGCAAAGAAGACCAAGTAGCTGCCTTAGAAATCTGGTCAACTGAAGCCTCATTCTTGAAAGCCCAAGAAGAAGCAACTGACCTAGTAGAATGAGCATAATCCGCTGTGGTGGAGAATGGCCTGCCTCCAAGTAAGGCTCCTGAAGCAAAAGTTTCAAACAAGAGGCCAAAGAAACAGCAGAAGCTTTCTGACCAGAAAAATAAATGAACACCCTAGAGGTTTGTCTAAAGTCCTTAGTAGCATCAGTGTAATATTTAAATACCCTAACAATGTCCAAAAAAAGCAAAGGTCTCTCTGAACCATTCTTAAAGTGAAAGTAAATCCTAGCGTTTTACAAACGCTAGGATTTACTATTGAAACAAATAAAGGGCACTTTCATTCATGATCATATAAGATATGATCATGTAGAAAGCTCCTTTATTTGATTTAAGCGATCGCCGCTCTTAGCTCCTACAGCAGAGCACGGCTAAAAAATGTTTTGGCTAAGAGGTGACATTTTCACCTCTTAACCAATAGCAGTGTGGTAAATCCGGCTCCCATGGGTGCCAAGCTGGATTTACCGCACGGCTAATGGCTAAGAAGTGAAAACATCACCTCTTAGCCAAAAATTTTTTTAGCCGTGCGCTGCCAAAGCAGCTAAAAACGGTGATCGATTGAATCAAATAAAGGAGCTTTCTACATGAAGTATCTTATACTTCATAAATTAAAGTGCCCTTTATTTGTTTCAATAGTAAATCGCAGCGTTTGTAAAATGCTAGGATTTACTTTCACTTTAAGATTAGGGCACAAAGAAGAAAAAACAATCTCTCTGCTAATGTTTTCAGAAGAAACAACCTTAGGCAAAAATCAAAAGAAGTATGTAACACTGCTATATCCTGATGAAAAAGTACCAGAGGAGGAAACAGATATGCATGATAAAATGACCAAGGAACTGCTAGAGCATCCACTAATTGTACCTGAGGATCCACCTCCAAAGTACCTGAGAATTTTTTTGTTCAAATGAGAATCCATCAGATCTTTCTCTGGGAGACCCCAAAGATCCGCAATCTGATTGAACACATCCTGATGAAGAGACGACTCCCCTGGATGTAGAGATTGACGACTGTGAAAGTTTGCCTCCCAGTTGTTCACCCCTGGAATATGAATCAAAGAGTCTAGACAAGAATTTGTCTCTGCCCATCTTTGCTAGGGAACTGTGAGTTCCCCCTGATGGTTTACATAATCTACTGCTGTGACATTGTCTGTCTGGAAATGGAGATGAGACTCTCTTTTCAACAGCGGCAAGCTTGAAGAGCCCTGAAAATTGCACAGAGTTCCAGAACATTTATTGGTAAGCTCGCCTCACGAGGAGATCCCAAACTCCCTGTGCTCTTAGAGACCCCAAACAGCTCCTTAACTTTAGAGACTTGCATCAGTAGTGATTACAGTCCAGGTAGGATGAACAAAAGAAGTCCCCTGAAAAATACACCGATGATCCAGCCACCAAGTTAAGTCCAAAAATATCCTTTGAGACAGCTGAGTTTAATCTCTGCAACCTTGATGGAACATACAAAGCTGAAAACGTACAAACAGAATCTGAAGCTGCAATCATGAGATTATAAGGATTTTAGCATGCCAGAAAACACTATGAGGCCCATTTATCAAGCTCCGTATGAAGCTTGTGGGCCCGTGTTTCTGGCGAGTCTTCAGATTCGCCAGAAACAGCAGTTATGAAGCAGCTGCTCCATAACCCTGTCCGCCTGCTCTGAGCAGACAGACAGGAATCGCCACAATTCAACCCGATCGAGTACGATCGGGTTGATTGACACCCCCTGCAGGCGGCCGATTGGCTGCGAGTCTGCAGGGTGTGGCGTTGCACCAGCAGCTCTTGTGAGCTGCTGGTGCAATGCTGAATACGGAGAGCGTATTGCTCTCCACATTCAGCGAGGTCTTGCGGACCTGATCCGCACTGTCGGATCAGGTCCACGAGACCTTTGATAAATAGGCCTCAATGTGCGCATACCTGAGAATGAACATGCCCCGATGTGCGTAAACTGGCCCAATGCGCAAAAGAGCTATAAAAAGACTAAAGAGATGTGCACTAACCCAACAAGCGTTAATCCAATGTGCAAAACTGCAACGAACTCAAACCAACAAGCCGACGCGCAAAATTAAAACCAATCGTACCAAAAAAACGATGTGCACAAATCATCAAGGGAATAGTGAAAAGGATTCTGTCACAGGGCCATATATATTAGCAAATATATATACAAACTAAAAAGTGCCCACCATACCATAGCTATGGAGTGTCTAAAATGTTTAATATATGATATTTATCCACCAGCTAATAAGCAGCAGATAGCCAACCAGTACTGGAACATATCAGCAGAGGTTATGAAATAGGAGTATATTGTATATCCATAAAGGAAGGCAAAAGACAAGTCCCTGCGACCAATTATAGAAGGTTTATGGAAAATTTCCCATGAGGTGAAAAAAGAATCACAAACCATACCCCATATACATCCGTCTGACAAGCACTGTACTCTGAGGGGTATATACACTAAAAACAACTTTTTCTGAAGAATCAAATCCACATCTTCATTCTTCAACAACCTCCAGCGGAGGCAAAGTAAAGACTGAGGTATGTGCGAGGTGGGAGAGGTTTAATAGGGCTCTTGGGGTTTGGGTAACTTTGCCTCCTCCTAGTGAAAGAGAAGAGTAATTCCCAGGAGTAATAAATTGTGGACTCTCACCACCTGTATAAATGAAATATGAATATTTCACATTACAATGTTCTTCACATAGAAGAATATGTTCTATTTATTCATAGCTACATATTTCTATATATATCTGATGGAACATATTCCCCTATGTACAGTACATTGGAATGTGAAATATTTACAGTAAATACAAAGTTAAAAACTTTATTAACCCCTTAATGACCAGACCATTTTTCAATTTTCTTACCCTTTAGTTTTAAATAGGTATTATTTAGTTAATAATTGTGACTTTAATTTAGCTCTATTTTAATTATGTTAAAGTTAGGGGTGTTAGGGTTACGTTAGGGTTACGTTAGGTTTAGGGTTCAGTTTAGGGGTTAATAGTTTATTTTAGGTTGTTGCGATGTGGGGGGCTGGCAGCTTAGGGGTTAATAGGTTTATTTAGTGGTAGCGATGTGGGAGGCCAGGGGTTTAGCTGTTAATAGCTTTATTTAGTGGCGGCAATGTCGGGGAGCGGCGTAATAGGGGTTAATATATTTATTATAGTGTGGGCGATGTTGTGGTGCAGGGGAATAGGGGTTTATAACTTAAGTATAGTGGTGGTGATATCGGGAGTGGCAGATTAGGGGTTACATTATGTAGGTGTCGGGGATGTCGAGGGCAGCATGGTATTTAGACGTGGGGTTTATGTTAGGGTGTTAGGTTTAAGCGTAACTTTTTTTTCCCCATAGACATCAATGGGGCTGCGTTACGGAGCTTTTCATTCCGCGCTTCAGGTTTTTTTCTGACACCTTCTCCCCATTGATGTCTATGTGGAAAGCGTGCACGAGCACGTCAAAACAGCACTTGAATTGTGAGCGGTATTGAGCTTAAAACTACCATATAGCACGCACAAGTCGGCTGTGCAACTTTTGTTGCGTTCGTTCATTTCCCTATAGCGTGCATAACTCGTAATCTATCTGATAATTTGTAGTTATATTTTCATAAAACATTTTATTCTAACATGATGTCCCAGTACCTTTGTTATCTTCAAAGAAAATAATAAAATTAATGGTGATTATGATTTACAAGCATTTTATGGTTACCAGTGTAATAAACCTTAGAGATTATTTTGTATACATAACAATCAAACATTTGTGGGAGTCTGAGAGATATAGAAAAGTCACTGCAGTAGTAGATTATATTTTATAAATATGGTGACATTTTTTTAAATGATTAATCAAATTGCTCACCTACTAAGAAACATTCAGTGAGATAACGAGTTTTGCGGTAACAGGGGTGCGTTAGCTAACGCACAGTTTTCCCTCACCACTCACCTAAAGAAACGCTGGTATTACAGGTTTTTTTAAACCTGGCGTTAGCTGCAAAAAGGTGAGCGTAGAGCAGAATTTAGCTCCACATCTCACCTCCATACCAGCCTTGCTTACGGTAGCGGTAAGCTGGCAAAACGTGCTCGTGCACGATTTCCCCATAGGAATCAATGGGGCTGAGCTGGCTGAAAAAAACCTAACACCTGCAAAAAAACAGCGTTCAGTTCCTAACGCAGCCCCATTGTTTCCTATGGGAAAAGGAATTTTATGTCTGCACCTAACACCCTAACATGAATCCCGAGTCTAAACACCCCTAATCTTACACTTATTAACCCCTAATCTGCCGCCCCCGCTATCGCTGACACCTACATTATATTATTAACCCCTAATATGCTGCTCCGGACACGGCCGCCACCTACATTATACTTATGAACCCCTAATCTAATGCCCCCAACATCGCCGACACCTATATTATAGTTATTAACCCCTAATCTGCCCCCCCACGTTGCCGCAACTATATTAAATTTATTGACCCCTAATCTGCAGCAGCCAACGTCGCCGCCACTGTAATAAATTTATTAACCCCTAAACCTAAGTCTAACCCTAATACCCCTCTAACTTAAATATAATTTAAATACATCCAAATAAATTTACTAAAATTAAATAAATTATTCCTATTTAAAACTAAATACTTTCCTATAAAATAAACCCTAAGCTAGCTACAATATAACTAATAGTTACATTGTAGCTATCTTAAGATTTATATTTATTTTACAGGCAAATTTATATTTATTTTAACTAGGTACAATAGTTATTAAATAGTTATTAACTATTTAATAACTACCTAGCTAAAATAAGTACAAAAGTATCTGTAAAATAAATCCTAACCTAAGTTACAATTACACCTAACACTACACTATAATTAAACTAATTACCTAAACTACCTACAATTAATTACAATGAAATTAAATAAACTACATTACGAAAAAAAACAAACACCAAATTACAGAAAATAAAAAAGAATTACAAGAATTTTAAACTAATTACACCTAATCTAATCCCCCTAATTAAATAAAAAAGCCCCCCAAAATAATAAAATTCCCTACCCTATACTAAATTACCAATAGCCCTTAAAAGGGCCTTTGGCGGGGCATTGCCCCAAAGTAATCAGCTCTTTCACCTGTAAAAAAAAAATACAATACCCCCCCAACATTAAATCCCACCACCAACACTCCCAACCCTACTCTAAAACCCACCCAATCCCCCCTTTAAAAAACCTAACACTACCCCCTTGAAGATCACCCTACTTTGAGATGTCTTCACCCAGCCGGGCACAAGTGGTCCTCCAGAGGGTCCGAATTCTTCATCCTATCTGGCCAGAAGAGGACCTCCAGACCGGCAGAAGGCTTCATCCAGGCGGCATCTTCTATCTTCATGCTTCTGGAGCGGAGCGGGTCCATCTTCAAGACATCCGACGCAGAGCATCCTCTTCATCCGACGGCCGACGACTGAATGACTGGTCCTTTAAGTGACTTCATCCAAGATGGCGTCCCTTGAATTCCGATTGGCTGATAGAATCCTATCAGCCAATCGGAATTAAGGTAGGAAAAATCCTATTGGCTGATGCAATCAGCCAATAGGATTGACCGCGCATTCTATTGGCTGATTGGAACAGCCAATAGAATGCAAGCTTCAATCCTATTGCATTAGCCAATAGGATTTTTCCTACCTTAATTCCGATTGGCTGATAGGATTCTATCAGCCAATCGGAATTCAAGGGACGCCATCTTGGATGACGTCACTTAAAGGACCAGTCATTCAGTCGTCGGCCGTCGGATGAAGAGGATGCTCCGCGTCGGATGTCTTGAAGATGGACCCGCTCCGCTGCGGAAGGATGAAGATAGAAGATGCCGCCTGGATGAAGCCTTCTGCCGGTCTGGAGGTCCTCTTCTGGCCGGATAGGATGAAGACTTCGGACCCTCTGGAGGACCACTTTTGCCCGGCTGGGTGAAGACGTCTCAAGGTAGGGTGATCTTCAAGGAGGTAGTGTTAGGTTTTTTAAAGGGGGATTGGGTGGGTTTTAGAGTAGGGTTGGGTGTGTGGGTGGTGGATTTTAATGTTGGGGGGGGTATTGTATTTTTTTTACAGGTGAAAGAGCTGATTACTTTGGGGCAATGCCCCGCCAAAGGCCCTTTTAAGGGCTATTTTGTAATTTAGTATCGGGTAGGGAATTTTATTATTTTGGGGGGCTTTTTTATTTTATTAGGGGGATTAGATTAGGTGTAATTAGTTTAAAATTCTTGTAATTCTTTTTTATTTTCTGTAATTTAGTTTTTTTTTCCCGTAATTTAGTTTATTTAATTTCATTGTAATTAATTGTAGGTAGTTTAGGTAATTAGTTTAATTATAGTGTAGTGTTAGGTGTAATTGTAACTTAGGTTAGGGTTTATTTTACAGGTACTTTTGTATTTATTTTAGCTAGGTAGTTATGAAATAGTTAATAACTATTTAATAAGTATTGTACCTAGTTAAAATAAATACAAACTTGCCTGTAAAAAAAATAATAAACCCTAAGATGGCTACAATGTAATTATTATTTATATTGTAGCTATTTTAGGGATTATTTTATAGGTAAGTATTTAGTTTTAAATAGGATTAATTTATTTAATAGTAGTAATTTAATTTCATTTTATTTAAATTATATTTAAGTTAGGGGGGGTTAGGGTTAGATTTAGATTTAGGGGTTAATAAATTTAATATAGTAGCGGTGATGTTGGGGTCAGCAGATTAGGGGTTAATAAATGTAGGTAGGTGTCGGCGATGTTAGGGACGGCAGATTAGGGGTTAATAAAATTTAACTAGTGTTTGCGAGGCGAGAGTGCAGCGGTTTAGGGGTTAATACATTTATTAAAGTATTTGCGATGTGGGGGGGCTCGGTTTAGGGGTTAATAGGTAGTTTATGGGTGTTAGTGTACTTTGTAGCACTTTAGTTAAGAGCTTTATGTTACGGCGTTAGCCCATAAAACTCTTGACTACTAACTTTTATATGCGGTAGGAGTCTGGACAGGAGAGGGTCTACCGCTCACTTTAGGATACACAATTGACGTAAAGGGATTTACGGTAAGCTAAAATTGCGGGGAAAAAAAGTGAGCGTTAGACCCTTTCCTGTCTGACTCGTAATACCAGCGGGCGTTAAAAAGCAGCGTTGGGACCCCTTAACGCTGCTTTTTAAGGCTAACACAAGACTCGTAATCTCGCGGATTGAGATTCAAGATGATCATTTTGTGATGATTCTAGTGAATAGTCTTCTTACTATGAAAAATTATAAAATAATTTAATCCATTCCTTCACATTATATGCTGTGTGTCATGAGATGCAGGACACAGCATAGAAGGTACAACGCTATTTTATTGCAGAGCATAGAAGTATACAGGTTGCACAACACATCTAACTTAATAACTGCAACATAGACAATAATGGCTATAAGCCACGCCCCCATCCGGTGACGTCACCACTCACCTCCCACTCACATCACATCTTCCCCTTTTTTTAAAGGACAAAGCATACATTTTTTTTAAGAGTACATCAAATAACAAGGTATACAAGAAGCATACAAAATAGTTTTGTTTAGTGTATAACAAATAACAAGTTAAAGAAAACATATATGAACAACAAGAAATACAATCCTGACTTGAACATCGGGGTAGACTACCCTAGTCCACAGTGACCATGTAATTATTTTGTCCATTCTTCTGGTCACTGCTCTAACTACAGTGCTTATCCTGATAGCGGGCTGGAAGTTTCATCACCCTTCCACTTGATGTCATTTTACATGAACTGTCCTCTGATACAGAAGAAGGTGATTGAGAGTCTGCTGGAAGCAAAGAAGTATCCCCGCTGTGATCTTGCTGAGGGGAAGGCAGCCCTTTTAAAACAGGGGATCCCACTGGCGGTGGCTCTGAGGCATCCAGTCCCAAACTCTCAGGTACTGGCTGATGATGTTTTCGCTTTCGACGTGTGACCCTCCATCAGTAAGGACAACATAAGACCTTGATTTTGGAGAGCGTCCAATTACCATAGCAGGCGTCTTCCATTTCTTCTCATCATCCAGTTTAACTCTGACACTTTGCCCCGCATTCAGCTCCTGCAAGGGTCTCACAGACACCTAGATTACGAGATATGCACGCTATAGGGAAATTAACAAATGCAACAAAAGTTTTGTAATTTAAGTTTTCAGCCGGCTTGTGCGTGCGATATGGTTGAGTTGAGCTCCATACCACACACAACCCAAGCACTGTTTTGACGTGCTCATGCACGCTTTCTTCATAGACATCAATGGGGAGAGCGGGTCAGAAAAAAGCCTAATACCTGCGAAAGAAAAGCTCCGTAACGCAGACTAGTTAGTAAACTAGTTAGACTAGTTAGTAAATAGTTTTTAACTATTTATTAACTACCTAGTTAAAATAAATACAAACTTACCTGTGAAATAAAACCTAAGCTGCCTTACACTAAAACCTAACATTACAAAAAATAAAAAAAACTACCATTGCAAACAATAACAAACACTGAAATTACAAAAAATAAAAAAACACCATTATAAAAAATAACAAACTAAATTATCTAAAACAATAAAAATTATTCCTATTCTAATACCCTTTAAAAAAAAATACCCACCCCAAAATAAAAATGCCTAATCTAGAATAAACTACCAAGGGCCCTTAAAAGGGCCTTTTGTAGGGCATTGCCCTAAAGTTAACAGCTCTATTACTACAAAACAAAACAAACACCCCCTAACAGTATACAACCCCCACACCCCAAACCCACAAAAAAAAATAAAGTAAAACCTAATCTACCCTAATTGTATGGGCATTGCCCTTAAAAGGGCATTTAGCTCCTTTTCCTGCCCTTAAAAGGGCATTCAGCTCTTTTATGAAATGCCCAAGCCTTAATCTAAAAATAAAAACCCACCCCAAAACAAAAAAAATAAATTACACAAAATAACAAACAAATTATCAAAAATAATAAAAATTATTCCTATTCTAATACACATTTAAAAAAAACTCACCCCAAAATAAAAAACCTAATCTAGAATAAACTACCAAGAGCCCTTAAAAGGGCTTTTTGTAGGACATTGCCCTAAGTTAAAGGGACACTAAACCCCAATTTTTTCTGTTATGATTCAGATAGAGAATACAATTTTAAACAACATTCCAATTTACTTCTATTATCAAATTTGCTTCATTCTTTAGATATCTTTTGTTGAAGAAATATCAAATCACACGGGTGAGCCAATCACATGAGTCATCTATCTGTAGCCACCAATCAGCAGCTACTAAGCCTATCTAGATATGCTTTTCAGCAAAGGATATCACGAGAATGAAGCAAATTAGATAACAGAAGTAAATTAGAAAGTTGTTTAAAATTGCATACTCTTTCTAAATCATGAAAGAAAAAATTTGGGTTTCATGTCCCTTTAAACAGCTCTTTTACCTGAAAAAAATACAAAGACCCACTAACATTACAAACCCCCACACCCCCAAAATAAAAAAACTATCTAAAAAAGCTAAGCTACCCATTGCCCTGAAAAGGGCATTCGTATGGGCATTGCCCTTAAAAGGGCATTTAGCTCTTTTGCATTGCCCTGAAAAGGGTATTTAGCTCGTTTACTTAAAGCCCAAACTCTAAACAGCCAATAGGATGAGAGCTTTTGAAATTCTATTGGCTGTTCAAATCAGCCAATAGAATTTCAGTAGCTCTCATCCTATTGACTGATTTAAATTTCCAAAATCAAATCAGCCAACAGGAATGCAAAGGACGCCATTTCACGTACCTTGCATTGAAGATTCAGTATACAGCGGGGACCGTAAGAAGAGGATGCTCCACGCCGGATGTGTTCAGGATGGACACGCTTCGCGCTGCTGGGATGAAGATAGGAGATGCCACCTGGATGAAGATGGAGCCGCCTGCCGTCTGGATGTAGATGGAGCCGTCTGGATGAAGATGGAACCGCCGGAATGAAGATCCTTCATGCGGGACTTCAGCAACTGTAAGTGGATCTTCGGGGGTTAGTCTTAGAATTTTTAAAGTTTTTTTTGGGTGTTTTTTGTTTTTTTTTTGTTTAGGGTTTGGGCTTTTTGTAAACAAGCTAAATGCCCTTTTAAGGGCAATGCACATAAAATGCCCTTTTCAGGACAATGGGTAGCTTAGGTTTTTGTTAGAGATAGGTTTTTTTATTTTGGGGGGTTGGTTGGGTGTTGGGGTTTACTGTTGAGGGGTCTTTGTATTTTTTTTTTTACAGGTAGAAGAGCTGTTTAACTTAGGGTAATGCCCTAAAAGGCCCTTTTAAGTGCTATTGGTAGTTTATTGTAGGCTAGGTTTTTTATTTTGGGTGGGTTTTTTTTATTTTTATAGGGCTAGTTGATTAGGTGTAATTCATTTTTATTTTTGATAATTTCGTTTGTTATTTTTCATAATTTAGTGTTTATTATTTTTTGTAATTTAGTATTTTTTATTTTTTGTAATTAGATACTTTGTACATTTTATAGTAGTGTTAGGATTTTTTAATGTGTAATATAGTTTATTTAATTAGTTGTTAGTTTAATTTTAGTTTAATAGTTATATTAGTTTAATTTTAGTTTAAACTTAGTTTTTTTTATTTTGACAGGTAAGTTTTAATTTAATTTAAGATAGGGAAATTGTAATTTTAATATAAAGTTAGGGGGGGTTAGGTTTAGGTGTTACTAGTTTAAATTAGTTTATTGCAATGTGGGGGGCTTTCGGTTTAGGGGTTAATAGGTTTATTTAGTATATTTTGTTGTGGAGGGCTTTCGGTTTAGGGGTTAATAGGTTTATTATTGTGGCGGCAGAATTAGGGGTTAATAACTTTAGTATAGTGGGGGCAATGTGGGCTGGCGGCACATAATAGTATTTCAATAGTGTTTGCAATGCGGGAGTGCGGCGGTTTAGGGGTTAATAACTTTAGTATAGTGGTGGCGATGTCGGGGAGCAGCGGAATAGGGGTTAATACATTTTATTAGTGGCGGTGATGTCGGGAGCGACAGATTAGGGGTAATAACCTTAATATAGTGTTTGCGATGTGGGAGGGCCTCGATTTAGGGGTTAATAGGTAGTTTATGGGTGTTTAGTGTACTTTGTAACACTTTAGTTATGAGTTTTATGTAACAGTTTTGTTGCGTAAAACTCATAACTACTGCTTTTAGATTGCGAAACGGATCTTGTCGGTATAGGCTGCAACGGAAGCTTTTTAACCCCACCGCAAAACTCATAATGGCAGCGCTATGGAGGTCCCATGAAAAAACATCATTTCTTCCATCTAATTGGCAAGAGTCCATGAGCTAGTGACGTATGGGATATACAATCCTACCAGGAGGGGTAAAGTTTCCCAAACCTAAAAATGCCTATAAATACACGCCTCACCACACCCACAATTCAGTTTTACAAACTTTGCCTCCTATGGAGGTGGTGAAGTAAGTTTGTGCTAAGATTTCTACGTTGACATGCACTTCTCAGCATTTTGAAGCCTGATTCCTCTCAGAGTACAGTGAATGTCAGAGGGATGTGAAGGGAGTATCACCTATTGAATGCAATGGTTTTCCTCACGGGAGATCTATTTCATAGGTTGTCTGTTATCGGTCGTAGAGATTCAACTCCTACCTCCCTTTTCAGATCGACGATATACTCTCATATACAATTACCTCTACTTATAACTGTTTCAGTACTGGTTTGGCTATCTGCTATATGTGGATGGGTGTCTTTTTGGTAAGTATGTTTTTTATTACTTAAGACACCCCAGCTATGGTCTGGCACTTTATGCATTTATATAAAGTTCTAAATATATGTATTGTACTTATATTTGCCAGGTTCATGTATTTCCTTGTACAGACTGTCAGTTTCATATTTGGGAAAATAAACATAATAAGAAATATTTTTTCTTACCTGGGGTTTAGTCTTTTTTTCAAATTGACTACTTTTTTCTTGCAAATTGCGGGCAGTATTAGGCCCGCGAGTGCGCCAAATGCTAGACTTTATTGTCATTCTTGGCGCGAGATTTTTTTGCGCGAAAAGTACGTCCATTGACGCAAGTTTGTCATTTCCAGCGTCGTAGTTGACACCAAAGCCTTACACATGGTTGCGCCGTTAGTGACGCAAGTGTGTAATTTCCGGATATTGTTGGCGCCAAAAAATTTTTCAGTTACGTTGTGCCTCATACTTGGCGCCAAATTTTTCATTAATTTTATAACCCATTGCTGTTTGCCTCTTGCCTTTTTCTATGCCAGAGGACTATGGTATTTGAATTTTTTCCCATTCCTGAAACTGTCATATAAGGAAATTGATCATTTTGCTTTATATGTTGTTTTTTCTTTTACATTTTGCAAGATGTCTCAATATGATCCTGCCTCAGAAGTATCTGTTGGAACTTTGCTGCCTGACATCGGTTCTACCAAAGCTAAGTGCATTTGTTGTAAGATTGTGGAAATTATTTCTCAGAGTGTCATTTGTAATAGTTGTCATGATAAACTTTTACATGCAGATAATGTGTCCATTAGTAATAGTACATTGCCAGTTGTAGTTCCATCAACTTCTAATGTACATGATATACCTATGAATTTTAAAGAATTTGTTACTGATTCTATTCAGAAGGCTTTGTCTGCATTTCCACCTTCTAATAAATGTAAAAAGTCTTTTAAAACTTCTCACTCAGTTGATGAAATTTCAAATGACCGACAACATAATGACTTATCCTCCTCTGATGAGGATCTATCTGATACAGAAGATCATTCCTCAGATATTGACACTGACAAATCTACTTATTTATTTAAAATAGAGTATATTTGTTCTTTATTAAAAGAAGTATTAATTACTTTGGATATTGAGGAAACCAGTCCTCTTGATGTTAAGTCTAGTAAATGTTTAAATGCTGTTTTTAAACCTCCTGTGGTTACTCCAGAGGTTTTTCCTATTCCTGATGCTATTTCTGATATGATTTCTAAGGAATGAAATAAGCCAGGTACTTCTTTTATTCCTTCTTCAAGGTTTAAAAAATTGTATCCTTTACCAGCAATTTCTATAGAGTTTTGGGAAAAAGTCCCCAAACTTGATGGGGCTATTTCTACTCTTGCTAGACTTACCACTATTCCTATGGAAGATAGTAATTCCTTTAAGGATCCTTTAGATAGGAAGCTTGAATCTTATCTAAGGAAAGCCTATTTATATTCAGGTCATCTTCTCAGACCTGCAATTTCTTTGGCTGATGTTGTGGCTGCATCAACTTTTTGGTTGGAAAATTTTGCGCAACAAGAATTGGATTCTGATATATCTAGCATTATTCGCTTACTGCAACATGCTAATCATTTTATTTGTGATGCCATTTTTTTATATTATCAAAATTGATGTTAGATCCATGTCTTAAGCTATTTTAGCTAGAAAAGCTTTGTGGCTCAAATCTTGGAATGCTGATATGACATCTAAGTCTAGATTACTATCTCTCTCTTTCCAAGGTAATAATTTATTTGGTTCTCAGTTGGATTCTATTATTTCAACTGTTACTGGGGGAAAGGAAGTTTTTCTGCCTCAGGATAAAAAAACCTAAGGGTAAATCTAAGGCTTCTAACCATTTTCGTTCCTTTCGTCAAAATAAGGAACAAAAGTCTAATCCTTCCCCCAAGGAATCTGTTTCCAATTGGAAGCCTTCCTCAAATTGGAATAATTCCAAGCCATTTAAGAAACCAAAGTCAGCCCCTAAGTCCATATGAAGGTGCGGCCCTCATTCCAGCTCAGCTGGTAGAGGGCAGATTAAGGTTTTTCAAGGATATTTGGATAGATTCTGTCCAAAATCAATGGATTCAGAGCATTGTCTCTCAAGGGTATCGAATAGGATTCAGAGTAAGACCTCCTGTGAGAAGATTTTTTCTCTCACGCATCCCAGCAAATCCAGTAAAAGCTCAGGCTTTCCTGAAGTGTGTTTCAGACCTGGAGTTTTCAGGGGTAATCATGCCGGTTCCTTTTCAGGAACAAGGTCTGGGGTTTTATTCAAATCTATTCATTGTCCCAAAGAAGGAAAATTCATTCAGACCAGTTCTGGATCTGAAAATTTTTAATCGTTATGTAAAAGTACCAACTTTCAAGATGGTGACTATAAGGACTATTCTGCCTTTTGTTCAGCAAGGACATTATATGTCCACAATAGACTTGCAGGATGCATACCTTCATATTCCGATTCATCCAGAACATTATCAATTCCTGAGATTCTCTTTTCTAGACAAGCATTACCAATTTGTTGCTCTTCCATTTGACCTAGCAACAGCTCCAAGAATCTTTTCAAAGGTTCTAGGTGCCCTACTCTCTGTAATCAGAGAACAGGGTATTGCGGTGTTTCCTTATTTGGACGATATCTTGGTACTAGCTCAGTCTTTACGTTCTGCAGAATCTCACGCAAATCATCTAGTGTTGTTTCTTCGGAAACATGGTTGGAGGATCAATTTACCAAAAAGTTTCTTGATTCCTCAGACAAGGGTCACCTTTTTAGGTTTCCAGATAGATTCAGTGTCCATGACTCTGTCTTTAACAGACAAGAGATGTTTGAAATTGGTTGCAGCTTGTCGGCACCTTCAGTCTCAGTCATTCCCTTCAGTGGCTATGTGCTTTGTATGCTGAATCAATGGTGCAGGGATTATACAAAGATATCACAATTAATATCCTTAAATCCAAATGTTCGACACTCTCTGACGTGGTGGTTAAGTCACCAGCGTTTAGTTCAAGGGGCTTCTTTTGTTCGGCCAACCTGGACTGTGATGCAAGTCTTTCAGGTTGGGGGATCTCTGACAGCACTAGGGAGCTGTTTGGGGATCTCTGACAGCACTAGGGGTTTGGAAATCTCAAGAGGCGAGATTACCAATCAATATTTTAGAACTCCATGCAATTCTCAGAGCTCTTCAGTTTTGGCCTCTGTTAAAGAGAGAACCGTTCATTTGCTTTCACACAGACAATATCACAACTGTGGCATATGTCAATCATCAGGGTGGGACTCACAGTCCCCAAGCCATGAAAGAAGTATCTTGGATACTTGCTTGGGCGGAATCCAGCTCCTGTCTAATTTCTGCGGTGCATATCCCAGGTGTAGACAATTGGGAGGCGGATTATCTCAGCCGTCAGACTTTACATCCGGGGGAGTGGTCTCTCCATCCAGATGTGTTTTCTCAGATTGTTCAGATGTGGGGTCTTCCAGAGATAGATCTGATGGCCTCTCATCTAAACAAGAAACTTCCCAGATACCTGGCCAGGTCCAGGGATGTTCAGGTGGAAGCAGTGGATGCGCTGACACTTCCATGGTGTTATCAACCTGCTTACATCTTTCCGCCTCTAGTTCTTCTTCCAAGAGTGATCTCCAAAATCATCATGGAACAATCGTTTGTGTTGCTGGTGGCTCCAGCATGGCCACACAGGTTTTGGTATGTGGATCTTGTTCGGATGTCCAGTTGCCAACCTTGGCCACTTCCATTAAGGCCAGACCTACTGTCTCAAGGTCCATTGTTCCAGCAGGATCTCAAATCATTAAATTTGAAGGTATGGAAATTGAACGCTTAGTGCTAAGTCATAGAGGTTTCTCTGACTCAGTGATTAATACTATGTTACAAGCTCGTAAATCTTTCTCTAAAAAGATTTATTATCGAGTTTGGAAGACTTACATTTCATGGTGTTCTTCTCGTAAATTCTCTTAGCATTCTTTTAGAATTCCTAGAATTTTACAGTTTCTTCAGGATGGTTTGGATAAAGGTTTGTCTGCAAGTTCCTTGAAGGGACAAATCTCTGCTCTTTCTGTTTTATTTCACAGAAAGATTGCTAAACTTCCTGATATTCACTGTTTTGTACAGGCTTTAGTTCATATTAAGCCTGTCATTAAATCAATTTCTCCTCCTTGGAGTCTTAATTTGGTTTTGAAAGCGTTACAGGCTCCTCCTTTTGAGCCTATGGGGCATATCTATCAAGCTCCGGATAGAGCTTGATGCCCCTTGTTTCTGGCGAGCCTGCAGGCTTGCCAGAAACACCAGTTATGAAGCAGCAGTCTTGTGAGCTGCTGGTGCAATTCTGAATACGGAGAGCGTATTGCTTTCCGTATTCAGCGAGGTCTGGCAGACCTGATCCGCACTGTCGGATCAGGTCCGCCAGACTTTGATAAATAGAGGCCTATGCATTCTTTGGACATTAAACTACTTTCTTGGAAAGTGTTGTTCCTTTTGGCTATCTCTTCTGCTAGAAGAGTTTCTGAGTTATCTGCTCTTTCTTGTGAATCTCCTTTTCTGATTATTCATCAGTATAAGGCGGTTTTGCGGACTTCATTTCAATTTTTACCTAAGGTTGTGAATTCTAACAACATTAGTAGAGAAACCGTTGTCCCTTCCTTGTGTCCTAATCCTAAGAATTCTTTGGAGAGATTTATACATTCTTTGGATGTGGTAAGAGCTTTGAAATATTATGTTGAAGCTACTAAAGATTTCAGGAAGACTTCTAGTCTATTTGTTATATTTTCTGGTCCTAGGAAAGGTCAGAAGGCCTCTGCTATTTCCTTGGCTTCTTGGTTAAAGCTTTTGTTTATTCAAGCTTATTTGGAGTCGGGTCAGGCCCGCCTCAGAGAATTACAGCTCATTCTACTAGTTCAGTCTCCACTTCGTGGGCTTTTAAGAATGAAGCTTCAATTGATCAGATTTGCAAATCGGCAACTTGGTCCTCTTTGCATACATTTACTAAATTCTACCGTTTTGATGTATTTGCTTCTTCAGAAGCAGTCTTTGGTAGAAACGTTCTTCAGGCAGCTGTTTCAGTTTGATTCTTCTGCTGATGTTTTAAGTTTTTCTTGTCATTATAGAATAAACTTATAATTTGGGTTGTGGATTATTTTTTCAGCGGAAATGGCTGTTGTTTATTTTTATCCCTCCCTCTCTAGTGACTCTTGAGTGGAGTTCCACATCTTGGGTATTGATATTCTAAATGTCACTTTCTCATGGACTCTTGCCAATTACATGAAAGAAAACATAATTTGTGTAAGAATTTACCTGATAAATTCATTTCTTTCATATTGGCAAGAGTCCATGAGGCCTAACCCTTTTTATGGTGGTTATGATTTTTTTGTATAAAGCACAATTATTTCCAAATTCCTTTGTTGATGCTTTTTACTCCTTTATCATCCCACTACTTGGCTATTCATTAAACTGAATTGTGGGTGTGGTGAGGGGGTGTATTTATAGGCATTTTGAGGTTTGGGAAACTTTGCCCCTCCTGGTAGGATTGTATATCCCATACGTCACTAGCTAATGGACTCTTGCCAATATGAAAGTAATTAATTTATCAGGTAAATTCTTACATAAATTATGTTTTTTATGTGTGCGGGAATGACGTTGCGTTACAGGCTAAAAGGCTTGTGGTACAGCTATACCGACAAGACTTGTAATGGCTGCGGTGCTGTTTTAACGGTGATATTACCATTTTTCCAGCGTTAAAACACGAACGCACAACTTGTAATTTAGGTGAGAGTGTTTTCTGTCGTAGAAGAATCGATAACCCCTTTTAGCCTCTTCATCCCTCCTAAGGGCCTCGTCCCAAGGAACAGAGCTGGTTGGCTGGAAGACACCCACAGAAGGAAATGTGGTGTGAATTGAATGTCCTAGCATCAGCTGAGTCAGGCTAAAACCCGTGGCTTGGATGGGGGTCACCCTATAGGCCAAGAGAGCTAGGTATGGCTCAGATTGCTTCAAAATTAACTTTGTTGTTTGAACTGTCCTTTCAGCCATTCCATTGGCCTGCAGGTAATGTGGACTTGACGTAGAATGGCCAAAATCATATTCACTGCTGAAAGAACTGAACCCCATGGAAGCAAACTGCATTCCGTTATCACTCACTAACTCCATTGGTATGCCCCATTGGACGAACAAGCTCTTGAGATGAGTGATTACGGCTTGACTGGTGATCTTATTCAAGGGTGCAATCTCCAAATACCTGGAATAGTAGACAATCACGACTAGGTACTTTTCCCCGTGCAGTTCGCACAAATCAGCAGCTATTTTCTGCCTATTTTCTTCATGACTCCCTTCTCTAAATAGGCCGGCGTTCCTGGCAAAAGGCACATTTTGACATGTGGCTTGCAATGTCAGAACTGATCCCAGGCCACAATACTGCCGTAGCTACCCTTTCTCTGCACTTTGTAATGCCCAAGTGGCCATCATGAATCCTGCTTAACATCTCCTGCCGCATGCTAATAGGAATAACAATGTAATCCTAAAACAGCACCAACGCATCCAGCTCAGTGAGCTGCAACCTCTCTGACTGGTAAGAACTTGAAGATATCCAGGCTGCCCGGCTCTCGGGCCAACCTTCTTTTATGTACTTAATAACTTCTTGAAGGTCTGTATCTAAACGTGTCTCCTTTCTAATTTGCTCTAGCTTCCCTGACGAAATGAATTCAGCAGCCGTCAGTGTACAAGAACAGTAGGCGATGGGCTGTAGTTTGTTCTCATTCAGCTGCAGGAGAGTGGCCCCTAGCCCATAAATGTTTGCATCAGCACTAACCACAGTCTTTTAGAAGGGTCGTAAAACCCTAATACTGGGGCAGACCCCAGTAAGGACTTGACCTGTACAAAAGCTTCTTCCTGTGAAGGACCCCAGACCCAGGCAACATCTTTCTTCAACAACTCTGTGATAGGGTGTAGTACTGTGGATAAATCTGGAAGGAACCTGCCCACATAATTCACAAGGCCAAATATTTGTCTCAGCTTGTGTGCTTGAGAAGGACTTTTCCTCTGTTCAATAGCAAGGATTTTATCAGGATCTGGCTTGATGCCATCTCCAATGAGGATATGCCCAAAGAAACATAACTAAGATTTTCTAAAATGGCATTTCAGCCCGGACTCTCTAATGGTCTGCAGCACACAGCTCAATCGCTGATCAAGTTCTTCCAATGTAGACCCATACACTAAAATGTTGTCCATGACGACTGACATGCCCTCGTTGCCCCTTAGAAGGGAACTCATCTCTCTTTGAAAGATTTCAGGAGCAGAAGCTATCCCGAAGGGGAGTTTGCAGAAGCAGAATCGACCTACCGGTGTAGTGAAGGTAGTCATTTTGCGGAACTGTGGATCTAGAGGTATCTACCAGAAGCCGCTGGAAGCTTCCAGTGTAGAGAAGAACTTCACCCCAGCCAGCCGGAACTATATCTTCAAGCTTCGGCAGCGCATATCTCTCTTCACCACCTCATTCAGCCTTTTCAAGTCTACGCAGATGCATACTTTCCCGTTTTTCTTTGCAACAGGCACAATGAAGGCACATCAGTCAGTTGCTTCAACAACCTCTTTAATAACTCCCATATTCTTCATACGCAGAAGTTCCTTCTCCACTTTAGGCATGAGCAGGAACGGAATTCTATGAGGAGTTGTAATGCTGTATGGGACTGCATCACTTTTAAGTGATTTACGGACTGGGTTACAAATCAGTAGGCCCAATTCACCAAACATGTCTTCCAAAATCTCATTCACTCTGGTGACAAGGCCCAAACCACAGGCTGCTTTCTTGCTCAATATGTTGTTAACACATTGACCTCTAATTACATGTACACACATGGTGAATTTCCTCTGCTTGTACTCACAGCTGGCAAGAAGTTTCCCAGCACAATCGATGCGGCCACCAGGACTATGAACTTTTGTTGTAATTTTCGCCAGTTGAGGCTGTCAAGGCAGTTTTATGAATGCTGCAAGGGACATAAAAGTGATGTATGCTCCTGTGTCAATCTTGAAGGCAACCTTGGCTCCCATTAAAGTAAGGGTAACTTGCAAATCTTCATCTGAACCAGACCGTTCAACAACAGACCCTACAAAGGACACTTCTTGACCCTCCTGGTCACTATTCACCTGCATCTCCTTAATGTATTCAGTTTTACACACCACTTCAAAATGACCCATTCAGATAGACTTTCTACATCTTTTATCTTTAGCGGGGCATATGACATTCTGATCATTGGTATGGTTACACCACGTGCAGCGAGCCTGTTGCGCCCATCCACTTCTGGGCCTATCTGTTGCCCTTGGTCTACCACTCACACTGTGCCTTTCACCTGCTGCTCTCCTGAACTGCTGCACTTCATCCACAATACTCTATGACCTCAGATCAGCACTTTGCTTTTTCACCAGTTCACTCTGGCGGGCTATCCTAATAGCCCCATCTAATGTTAAATCAGACTCTAACTGTAGCTTCAGTGAGACATCAGCATCTGCAATTCCTATGACTATTCTGTCTCTGATTTGCTCCTATTTAGCAACACCAAACTCACAGAATTCAGCTAGTTCATACAGGATGCACACAAATGACTCCACAGATTCTCCCACATGCTGAGTATGTTTGTGAAAACAAGCCCTCTCATGAATCACATTTCTTTTGGGCACAAAGTGAGCATTGAGTTTGTTCATAATTATTTCAAAGCCAAATTCTTCCTCTTCTTGGAAAATAAAGGCATTGAACACTGGCTCCACAACTTTTCCCATAGAGTATAAAAAAGAATTAACTTGTACTTCACCACTCTCCTTGTCCAGCTTGGAAGCAATCCTGAAGCGCTGAAACTGTTGACGCCATGTGGGCCAAGCTGCAGGCTGAGAGAAATCAAAAGGATCAGGTGGAGTAAACTTCGACATCGTCATTACTCAGGAAAAAGAAGCGCAGGCAAGTACTTCTGACACTATGGCCTCTAGTTATCAAGCCGTCAACCTCAAATACGCTGTAATTCCGCAGCGTATTTGTGGCGAGGCTGATTCGCCTTAGTTATCAAGCCCTAGATACCGGCAATAGTAGAATTTTGTGACATAAGCTTCTATCCGCCAGACTCAGTCCGACACAGATCGATGCTTACGTCACTACAGATGTTCCGCAGCACAAGTGCGGCACAATCTGACTACTTTTGCTAGTTATCAAAAAACTAGCAGGTACGCTCGGCACTTTTCCGGCTCAGCGTACCTGGTTTTCAAACCTCCACCCTGGAGGCGGCGGATCCCATAGGAATCAATGGGAGTCTGACCATAGCGAAAGTTCATGTTCGCTGCTGCCAGACATCCCATTGATTCCTATGGGAAACGTCTACACCTAACACCCTAACATGTACCCCGAGTCTAAACACCCCTAATCTGTCCCCCCTACACCGCCGCAACTAAATAAAGTGTTTACCTCCTAAACCGCCGCTCCCGGAGCCCACCGCAAGCTATAATAAATATGTTAACCCCTAAACCGCCGCTCCTGGTCCCCGCCGCAACTATAATATATGTATTAACCCCTAAACCGCCGCTCCCAGACCCCGCCGCCACCTACATTATACCTATTAACCCCTATCCTGCCCCCCCTATACCGTTGCCACCTATAATAAAGTTATTAACCCCTATCCTGCCGATCCCGGACCTCGCCGCAACTAAATAAATAGTTTAACCCCTAAACCGCCGCTCCCGGACCCCGCCGCAACCTATATTAAACTTATTAACCCCTAATCTGCCCCCCCTACACCGTTGCCACCTATAAGTTTATTAACCCCTATCCTGCCCCCCCTACACCGTCGCCACCTATAATAAGTTTATTAACCCCTATCCTGCCCCCCTACACCGTTGCCACCTATAATAAGTTTATTAACCCCTATCCTGCCCCCCTACACCGCCGCCACTGTAATAAAATTATTAACCCCTAAACCTAAGTCTAACACTAACCCTAACCCTAACACCCCCCTAACTTAAATATTAATTAAATAAATCTAAATAATATTTATCTTATTAAATAAATGAATCCTATTTAAAACTAAATACTTACCTTTAAAATAAACCCTAAGATAGCTACAGTATAAATAATAATTATATTGTAGCTATTTTAGGATTTATTTTTATTGTACAGGCAAATTTCAATTTATTTTAACTAGGTACAATAGCTATTAAATAGTTATTAACTATTTAATAGCTACCTAGCTAAAATAAAGAGAAATTTACCTGTAAAATAAAAACTAACCTAAGTTACAATTACACCTAACACTACACTATACTTAAATAAATTAATCCTATTTAAAACTAAATACTTACCTGTAAAATAAACCCTAAGATAGCTACAGTATAAATAATAATTATATTGTAGCTATTTTAGGATTTATTTTTATTGTACAGGCAAATTTCAATTTATTTTAACTAGGTACAATAGCTATTAAATAGTTATTAACTATTTAATAGCTACCTAGCTAAAATAAAGAGAAATTTACCTGTAAAATAAAAACTAACCTAAGTTACAATTACACCTAACACTACACTATACTTAAATAAATTAATCCTATTTAAAACTAAATACTTACCTGTAAAATAAACCCTCAGGCCTAGATTTAGAGTTCGGCGGTAGCCGTCAAAACCAGCGTTAGAGGCTCCTAACGCTGGTTTTGGCCGCCCGCTGGTATTTGGAGTCAGTGATTAAAGGGTCTAACGCTCACTTTACAGCCGCGACTTTTCCATACCGCAGATCCCCCTACGCCATTTGCGTATCCTATCTTTTCAATGGGATCTTCCTAACGCCGGTATTTAGAGTCGTTTCTGCAGTGAGCGTTAGAGCTCTAACGACAAGATTCCAGCCGCCTGAAAATAGCAGGAGTTAAGAGCTTTCTGGCTAACGCCGGTTTATAAAGCTCTTAACTACTGTACCCTAAAGTACACTAACACCCATAAACTACCTATGTACCCCTAAACCGAGGTCCCCCCACATCGCCGACACTCGATTAAAAATTTTAACCCCTAATCTGCCGACCGCCACCTACGTTATACTTATGTACCCCTAATCTGCTGCCCCTAACACCGCCGACCCCTGTATTATATCTATTAACCCCTAACTTGCCCCCCACAACGTCGCCGCAAGCTACTTAAAATAATTAACCCCTAATCTTCCGACCGCAAATCGCCGCCACCTACGTTATCCCTATGTACCCCTAATCTGCTACCCCTAACATCGCCGACCCCTATGTTATATTTATTAACCCCTAATCTGCCCCCCTCAACGTCGCCGACACCTACCTACACTTATTAACCCCTAATCTGCCGAGCGGACCTGAGCGCTACTATAATAAAGTTATTAACCCCTAATCCGCCTCACTAACCCTATCATAAATAGTATTAACCCCTAATCTGCCCTCCCTAACATCGCCGACACCTACCTTCAATTATTAACCCCTAATCTGCCGACCGGAGCTCACCGCTATTCTAATAAATGTATTAACCCCTAAAGCTAAGTCTAACCCTAACACTAACACCCCCCTAAGTTAAATATAATTTTTATCTAACGAAATAAATTAACTCTTATTAAATAAATGATTCCTATTTAAAGCTAAATACTTACCTGTAAAATAAATCCTAATATAGCTACAATATAAATTATAATTATATTATAGCTATTTTAGGATTAATATTTATTTTACAGGCAACTTTGTAATTATTTTAACCAGGTACAATAGCTATTAAATAGTTAAGAACTATTTAATAGTTACCTAGTTAAAATAATAACAAATTTACCTGTAAAATAAATCCTAACCTAAGATATAATTAAACCTAACACTACCCTATCAATAAAATAATTAAATAAACTACCTACAATTACCTACAATTAACCTAACACTACACTATCAATAAATTAATTAAACACAATTGCTACAAATAAATAAAATTAAATAAACTATCTAAAGTACAAAAAATAAAAAATAACTAAGTTACAGAAAATAATAAAATATTTACAAAGATAAGAAAAATATTACAACAATTTTAAACTAATTACACCTACTCTAAGCCCCCTAATAAAATAACAAAGCCCCCCAAAATAAAAAATTCCCTACCCTATTCTAAAATACAAATATTACAAGCTCTTTTACCTTACCAGCCCTGAACAGGGCCCTTTGCGGGGCATGCCCCAAGAATTTCAGCTCTTTTGCCTGTAAAAAAAAACATACAATACCCCCCCCCAACATTACAACCCACCACCCACATACCCCTAATCTAACCCAAACCCCCCTTAAATAAACCTAACACTACCCCCCTGATGATCTTCCTACCTTGTCTTCACCATGCCAGGTTCACCGATCCGTCCTGGCTCCAAGATCTTCATCCAACCCAAGCGGGGGCTAGACATCCACTGAAGAAGTCCAGAAGAGGGTCCAAAGTCTTCCTCCTATCCGGCAAGAAGAGGACATCCGGACCGGCAAACATCTTCTCCAAGCGGCATCTTCTATCTTCTTCCATCCGATGACGACCGGCTCCATCTTGAAGACCTCCAGCGCGGATCCATCCTCTTCTTCCGACGACTAGACGACGAATGACGGTTCCTTTAAGGGACGTCATCCAAGATGGCGTCCCTCGAATTCCGATTGGCTGATAGGATTCTATCAGCCAATCGGAATTAAGGTAGGAATTTTCTGATTGGCTGATGGAATCAGCCAATCAGAATATAGTTCAATCCGATTGGCTGATCCAATCAGCCAATCAGATTGAGCTCGCATTCTATTGGCTGATCGGAACAGCCAATAGAATGCGAGCTCAATCTGATTGGCTGATTGGATCAGCCAATCGGATTGAACTATATTCTGATTGGCTGATTCCATCAGCCAATCAGAAAATTCCTACCTTAATTCCGATTGGCTGATAGAATCCTATCAGCCAATCGGAATTCGAGGGACGCCATCTTGGATGACGTCCCTTAAAGGAACCGTCATTCGTCGTCTAGTCGTCGGAAGAAGAGGATGGATCCGCGCTGGAGGTCTTCAAGATGGAGCCGGTCGTCATCGGATGGAAGAAGATAGAAGATGCCGCTTGGAGAAGATGTTTGCCGGTCCGGATGTCCTCTTCTTGCCGGATAGGAGGAAGACTTTGGACCCTCTTCTGGACTTCTTCAGTGGATGTCTAGCCCCCGCTTGGGTTGGATGAAGATCTTGGAGCCAGGACGGATCGGTGAACCTGGCATGGTGAAGACAAGGTAGGAAGATCATCAGGGGGGTAGTGTTAGGTTTATTTAAGGGGGGTTTGGGTTAGATTAGGGGTATGTGGGTGGTGGGTTGTAATGTTGGGGGGGGGTATTGTATGTTTTTTTTTACAGGCAAAAGAGCTGAAATTCTTGGGGCATGCCCCGCAAAGGGCCCTGTTCAGGGCTGGTAAGGTAAAAGAGCTTGTAATATTTGTATTTTAGAATAGGGTAGGGAATTTTTTATTTTGGGGGGCTTTGTTATTTTATTAGGGGGCTTAGAGTAGGTGTAATTAGTTTAAAATTGTTGTAATATTTTTCTTATCTTTGTAAATATTTTATTATTTTCTGTAACTTAGTTATTTTTTATTTTTTGTACTTTAGATAGTTTATTTAATTTTATTTATTTGTAGCAATTGTGTTTAATTAATTTATTGATAGTGTAGTGTTAGGTTAATTGTAGGTAATTGTAGGTAGTTTATTTAATTATTTTATTGATAGGGTAGTGTTAGGTTTAATTATATCTTAGGTTAGGATTTATTTTACAGGTAAATTTGTTATTATTTTAACTAGGTAACTATTAAATAGTTCTTAACTATTTAATAGCTATTGTACCTGGTTAAAATAATTACAAAGTTGCCTGTAAAATAAATATTAATCCTAAAATAGCTATAATATAATTATTATTTATATTGTAGCTATATTAGGATTTATTTTACAGGTAAGTATTTAGCTTTAAATAGGAATCATTTATTTAATAAGAGTTAATTTATTTCGTTAGATAAAAATTATATTTAACTTAGGGGGGTGTTAGTGTTAGGGTTAGACTTAGCTTTAGGGGTTAATACATTTATTAGAATAGCGGTGAGCTCCGGTCGGCAGATTAGGGGTTAATAATTGAAGGTAGGTGTCGGCGATGTTAGGGAGGGCAGATTAGGGGTTAATACTATTTATGATAGGGTTAGTGAGGCGGATTAGGGGTTAATAACTTTATTATAGTAGCGCTCAGGTCCGCTCGGCAGATTAGGGGTTAATAAGTGTAGGCAGGTGTCGGCGACGTTGTGGGGGGCAGATTAGGGGTTAATAAATATAACATAGGGGTCGGCGATGTTAGGGCAGCAGATTAGGGGTACATAGGGATAACGTAGGTGGCGGCGGTTTACGGAGCGGCAGATTAGGGGTTAAAAGTGTAATGCAGGGGTCAGCGATAGCGGGGGCGGCAGAATAGGGGTTAATAAGTGTAAGGTTAGGGGTGTTTAGACTCGAGGTACATGTTAGAGTGTTAGGTGCAGACGTAGGAAGTGTTTCCCCATAGGAAACAATGGGGCTGCGTTAAGAGCTGAACGCTGCTTTTTTGCAGGTGTTAGGTTTTTTTTCAGCTCAAACAGCCCCATTGTTTCCTATGGGAGAATCGTGCACGAGCACGTTTTTGATGCCGGCCGCGTCCGTAAGCAACTCTGGTATCGAGAGTTGCATTTGCGGTAAATATGCTCTACGCTCCTTTTTTGGAGCCTAACGCAGCATTTGTTTGAACTCTCGATACCAGAGTTAAATTTATGGTGCGGCCAGAAAAAAACCCGCGGAGCGTTAACAGCCCTTTTACCGCCGAACTCCAAATCTAGGCCTGAAAGATAGCTACAATATAACTAATAATTACATTGTAGCTATTTTAGGATTTATATTTATTTTACAGGTAACTTTGTATTTATTTTAGCTAGTTAGAATAGTTATTAAATAGTTATTAACTATTTAATAACTACTTAGCTAAAAGAAATACAAAATTACCTGTAAAATAAATCCTAACCTAAGTTACAATTAAACCTAACACTACACTATCATTAAATTAATTAAATAAATTAGTTACAAATAACTACAATTATATTAAATTAAATAAACTAACTAAAGTACAAAAAATAAAAAAAATAAGTTACAAACATTTAAAAAATATTACAACAATTTTAAGCTACTTACACCTAATCTAAGCCCCCTAATAAAATAACAAAGCCCCCCAAAATAAAAAAATGCCCTACCCTATTCTAAATTAAAAAGTTACCAGCTCTTTTACCTTACCAGCCCTTAAAAGGGCCTTTTGCGGGGCATTCCCCCAATAATTCTGCTCTTTTGCCTGTAAAATAAAAATACAACCACCCCCCCAAAATTAAAACCCACCACCCAAATACCCCTAATCTAACCCAAACCCCCCTTAAATAAACTTAACACTACCCCCCTGAAGATCATCCTACCTTGAGTCATCTTCAGCCAGCCGACCACCAATGGAACCGAAGAGGAGATCCGGAGCGGCAGAAGTCATCATCCAGGCGGCTGAAGACGGCTGGCTGAAGACGACTCAAGGTTGGGGGGGTTGTATTTTTATTTTACAGGCAAAAGAGCAGAATTATTTGGGGCATGCCCTGCAAAAGGCCCTTTTAAGGGCTGGTAAGGTAAAAGAGCTGGTAACTTTTTAATTTAGAATAGGGTAGGGCATTTTTTTATTTTGGGGGGCTTTGTTATTTTATTAGGGGGCTTAGATTAGGTGTAAGTAGCTTAAAATTGTTGTAATATTTTTTAAATGTTTGTAACTTATTTTTTTTATTTTTTGTAACTTAGCTTTTTTTATTTTTTGTACTTTAGTTAGTTTATTTCGTTTAATTGTAGTTATTTGCAACTAATTTATTTAATTAATTTAATGATAGTGTAGTGTTAGGTTTAATTGTAACTTAGGTTAGGATTTATTTTACAGGTAATTTTGTATTTCTTTTAGCTAGGTAGTTATTAAATAGTTAATAACAATTTAATAACTATTCTAACTAGCTAAAATAAATACAAAGTTACCTGTAAAGTAAATATAAATCCTAAAATAGCTACAATGTAATTATTAATTATATTGTAGCTATCTTATGGTTTATTTTACTGGTAAGTATTTAGTTTTAAATAGGATTAATTTATTTAAGTATAGTGTAGTGTTAGGTGCAATTGTAACTTAGGTTAGTTTTTATTTTACAGGTAAATTTCTCTTTATTTTAGCTAGGTCGCTATTTAATAGTTATTAACTATTTAATAGCTATTGTACCTAGTTAAAATAAATTGAAATTTGCCTGTAAAATAAAAATAAATCCTAAGATAGCTACAATATAATCATTATTTATATTGTAGCTATATTAGGGTTTATTTTAAAGGTAAGTATTTAGTTTTAAATAGGATTAAGTTAGTTAATAAGATAAATATTATTTAGATTTATTTAATTAATATTTAAGTTAGGGGGGTGTTAGGGTTAGTGTTAGACTTAGGTTTAGGGGTTAATAATTTTATTACAGTGGCGGCGGTGTAGGGGGGGCAGATTAGGGGTTAATAAGTTTAATATAGGTTGCGGTGGGGTCCAGGAGCGGCGGTTTGGGGGTTAAACTATTTATTTAGTTGCGGCGAGGACCGGGATCCGCAGGATAGGGGTTGATAAATTTATTATAAGTGGCGGCGGTATAGAGGGGGCAGGATAGGGGTTACTAGGTATAATGTAGGTGGCGGCGGGGTCCGGGAGCGGCGGTTTAGAGGTTAATACATTTATAAGAGTTGCGGCGGGGTCTAGGAGCGGTGGTTTAGGGGTTAATAACTTTATTTAGATGCAGTGGGCTCCGGGGGCGCCGGTATAGGGGGTAGAACAGTGTAGTTAGTGTGGGTGCTTAGTGACAGGGGTATCAATAAAGCTGTCAAAAAGTCGAAGAGCAGCGAGATCGGATGAGTGATAACTATCACAGTCCGCTGCTCATCGCCCCATACTTGGTGCACGGCTTTTTGACAGCTTTTTTTATAAATTAGGCGAAATTTTGAAGGTCCGCGGCGGCGATGGTAGGCGAGCTTAGGCGGGCGTATTGGACCGGCAAAGACAGGTAAAGTAGACGGCTTGATAACTACCCCCCATGTCATGAGTTGCAGGACACAGCATAGAAGGTACAGCGCTATTTTATTGCAGAGCATAGAAGTATACAGCTTGCACAACACATCTAACTTAGTAACTGCGACATAGACAATAACGGCTATAAGCCATGCCCCCATCTGTTGACGTCACCTCCCACTCTCATCACACTGTATATGGCATATTTTGTAGGTATTTTGCGTAAAACTGGAAAGAGAATTTAAAGGGACATTACATTATTTTTTATATGTATTTTGCAATCGCTGCTTTGCAAATGATTTGTATAAATATATAAGGACCAGAATACAAGTTGATGAAAAATTGCAAATTTTTCTTTTAAATTACACATAAATGATAAAAAAAAGTTTTGCATTGCATATGCTAAAATTATTACTATTTTAAAAGTGCAGATATAAGAACCATTCTAGCTTAACCTCAGGTAATGAAGTTTTTTTTATATGTACACTTTAAATTTTAGCTTAATTGCAGATATTGTACATATACAATAAGGTCTCACACATTGACATAGGATGTATGGTTCTCCCATACACAGACACACATACACGCACGCATACACCCTTGACCCTTTACCTTCCGTCCCTTTCCTTGTCATATACCTTATCCCTATACCCCTTCCTCAACACCACTACCTTTTTTCTATTTTCTAACCATTAGCTAAACCGCAAATGACACTTACCTGGGAGCGGTATAAGGTGGGTTTTCCTGTCATGGCAGAGGTGCAGGAGCTGTTACAGGCAGTGTCCACACTGCCCTAGGCTAGAGGAGCAGACTGGTTGCTGGAGCAGTTACGGTTCGCCGATGCTATCTCTGTAGATGGTGGGAGGTGGCCTTCAACTGTTCCTTCACCTTTAAACCGTATTTTATGCAAGAGAAAACAAACCACGGAAAACTCACATGTGCAGAATAAGGACCAGACTAGACTCAGGCCCCTTTAAATTGCACTCACTTCCTTTAATAAATTATCGCTTTTCATGTGTTTAAATACATATATGCTATTTAAAAAAATTGTACAAGGACCTTTAGCAAATATATATACTTTATTTGCACAGCAGTTTTAAAGCCAATTTCCACAATTTGTAGTGTGGAGTTGTGAAGTTTTGAGGGATATATTAGGTTCATCTGCTTGCCTCTTCTTGATATATGTTTTGGAGCAGTACGGCATAAATGGTGACATTAATGTAAAACAAACAAAAAAAAATGAATTGTTTTGCAATTGCTCAGCTGCCCAAGGATGCACCTTTTGCAAATCATCCTAAATTTCACTGGTCTTATTTGCTGTGCCAGTCATAGGTCAGATACAAAGAAACACCTGCACTGATCTAAGGAGTGTTCACTAGGGCGCATTCACTAAGCATTCTATGCAGCCTATTAGCTTCACCTGTCCCTATGTAATTACATGCAGCTGATCACTAAAGGTCTCTGTATATTCTTTAGTGAATCAGCAGCATAGAGTAACATTCCTTACAACATAACTATAGTGGCTCAAGTAAGTATCATGACTAGCGAATCAAATTATTACCAATTATACACTGACAATTTGACTTGAAAGAAAAATGAGATTTATTATTTAGAAAAAGAATATCTGTAGATGGAATGAGGCTGTCAACCATATTAGAGTTCTTGGCATAAGTAGCAGCTGCCACTTTACCTTTATACGTAGATGCCCTTCATCATTATATTAATACAATCCTGTAAAAGATTAGCACATGTTTAATCTTTATATGTAGAATTCAGTGTCATATTTTAGGTTTTGTTATGTTCTGGGAACATAGAAATCTGCTGCCCCCACAACCTCAACCTCTGCCAAATTTAAATCAAATTTGTCTCTTTTTTGCATTTGAGCAGTTAGATATCAGTTCTTTCCAATATAAAACACACTAAGTACATAATTTAATCCCTTTCCACCACTAACCCACACAGAGTGCTTTTAACATTTTATTATCAGTAACACACACAAAGGAATTATTTAACCCCCATATTGTAATAGTTTAGCAATTCCTATATAGGACTAGATTGTGGAGTGCAAAAATATAGCACTGCACTGCAAGTTAAATCAATAGTGCTCTTATTCTTGCACTGCACAAAAGATAAAAGTAAAATATTAGTGCGTGAGTGAAAGCCTCAGACTCTGTAACATCTGGTTGTCGGGTAGTGTGCTCGAAGTAGGGATAAGGGGGAGACTGGACAAGAAGGGGTTAATAAGCACTCATTCCTATGATTGTTAATGACTGTGTTGAAGTATTCAACTACTGTGAGAGAATATAATTAAGTTAAAACTTATATTTTATTAAACCACTATTAAAAAAAAAAAAAAAAAAAAAACACACCACCACAATTAGGTTACCCCACACTACCACTCCACACAATTACCAATGAAAGTCACACTGCAATATACCCAGACAGTAAACACAGGTTCCACCACCCCCCTGTATTCCTGGCCAGTAACAGGATACGCTGGCTTCAGGTGACAGGGATGGCTTCTACTCTGTGTATACATGTCCCTTGCAGTGCATTACCTATTACATTAGTAAACTAAACTAGTGAGCGTTAAAAATACTTATATTAATATAAGCATGTGGAAAGAAAGAGCACAAACGCGTTTCGGCCGAGTAGCGGCCTTTCTCAATGTGCAAATAAATTTTGACAAGACGAATGACTCGCTCGTTGCACCTTATAAACCAAACCCCTATTGGATCCGTCCAATCATAGCGCGCATTAAATGCACGCCCATATTTCAACGAATCACGTGCGTTTCAGAGCAACATGCTATCCGTGAGCTGATTGGTAACTGGTAACTGTGTATAAGCCCAATCAGGAATAGCTTAATGTGGAATTATTTGTTTCTCTACAATGTCGGGTAGTGTGGCCACACTAACTAATTCTAGGGGGCATTCTACAAAAGCCTATTCTGGCTTTTGTTCACTCACTAACCCAAAGGTGCGCTAGGACAATTGCACTAAAGCTGTAGGTCAGTAAGAACTACTTGAAATACTTTTGTTCTTCACTTTGAAAAAAAAATGTTCTTTGTGTTTTTTTAATATATATATATATATATATATTTGGCACTCTCTGGATTTTAAGTGAACCAAAGTGTTCCTTTAATCAAACAGTGTGACGTTTCAGGGAAACAATAACCTTCCCTTTCTGAAGAAGGGGATTGTTTCCCCAAAACATCACGCTGTTTGAATAAAGGAACACTTTGGTTCACTTTAAATCCAGAGAGTGCCATTTATTTCTAATTGGATGTATGCAGAATTGGCACCTTGGTATATTTGTCCCTACATTTGGTGAGAGTGCAATTTTTGGTGTCTTTATAAATAAATAAATAAATAAATATATATATATATATATATATATATATATATATACATATATATATATATATATATACATAGAGAGAAGAGCATTCACAGAAATGAATAACCGGCTCAATACCATTGTTAGCCTGTTCTATGGCGATTCACCACCTGGGTGCAGCTTGTTTTTAGCCCAGTAATGCTTTTCACAGAGTAGAACTTTCCTGTAGTATATCAGTCTGATCCCACCTATTATGGTGAGTCCATTGCCGAAATACCAGACAATTCCTCTCTGAACAAGGAACACAGCAACCCCAGACGATTGTTTTGGCCTTCTTTGGGCCTCATCAGTGAGGTGTAGTCATGTTCGTCTAAGCACACTGATCAAGGAGTCCACATCTGTTTGCCCCTTTTTCTCATAGGGAGACTAAATACACATAGAGAGAAGAGCACTCACAGGAATGAACAACCAGCTCAATTCCATTGTTAGCCTGTTCTATGGCAATTTACCACCTGGGTGCAGCTTCTTTTTATCCCAGTAATGCTTTTCACAGAGTAGAACTTTTCTGTAGTATATCAGTCTGATCACACCTATTACAGTCAGTCCAGCTCCAAAATACCAGGCAATTCCTCTCTGAACAAAGGGACACAGCAACCCCAGACAATCGTTTCGGCCTTCATTGGGCCTCGTCAGTAAGGTGTAGCCATATTCCTCTAAGCACACTGAGCAAGGAGTCCACGTCTGGAATTATATATATATATATATATATATTATTTTTTTTTCTGCAGTGTAGTGATCCTCCTCAACCCTCCCCCCTCCCTCATCCACCTAAAAAGCCCTATAATACAATTTTTCCAACTGCGGCTAGAATATAATTTACTATGTGCGGGAGAGCAAAACCTAAAAACCTCTTTGACAGAGTTAATATAACGCAGCCATTTCTTACCTTTCCTTCCCCCCACAAATACTTTCTAATTGCGGTTTTAATCTTGCTGATTTCTACTTTCCTCAATAAGAGAGGAATATTTTGAAATACATATAAAAGTTTTGGAAAAGCAATTATTTTTAGTAAACTAATCTTGCCTGATAAGAATAAGGGAAGTGGTTGCCATCTTTCAAGCTGCTCACAAAATGCATTCACTGCTGAGCCTATGTTCATCTTATACCATTCCTCGGGGTCCTTAGAAATTTTAATCCCTAGATATGTTAAATACTTTCTGGCCTCTCAAAACAATCCCATCTCTGAATCTTCCTTTTTAAATACCCACAAGACCTCTGATTTATTTAAATTAATTTCATAACCAGAGAAAGCACTGAACAACTGTATAATGTTGTTAATTTTAGGAAAATTAATTGAAGAATTTTGTGTAAAAATTAAAAGATCATCCGCATACAAAGCTGTTATGATTTGTTGGCCTAATATTTGTATACCCTGTATTTCTTGCCTTATCAAAATTGCCAGTGACTCTAATGCAATATTAAAAATGAATGGAGATAGTGGACATCCTTGCCTTGTCCCACGTAATAGCCTAAATGGTTTGGTATTATTTATCAATAAGTATGGGGAAGATTCAGTTTATTATATTATATATATATTACCTCTAAATCCAAATTTACTCAGGGAAGTCAAAAGATGATCCCATGTTATAGAATCAAATACTTTACAAGCATCTAGGGAGATAATAGCCAGATCATGTTTAGGCTGAAGATTTTTAAATTTCAAATTATACCAAGTATTTGAGATAGTCAAGAATACTTTTCCCTCATAAAGTCAGTCTGGTCCGGACAGATAATATCCCCCAGTGAAGGCTGAATTATCTTTGCTATTAGTTTAGCTAATATTTTGTAATCCAAATTTAATAGTGCAATTGGCCTATAGGAGTCCATGCTCTCTGGATTTTTCCCGGGTTTCAAAATAATAGTAATTGCTGATTCATTAAAATCCCCTGGGGGCATCAACTGTCCCGACCAGAATTTATTAAAAAGTAAGGTTAATGTTTCAGTAAAATCTTTCATTAATATTTTGTAAAATTCAGCTGGTAATCCGTCCGGTCCAGCAGCTTTAATATGAGCTAATTCTCTAATAATCCTAGTTATTTCATTCTTTGAGATTGGAACGTTCATTTTTTTTACCTCTATCAGACTAATCCGGGGAAATAAATGAACAAAGTAAAAAAGAAAAAAAAAAGAAAAAACTTAAAATTGGAAGAACTGCTTAAAATAAAGAACCCCCCAGAAAATAAAAAACACGTCATTTCTCAGCTTTTTTTTTTTTTTTTTTCAAACAGCTCTTAAAAAAATTGCTGCCATTCAAATGAATTATGGTAGAGTATTTTGCTCCAAGTCATTTTGAATATGCATCAAATATATAACACAAATTAAAGAGAACCTGTTTGAAAATATCTGGCATGTTGTTTTGAAAAGAGACCTATATAAGGTCCTTGTCAGGTAAAACTAGCAGTGGGATTTGTGATTTTATCATATTAAACATCTGAACACTACTTTTTTTTAAAATCATGTTCATGATTTGTTAATTCTATGTACAATGCAAACTATTAAATATATACTAAGGAGATGGAAGTGAGGGAACATTCTTCATTTTACTTTATTATATAATGTATAATGCCTTTTCAACTTGAAACATTTGCCATGTACAATAAAGCAGGAATTGAATATTCTCTATGATAAGCTAAAGATCTTATCTTAATGCATATGACCACTGTGACTATTTTAATATACCTCTATGCAATTACATGCTTTCAGTATCGATTGCATGTACAATTCATTCTTAGGGGTCACTTTATTATTGGCCGAATTAGACCAATTCACCCTGTTTCTGCGAGAGCCCTTAACTCATACGCCACCTCTGAGGCTGCATAGGGCAATGCAATTAGCTGCAAATCTGCAGGGGGCGGTACTGCACAAGCCGTTCACTTGAACTGCTTGTGCAATTCTGAACAAGGACAGCGTATGCTGTCCACATTCAGTGATGTCTGGCAGACATGATACGCTACAGCGTAAATTGACCCCTTAATGTCAAAGATTGCAACCTTAAAGTGATAGTAAACTCTCCCCTTTTTAAATCAGCTAAAGGTTTTAAAAGGTTTGAATTGCTGTCCAATATGCGCTCTCCCCATATGGCACTTTTGTTATAGGTACTGATTGGATTGGAGAACAATTCAAACCTTTAGCTCACAGAAAAATGTACTTTTGAAGTGGGCGGCTGGAGTGCAGGATATTTGAATTTCATATCTATATTAAAAAGTAAATTATAGCACATCTCTGTTACAACTGATAAATTAAACTCCATTTAAAATATCTAACATTCCAGATCTGTTTTTAAAAAGGGGAGAGTTTACCATCGCTTTAAACACATTTGGCAATGTTGTGAGCAGGACCAGAACCTTCTTGAATCTGTAGTGAGCATTTCTCTTATGAAACCACCATGCAAATATAAACATATATATATATATATATATATATACATATATATATATATATATATATATATACATACATACATACAGTATATATATATATATATATATATATATACACACATATATTTATCAATAAAAATGGTTGCATAGGAAATTAGCACATCTAGGCAAGTGTCCCCGCTTACTTTCACCCAGTAAAACTCCATATACACTGTTACCAATGCACAAGAAGATTCTGGTTGAGATATGCAAATTAGATATACAACATCTCAGATTTTTTGCTTCTTACTGTGTTAATACACAGCAAATAAATGCAGCAATACAGAAATCCCCACTAGACAGCCTGTTTCGTTCCTGTTAGAACTCATCGGTAGCAGATAGATTTCTGATTGCTGCTTAGGTAAAGCTCATTTCAGGGTTAAATCAAAATTCATTAAAATTATGGTGGAGATAAAAGTCTGAGATTAAAATTCTCCATGTGTCAAAAGTAAATCAATAAAAATTGTTGCATAGGAAATTAGCACATTGGTAACAGTGTATATGGAGTTTTACTGGGTGAAAGCAAGTGGGGACACTTGCCTAGATGTGCTAATTTCCTATGCAACAATTTTTTTATTGATTTACTTTTGAGACATGAAGGATTTTAATCTCAGACTTTTATCTCCATCATAATTGTAATGAATTTATATATATAACATGTTAATTAAAACTGTCTTGGAGTCATGACTGTGTCTGTTTGTTTTAACTTCTTTAACTATATATTTATCTTCATTCCGATTTGATACTGAATATTACTAGTTGGATAATCATTAGTGCAAATGATTAAACAATCAATTATATGGTGGGGGATCAGGTTGTTGAGCATACTTTAATAATCCTCTTCACAATAAATGATTAAATGTGAGCCTTAGTATCATAATGAGCTGATAACACACACACAAATCCAATAATACAAAATCATTAGTAGCAGAAGGCAGTTTTATACATTGCCAGCACTTTTATACAAAATGGGAGTTTATAGGATGCCAAATATAGAATGGCAAGATAGAATGCTCTTTGATTTTAAAATATTACATCTCTAAATACCGTATGGACTGTGTGCACAAGTCTATCACATAAACTAATAACATCATTATAGAAAGCAACAGAACAAAAGTACATTTTTGTTATATTATCTATTGTGTTGTAATCATAATCCAGGCTTCAGTTTAATTCATATGCAATAAAAACTATTTTAAAAAGTTTAAAGGGATAGAAAAAAGTCTATTTCATTGTTGCAATAAAAAAGCAGGGGATTATACTTAATAGAAATTAATTAAATATACTGTATATTATTCATAATGTATTTATTTTTACTTAAAGGGATATGAAACCTAATTTTATTTCTTTAACGATTCAGATAGAGCATGGAAGTTTAAGTCACTTTCTAATTTATTCCTATTATCAATTTTTCTTTGTTTTCTTTGTATCTTTATTTGAAAAGCAGAAATTTAAGCTTAAGGTGCCGAATTATAAAGGGCCGAAGGGCCCTGAATGCCCCTGTTTCGGAAACAGTAGTTAATAAGCACCGGTCTTAAGACCGCTGCTACTTAACTTGTCCGCTGCCTCTGAGGCTGCGAACCTCAATCCGCCCAATCACATACGATCGGGTTGATTGACACCCAGTGCTAGCGGCCGATTGACCGTGAATCTGCAGGGGGCGGCATTGCACAAGCAGTTCACTAAAACTGCTTGTGCAATGTTAAATGCTAACAGGGCATGCTGTTGGCATTAAGCGATGTCTGGCGGACATGATACGCTACATAGTATCATGTCCGCCAGACATTGATAAAGCGGCCCCTAGGAGTCGGCCCATTTTTTGTTCAGCACCCTGGGTAGCACTTGATGATTGGTGGCTACATTTAAATAATTTAGATAATTTAGGTGATGTATTAGATTTCCTTACCCTAAAAAATTATTTCCTAGCAAGTAGGATAGTTATTTTTTTCTAAACTTTATTTATAGTAGGATAGTTAATTTAATGAATTCTAGATTAGTTTGTTTTAATTTATCATCACTAAAACATTAGAAATTCCAAGAGATCAAACTGTATATTACTTATTTAACCAAAATACATTTTATGCCAAACTGTTTGCAATTTTGGACATGACCATATACAGTGTATACAGTCTAGTAATATACATTTATATTTTGCACAGTTCTTATTTTCAAGATTAGTCCATTTATAGATTACTTTAGGAGTGTAATAAGCAAAGTATATTCATTTAAAATGTGCCTCTCTTAATTCTGACGACATTGTAGCTTTGTACACTCTTTGTACAATCTTTTAATACTTTTTATGATGTTAATATCTTCCTTATTTTTTACCTAGTAAATAGACTATTTTGTGAGTAATGCTCTCTCTAAATTGTACTTGTTTTCCTCTTGATATAATTGCAGATAACATTGATGTTGTATATTCTCCTTCCTTTTTTAACAGTAGCTAATTTTCCTATGTTCCAATCTAACGGCCAGATTACGAGTTTTGCGTTAGAAGCTGTGCGGTGCTAACAAGCAGTTTTGTCTCACCGCTCACTTACCTGCAGCGCTGGTATTACATGTTTTTACAAACCCGGCGTTAAAAGACAAGAAGTGAGCGTAGAGCAAAATTGTGCTCCATACCGCACTCCAATACCAGTGCTGCTTAAGTAAGCGGTGAGCTGGTCGTACGTGCTCGTGCACGATTTCCCCATAGACATCAATGGGGAGAGCAGGCTGAGAAAAAGTCTAACACCTGCAAAAAAGCAACGTAAAACTCAGTAACGCAGCCCCATTGATTTCTATGGGGAAACTAAATTTATGTTTACACCTAACACCCTAACATGAACCCCAAGTCTAGACACCCCTAATCTTACACTTATTAACCCCTAATCTGCTGCCCCCGACATCGCCGACACCTACATTATACTTATTAACCCCTAATCTGCTGCTCCGGACACCGCCGCCACCTACATTATACTTATTAACCCCTAATCTGCTACCCCCAACATCGCCGACACCTACATTATATTTATTAACCCCTAATCTGCCGTCCCCAACGTCGCCGCCACTATTCTAAATTTATTAACTCCTAAACCTAAGTCTAACCCTAACCCTAACACCCCCTAACTTAAATATAATTTAAATAAATCTAAATAAAATTACTATAATTAACTAAATTATTCCTATTTAAAACTAAATACTTACCTATAAAATAAACCCTAAGCTAGCTACAATATAACTAATAGTTACATTGTATCTAGCTTAGGGTTTATTTTTATTTTACAGGCAAGTTTGTATTTATTTTAACTAGGTAGAATAGTTATTAAATAGTTATTAACTATTTAATAACTACCTAGCTAAAATAAAGACAAATTTACCTGTAAATTAAATTAGCTAAATCACAAAAAAACACACTAAATTACAGAAAATAAAAAGCAAATTACAGATCTTTAAACTAATTACACCTAATCTAATAGCCCTATCAAAATAAAAAAGCCCCCCAAAATAAAAAAAAACCCTAGCCTAAACTAAACTATCAATATCCCTTAAAAGGGCCTTTTGCGGGACATTGCCCCAAAGAAATCAGCTCTTTTACCTGTAAAAAAAATACAAACAACCCTCCCAACAGTAAAACCCACCACCCACACAAACAACCCCACAAATAAAAAGCTAATTAAAAAAACCTAAGCTCCCCATTGCCCTCAAAGGGCATTTGGATGGGCATTGCCCTTAAAAGGGCATTTAGCTCTTTTGCAGGCTCAAAGTCTCTAACCTAAAAAACCCCCCACCCAATACAACCTTAAAAAAATCCTAACACTAACCCCCAAAGATTCACTTACCGGGAGAAGTCTTCATCCAAGCGGCAAGATGTTTTCAATGAAGCCGGCAGAAGTGATCCTCCAGATGGGCAGAAGTGGTCCTCCAGAAGGGCAGAAGTGGTCCTCCAGACGGGCAGAAGTCTTCATCCAGACGGCATCTTCTATCTTCATCCTTCCGACGCGGAGCGGCTCCATCGTCAAGACATCCGGCGCGGAGCATCCTCTTCAAACGACGTCTTCTTCCGAATAATTATCACTTTAAGTGACGTCATCTAAGATGGCGTCCCTTAGATTCCGATTGGCTGTTAGAATCAGCCAATCGGAATTAAGGTAGAAAAAATCCTATTGGCTGATGCAATCAGCCAATAGGATTGAGCTGGCATTCTATTGGCTGTTCCAATCAGCCAATAGAATGTGAGCTCAATCCTATTGGCTGATTGGATTTAACTAGTGTTTGCAAGGCGGGAGTGTGGCGGTTTAGGGGTTAATATGTTTATTATAGTGACGGCGATGTCCGGAGCGGCAGATTAGGGGTTAAAAAATGTATTTGCGATGCGGGAGGGCCTTAGTTTAGGGGTTAATAGGAAGTTTATGGGTGTTACTTTAGTTATGAGTTTTATGTTACAGCGTTGTACGATAAAACTCTTAACTACTGACTTTAGAATGCGTTACGGATCTTTGAGGCAGAGGGTGTACCGCTCACTTTTTGGCCTCCCAGGACAGACTCATAATACCGGCGCTATGGAAGTCCCATATAAAAAAGGGTTTATGAAGTTTACGTAAGTTGTTTTGCGTTAAGGCCAAAAAAGTGTGCAGGGCCCCTAAACCTGCAAGACTCGTAATAGCAGCGGTAGTGAAAAAGCAGCGTTAGGACCTGTTAACGCTGCTTTTTCAGATTAACGCATAACTCGTAATCTAGTCAAATGTTTTTTTTTAGCTCACGCACAAACACCACTGTAAATTGTTCGTGCACAAGCGAAACCCTATACACACTAACTTGGGGACTTTGGATTTACCACCTGGGTGCAGCTTCTTTTTAGCGCAATAATGCTTTTCACAGAGTAGAACTTTCCTGTAGTATATCAGTCTGAACCTGCCTATTAAGTTTAGTCAAGTGCCAAAATACCAGGCAATTCCTCTTCGAAGAAGGAACATGCCGACCCAAGATGATAGTTTTGGCCTTTGTTGGGCCTCATCAGTGAGGTAAAGCCATATTCAGTGGAAGATTGCCTTGTATTTCACGGCTATGACAATCCTGCAAAATGCAGCGGGGCTCTGAGCTCTGTTGTCACAAAGGCTGGCTGAGTAATAAAGTATACCCATGATACCAGTTCTTAAACTTAACATCAGTTTCTAACCCTATCCATAAACCTAAGCCTAATACCTTAACCTAACTCTAAGCCTGATCCATTACTACAGCTCACCTTAAATGGAAGACCGGGACATTGTTGCTATGCCGAAGGGTGTACATTAAAATTCTTGCTTCACGATTCTGTGTCTTGTAGTGGTAAAAATAAAACTGGAGACCCACAACATCAATAAAGAACATATCATAGTTACATTGGAGCAGTGTATATTTGATAAACATAATACAGACATTTCTCACGTATGTACTTTATTGAATATACTCATCAAATATATTTTAAGTAAACAGTTTAACAGAAATATGATATAATAAAATGTTCAAATAACCTTTACAGGTCGTAAAGGGTTCACTGATACCGTGCATGACATTGCTTATAAAAAAGCTTAATAAAAAAGGAATGTTATTTTCCTCAGATATTACCTTGTCTAACAGAACGTTATGATATATAACCATATGCAGATGTTTTTACAAGGTTGTTATCTTTTGTATTCTGATCTGCCTAGTAACAGGCAAACACAATGACTGTAAAAAATCAATTTGAAACTTTTTGGCGTAATCTATACTGATCTACATAAAGGGTTATTGTAGCAGGGTGCGTTATCAATATAACGGGCCTTGCTCAGAATAGCACACAATCTGGTATTATAACTTAATGATAAAAATTAATTACCAGAAAATGTTGAGCACTAAACATTGCTTTTATACCAAGTTGTGAGTGTGCGTAACACATCTCTAAAAAATGTAATTAGTAGCTATTAAGGTATAAGGTCAACATTAGCTTTAATTAAGGCTGTGGGGCTGATTTAACAAGATGTCAATCTGCCCCAATGCAGCTATTTCTGCGCGAGCCTTCAGGCTGGCCGGAAACAGCAGTTAAGAAGCAGAAGTCTTAAGATTGCTGCTCCTTAAATCGTACGCCTCCACTGAGGCTGCGGACATCAATCTGCCCGATCGTATACGATCAGGTTGATTGACACCCCCTGCTAGGAGCCGCGAATCTGCAGGGGGCGGAATTGCACAAGCAGTTCACCAGAACTGCTTGTGCAATGTTAAATGCCGACAGCGTATGCATTCAGCGATGTCTGTCGAACATGATCCGCTGAATGGATCATGTTGGACAGACACTTGATAAATCGGCCCCTGTGTGTTTAGTTTTATTTGCAGTGGGGATCAAATGAATTGAGGTTAAACTGCAGGGGGTTAATGGTTAACTCATCCCAAAGGAAAATTTCTTTTTGATCTACCTCATTGAAATTTGTGTACATAGAAGGACATGTACAACTGCCAAATCTACTTCTAAATCTCCATTTAGTTGTACTTTGAAAAAAAAAAAAAAATGTCTTTTAAGAAAAAAATATACACCTCCTCCTAATACTTGCAGGAAAAGAATGTCTCAATATTATTTTATATTTATTTATCTATGTATTTGGTTTTGCAGATGCTGATTCCCTCAGAAAATTCAAGGTTGAAATTTTAATAGCGGATAAGTATGTGCACATGATAAACGCCAGTATTCCTGCACTTCAAGAGTTTACTTTCTGCGTGGAGTTAAACCGCCTATCAAATACCACATCCTGGACAGTATTTACCTACCATATTGTAGGCAGTAACAATGGTCAGATTCAAGAACTTGGATTAGTTGGAGTTAATAACAATCTTCAGCTTCATCATATGGGAATTGCGCATGAAATTCGTTATGAGTTGCCTATTTCTGTTTGGCACACTTTGTGCACTACATGGAAAAGTTCTAGTGGGAAACTGGAGCTATATGTGAATGGGAGTAACATTTTTTCTACTATAACCAATGTCTCCCAAATACTAAAGCCTAATGGGAGCTTGGTATTGGGTATTAATCATATCGTGGAAGGAGGACAAATTAAGGCACAAAATGGGAAAAACTTTATTGGAGATTTATACAACTTTCAAATGTGGAATTACATTAGATCCCTAAATAAAATGGACGAATGCTCTGATGGAAATGTTGTTAGCTGGAGAGAAGAGTTTTGGTATTTTCACAAAACCAGTCCTAAGAAAGATAACCAATTACGCTGTGGTAAGTTATATCATTCAACTAATCATAACCAGTAGCGGACCTACTCAACAGAGGGCCCTGGTGTTAACAACTTTTTTGCCCCCCCCAAAGATAACTAAGAAGTAAGCAATACAAATAATATACATGGTGCTCTGTATAATTTAAAGGTTAGGTAGATCGACCTGCAACCTGCACTAATAAAAAGCTTTGCTGCATTATGATTGTACACATTCTGCACATGCTTAGATATGATAGACTAGCTGCTATGCCCCCCCCCCCAGTACTTAGGCCCTGGTGCCAGCACACCTGCTGTACCAATGGTAGTTTCTCCTCTGATCATAACTCCATAATAAATTTAAACACATAGGGCTAGATTACAAGTGGAGCGCTATATATCGCTTTCAAGAAAGGGATATTTGTGCTCCACTGTGTAATACCAGCGCACGGAAATGTGTGCTTGTATTACAAGTTAAAAACAATGTGAACGCAAGCTTGTCTTTTCTTTTTCTTTTTTTTTTCTTTTCATTTTTTATTGAGGTTGTCAGCAAATACAATAATAAACAACCTTATAACAGAAAATAATAGATGACATAACTTAATCTAACAAGCATAGTTACATTGGTATATGATATAATACAGGTATTCTTGTTTTCAGACAATATTGCATGCAAAATCTGGAAACATAGATGCGTCATGGTCAATGAGATTTAGTACTATAATAGTGTTGGAACCACATTTTACATAAATTATTTATTCCTCCTAGGTTATATTGGGCCTCTCATGGACCCAGAAGACAAGTTAATATTGACAATAAGGAGGAGAGCTAGTGGAACAAACGGTCATTCTTGGAAGTATTAAGGTGTAAACTACTGTAGTAACAATAGGCCAGTGTAGCTTATATTAAAACATACAAATGTTTGAACTATAAGGGACCTCTTATAAAATGTCTTATTAGTGGGTATATTTAGCTTAAAGTATTATGTAACTACTGTCATAACCACTTATGAGTTAAAGAGTACTAGCAATCAAAACTGGAAGTAGTTACTATGGGGTCACTTGTGAAGGTAGTTACTGGGGGTTTATGCTCATTAACTTTAAAGTTACAAAGGACAACAGACCTTAAAGATTATTAGTTGGAGGAGGACTTGGAGATCTCAGGTCGGAATATCGTTGGTTAGAGCCCTGGGAGGCTATGGTAAAGTAGAGAGAGTATGAGGTCATAGGTAATGCTTAATGGGGAGCAAATATCATCTGTACTCAAAGCAGGTCATGCATGTAGACCTGTGCAATATCCCCTGTAATAAATAGCAAAACAGTTAAAGGGACATAAAACAGGTTGAGATCTGTGCATATCCTAAAAGGGCTAATTAATTAAAAATAGTTTGCATACATGTTTTTTTTTTTAATTAAGTACATAGCTAAGCTGCCTGGAGCAGCCAACTTCACCTACCCTTATCAGTGTTTAGACACAGGCATTGTATTTCAAGTTCACAGCTTCTAGGCATGCTCCAGCAGATAATCGCTATTCACTTTTGCATTCTACCAAAACAACAATAGATATAGATACAGCCATAGAAGGAAATGTGTGGGGGGAGTTAGAGCTTTACAATTTAGAAACTATAAAGAAAGGGTTAATGATGAGGCACTGCAGTATAAATTTGCAGGTAAAGTAATTAATGTACATATTATTATATTTTGTCTATATCCCAACTTGTTTTATGTCCCTTTAAAGAAGCTATTCCTTAATTATTGAGGCTGTTGGTTGTTTAGGGTGCTGTTTTACCTAACCTGTGTTACATCCAACACTTTTATGGTCGGCAACTCCTGTCTGGTGGCTTTTTTAGTCGTCCTAATGAGATCAACTATTGGCATCTGGTGAGAGCAGCCTTATAATGTAGCAACTGTAATTGCTATATACAACTTTGAACAACTGTTGATATATTTGGGGAGCCTAGATCCTGTCACTCCCAGGAGCCTCTATATTACCCTTTCATGCCCCCTTTACATAACAAAAATTTGGGGAGGAATAGTTAATAACAACATTCTCATTGTCACATATTGAGCAATATACAGGTAGCGGTCTCCCTATTAACAGGCTGGAAGTACTACCAACGTATAACATTAAGTAAATTACTGTGATGCAAAAAAATATAACAGAAAGACAACTGGTTATTCATAACATGGTAGAAGCATACAAGCCTGTCTGTATTAGTACCGGGTACCGGATCTCGGCTCTACCATGGAGAGTCAATAGGTTAGCCCACACCGGATTTATATAGGCTGTGGCAGTATAAGGGATAAATCTTCCATCTCCATGGGTGATGAAACAAATGTCAGGTCCCCAACCAGACCGGAGATGGATCGATGCCATATTCTGTTAACCGCTGCATATTCCATCTCCCCTTTAAGGTGAGGTCATCTGGAGCTTTGAGAGCAGTTGAGCTTGGCTGCTTGTCTTGGGAAGGACTGGGCACTGTCATTATAGCCCTGTTATTTACTGAGGAGTTTAGTGCAATAGATTTTCCTAAGGGCTGTGCAGTCGCTTGGTAATGGAGATCTTCAGGTGGCATCAGAGCCGTCAGGCCGTTTACCTCAACCTCCTCCAAATCAGTGCCTTTTTGTCTGGACTTTTGGCCCAGGTTTAGCTGTGTTGGTGAATGTGGTCTACAATGTGGTGGCTTCACCACTATTTCAAGCAGGGTACAGAGTTCTCTCTCTAATGTGGTAAAATGATCATTTAGTAGCTGCGTCTTCTCCCATATATCTAGGTGATCCATGTTAAGACTGGAATAGCTTTAGGTCAGTTTGAGAAGTCCCCAAAGTAAAAGCGCAATCAATCAAGGAGTACAAGTGAATGATAAATTGAAGGTTTAGAAGTCCACCCGCAACTGCGTTACCCAGCTTTTCTGCGGGGGTGGATGGGGTCTGAAGCCGCGTGTTAGGTCGCCACCTGAGGTCTCAGTAGTCCAGATCAGGTCTCAGCATTCATTAATACACCAGGGTTTGGATCAATAGAGTCCACAGAATTTGAGGTGCTTGAATATATAGTTTTTCTTCCAGACTAATCCCATGTATTAGCAGTAACTGGTGGGTTAGCTAGTTCTTTGCTGGAGTTCCTGATGTTGCCACAGCCCGTACACCCCCCGCTAGCTCGTCTTTTCACTAAGCAACACATATGGCTGGACTTGGAAGACCAGCCATATATACTGTTGAGTCTGTAAAATATACACACATCATTTTTCTTAAAAGGATTACTGGGATACTCCTTAACCCCAATATTTTTTTGGAGAATTAAATTATATTAGCTTGTAATAAAAAAAATTGCTAGATTGTTGTTATGACTGTGAAGTGCCGACAAGTGGCAATGTGACTCCCATAGGAAATAATAGGGATCACGGCTTCTGCCAAACTCCGCTGACAAACAGGGGGGGCTGTGTTCCTACATAGCACAGACAGTGGATTCACTGAAACAAAAATGGTATCTGTGTAGGAACACTTCAAATAATACATACCTAAGCTAACTATAACTAAATCTACACTACCTGTACCTAACCTGCAGGGCGGTGCTTTAAATATTTCACACTACTGGCATGTTCTTTTTTTATTTTAAACATTAATATTTATTTTTCTAAATATAATTAATGTTATAAAAGACAGTAGCCTCAACTTTATAGTGTTACATAACTGCAAAAGCTTTAACTTAGTTAAACAAATGCCGTTATGTAAATATTTAAAGTTGTGGCTACTGACTTTTATGACATTTTCTGGTTTAGCGTTAGGGATTTTTTTGGGCGGGGGTTCAGGTTAGGGCATCTTTTTTAGGATAGGGTTTTATATTTTTTAGCAAAAGAGCTTAATCACTAATGACCCTTTCAGGGCATCTTTTTTTAGGAACGTTTTTATACTTTTTTTTGCAAAATAGATTTATCACTGATGCCCTTTTCGGGATATCTTTTTTTAGGATCATTTTTTGTTTGTTAGCAAAAAGAACTTAATTACACTTCTCTTTTTAGTTTTAGTATAGGGTATTTTGGATGCAAACAAGATAATCACTTCAACTAGGGCACTGCCCAACAAATGCCCTTTTCAAGGCATTTTTTAGAGTACCTTTTTCATTTTTGGTAATGGTAGTGTTTGTTTTTAATTTTGTGTAACTTAGGTTAGGTAGTCTTAGGTTAGGAGTCTTGAAGGGTTAGCTGTTAGGAGGTTAAATAGTGTAGGGGTAGTTTGCAATAGGAGTATTGGCAGTTAGGGGCTTAACAGGTTTGGGGTAGTTTGGGGGTATTGGTGGCTAGGGAAATAATAGGCTAGGGGTAGTTTGTGGTGGAGGTATTGATGGTTAGGGGGTGAATATGTAAGGGGTATTTTGCAGTGGGGTATTGACGGTTATGGGGGACTAAAAGGTTAGTGGTAGTTTGCGGTGGGGGTATTGGCGGTTAGGGAGTTAATAGGTATGGGGTAGTTGCGGTGGGGGTATTGGTGGTTATGTGGTTTATAGGTTAGAAGTAGTTTGCCATTCAGATATTGGTGGTTACTGGGTTAAGTAAGCTATGGATAGTTTGCAGTGGGTATTTGTGGTTGGGGGTTAAGAAGTGTAGGAACAGTTTGTGGTGGGAGGTTATGTTGGCTTAGGGGTTAATAGGTATGTTTATTAGGTTTGGTGATATATTTAAAAGGGATCCTTTAAGTTACATTGTCAATGTAGGTGGAGATGCTGCTTGGAATATTTCGCCAGCATCACCACCCATTGCGATGTATAGGAAAAAGCTTCTTGTCTATGCTGCGTTTAAACACTGATGTCAGCTGCTTGTAACATTTTGCCAGCTTACTCGACATGGTGACGTATCCCACCACCTTGTGGAACTTTCACCATAGGAGCTATTATGACTTGACTAAACACTATAAACCATTCTCAGAGGAGGGCGACTAAAATGGTAGATGGTCTAGGAAAAAAAAATACAAGGAAATACTGTGTGACATTAATACGTAGTATACCTGTAGCGCAGAGGTGAAAATAAGGGAGGTGATACAGCTGCAGTGGCCCACCCGGAAATCTCCTGGTGTCCTGGACCTGGTAGGCCAATCTGGCCTTGGCAACACAATTAAACATTTTCAGAACACTGTTATAAATACTTTAATGTCTTTCTATTCAGATGCAAATTTTGCAAAATTGCTTACATTTAAAGGTGTTTCCAGGGCTCAAGTACATTTAAATGCATGTGGATAACAATCTCTATATATTTGCCCAGAAAGCATTCTCATACTTCCCAGTATAGTTCCCAGAATTACTACAGCTCTGAGGGCAAAATTATGTTAATCTTTGAGAGAGAAGAGAGAAAGATTTTAGTAGGTATGGGGTACTTAGTATGTAGAGAAAATAACTTTGATATCATAGTATTTTTTTGGCCATATTGCCTCTACAATTATGAGTACCTATATATCAGCAATGGCCAACTTCCTAACACATTGGGCCACAGATTCAGTTAGAATATAGTTTATAGCTTTAACCACATTTTGACAGTATTGTGCACATAATTAAAAAGGAAATGACCACATCAGAGAAGTCATAGAACCAAAATGGGTATCTACGCCCAAAACATCTAAAAACAATCTGCTAGATTATGAGTCTTGCGTAAGCCTTAAAAAGCAGCGTTGAGAGGTCCCAACGCTGCTTTTTAACACCCGCTGGTATTACGAATTTTGCAGGTACAGGTGTACCGCTCACTTTCTTCCATGACTCGAGCATACCGCAAATCCCCTTACGTCAATTGCGTATCCTATCTTTTTAATGGGATTTGCCTAATGCCGGTATTACGAGTCTTGGAAGAAGTGAGCGGTAGACCCTCTCCTGTCAAGACTCCTACCGCATTTAAAAGTCAGTAGTTAAGAGTTTTATGGGCTAATGCTGTAACATAAAACTCTTAACTAAAGTGCTAAAAAGTACACTAACACCCATAAACTACCTATTAACCCCTAAACCGAGCCCCCCCCCCCACATCTCAAACACTTAAATAAAAATTTTAACCCCTAATGTGCCGACCGGACATCGCCGCCACTGTAATAAATATATTAAACCCTAAACCGCCGCACTCCCGCCTTGCAAACACTAGTTTCATTTTATTAACCCCTAATCTGCCGTCCCTAACATCGCCGACACCTATCTACATTTATTAACCCCTAATCTGCTGCCCCCAACGTCGCCGCTACTATATTAAATTCATTAACCTAAGTCTAACCCCCCTAATTTAAATATAATTTAAATAAAATGAAATAAAATTACTACGATTAAATAAATTAATCCTATTTAAAACTAAATACTTACCTATAAAATAAACCATAAGTTAGCTACAATATAACTAATAGTTACATTGTAGCTAGCTTAGGGTTTATATTTATTTTACAGGCAAGTTTGTATTTATTTTAACTAGGTACAATAGTTATTAAATAGTTATTAACTATTTAAAAGCTACATAGACAAAATAAGTACAAATTTACCTGTAAAATAAATCCTAACCTAAATTACAATTAAACCTAACACTACACTATAATTAAATTAATTACATAAACTAACTGCAATTAACTAGAATTAAAATAAATAAACTAAAGTACGAAAAAAAACTCCACTAAATTACAGAAAATAAAAAAATAATTTCAAGAATTTTAAACTAATTACACCTACTCTAATCCCCCTAATAAAATAAAAACGCCCCCCAAAATAAAAAAATTCCCTACCCTATACTAAATTACAAATAGCCCTTAAAAGGGACTTTTGCGGGGCATTATTATTTTTATTTTGGGGGGCTTTTTTATTTTATTAGGGGGATTAGAGTAGGTGTAATTAGTTTAAAATTCTTGTAATTATTTTTTATTTTCTGTAATTTAGTGGGGGGGTTTCATACTTTAGTTTATTTATTTTAATTGTAGTTAATTGTAGTTAGTTTATGTAATTAATTTAATTATAGTGTAGTGTTAGGTTTAATTGTAATTTAAGTTAGGATTTATTTTACAGGTAAATTTGTACTTATTTTAACTAGGTAGCTATTAAATAGTTAATAACTATTTAATAACAATTGTACCTAGTTAAAATAAATACAAACTTGCCTGTAAAATAAATATAAACCCTAAGCTAGCTACAATGTAACTATTAGTTATATTGTAGTTAGCTTAGGGTTTATTTTATAGGTAAGTATTTAGTTTTAAATAGGATTAATTTAGTTTATTGTAGTTATTTTATTTAGATTTATTTTAATTATATTTAAATTAGGGGGGTGTTATTGTATAATGTAGGTGGCGGCAGTGTCCGGAGTGGCAGAGTAGTGGTTAATAATTATAATGTAGGTGGCGACGATGTCGGGGACGGCAGATTAGGGGTTAATAAGTGTAAGATTAGGGGTGTTTAGACTCGGGGTTCATGTTAGGGTGTTAGGTGTAGACATAAATGTGTTTCCCCATAGGAAACAATGGGGCTGCGTTAGGAGCTGAACGCTGCTTTTTTGCAGGTGTTAGGTTTTTTTCAGCCGGCTCAGTCCCATTGTTTCCTGCCGCTACCGTAAGCAACGCTGGTATTGAGGTGAGATGTGGAGCTAAATTCTGCTCTAAGGGAGCATTGAAAAAAAAAGGCTCTTTAGCACCGCACCCCTTTTACCGCAAAACTCGTAATCTAGCCGAATGTTCTTCAAGTCTGCAGAGTTGTTTAGGGTAATATAATTTCTAGCAGCATTAGATATATACTTGTGGGTTGAATTCCCGTGGGTAGTTTGCTTCAGTTGTAATAACAAGAATCAATAAAAAAATTACACAACTTCTATATTAAACAATGATAAAACAATAACAAAAAAGGTAAGATTATTGATCGTTTTGCTATTATCAAGGTAAGAATAGACAAAAAATATGTTAGTAGTGATAAGGACACATGGGTTAATGAGTAACCCTGGTCAGTCAGTGATGGAAAAAAGAAAACAAAAAAGGGGGGTCTATGTATTGTGAAATGCATTGTAATAAAGTTTGGTTTTACCCTTTTAAGGGTCAGATTACCTGTGGAGCGCTCGTGCGTTAACTGCGCTAGAAGTAAGCTTTTTGTGCGCGTCGGCTAAGGCATGAATTACAAGTTGAAAATAAAAAGTTTCCGCTTGCGTGCTACCTTTAAGGGCACAAAAAGCCAAAGTTAGAATACCGCGACCGCGTTAACATATTCCCACATAGATTTCAATGAATCGCTATCCCAACATGAAAATATTAATATTTCACATTCCAATGTTCTTCACATAGCAGAATATATGTATTATTTATTCCTAAATAGATATTTCTACATATATCTGATGTTTTTTGCAATATATTTCTGTACCTATATATATATATATATATATATATATATATATATATATATATATATATATATATATATATATATATATATAAAACAACATTTAAAATTAGGGGGAGATAAAAGGTGAGTTTAAAATCCTCCACTACACACAAAATATAGAGAAAATAACTCATTGTGTAGTTCATTAACAAATCTAGACAAGCCAGAAGGCTTGTTTTTCCCACAGAAAACCTCTACCCCTTTACGCCAAAGTATTGCTGTTCACACAACTTATAAACTTAGCTAGGGTTAGTGCTAAGTGCAGTGATTCATAACCATCCCAGGACAGATAGTTTTGTAGTTATTGCTACTCATCAGCTGGGAGAAGGTTTGAATCACTACTGGGTGAAGTTGACTCCGGGCAAAATACAACAACATTTAAAATTAGGGGGAGATAAAAGGTGAGTTTAAAATCCTCCACTACGCACAAAATATAGAGAAAATAACTCATTGTGTAGTTCATTAACAAATCTAGACAGGCCAGAAGGCTTGTTTTTCCCACAAAAAACTCTGAATTACATTGTTTCCAATGCAGCAAAGGATTCTGGGTAAGATATTCAAATTAGGTTCACGACACACCTTTTTACTTCAGTCTGCTTTTTAGCAGATTCCCTTTACGCCAAAGTATCGCTGTTCACACAGCTTATAAACTTAGCTAGGGTTAGGGCAGTGATTCATAACCATCCCAGGACAGAAATTGAGTGTAACTGTACTTTTAAATGTATTTGTGATGTGTTTTATAACACATTTTTTGTTGAGTGTAATAGTTAACCAGAGCTCTGAGGTTGTGGTAATCATTCTGACGTAAATCGAGATTGTGCTCACTCGTTCACATTTACTTTCAATTTGTAATATGATCGTTCCTTCGGATGCGCACAAACAGCTGTGATAAACCTGATATCGCTCGTGCAAAACATCGCACCACTCGTAATCTGGCACTAAGTATTGTGCTCATACCTGTTCTGTTTTGTGAAAGTTTATTGAGAATATCACTTGTACGGCTTCTACTTTACCATATAAAGGGGAATTTGACTATATCACACTATCACTGTAAAATAGATAGGTTCCTGATAACATATAGAAGAATTTATTCACCGGAGTGACAGCAAACTAGGGAGCTGATTATTTACCCTGAACATAAGCATTGACATCTGCTAGGATGTTGTTAACCTTGTGGCTGTATTTCACTTGGTTTGATTTTTCACACATCTATTCAGAACATATTACACCATCGGGGTGGGGGGGGCCTCGTTTGTTTTTTTGTGGTCTTTTCATATGCACTCTTCAATCAACTTCTGATACTGCACTACACAGGGAGTCAGTAGAGGAATTACTGGTAATAGATATAGGATCCATGGTAGTATGTTTATTTTTCCAATATTAATGCATCCCAGCCAAGTCTTCTATGCTGATAGATTACATGCTAGCTCTTCTCTAAGATGACTATAGTTATATGCAATCAAAATATGTTGCAAGGGGGTAAGGAACATTACTGTGCAAATTTTTAGGCAAGTTTAAAAATAAGTTTCAAAAGTAGAAATGTTAAAAGTTTTTTTTTTTTTTTTTATCAATTAACAAATTGCCAAGTAAGTGAAAAAAATTAAAATTTAATTTAAATCTTTCGGCTAGATTACAAATTTTGCAGTACAGCTATACCACTGACAAATTGGTCATTGCACGTGGAATGGCCGGGAACGCATATTACGAGTCGTGTCGGTATAGCTATACCACAAGCATTTTAGCCTGTAACGCAACGTCCATTCCGCACTCACAAAAATTACGTTTGAGTGCTTGTGCGGTCTGGCTAAAATGCTTGCATTACAGCCTATACCGACACAATCCATGCCGCCCATCCACATCGCAACTATTAAATAAACCTATTTGGGTGTTTTTTTTTTTTTAGATTAGGGATGGACACTTGTAAAAGAGCTGAATGCCCTTTTAAGGGCAATGCCCATACAAATGCCAATATTCCGCCATTCCCCAACACTAATAAAAGTTATTAACCCCTAATCCGCCGCTCCCCAACATCGCCGACACTAATAAAAGTTATTAAACCCTAATCTGGCACCCCCCGACATCGCCAACACTAATAAAAGTTATTAAACCCTAATCCTCCGCTCCCCAAAACTAATAAAAGTTATTAAACTCTAATCCGCCGCCCCCAGACATCGCCAACACCTAAATAAACCTATTAACCCCTAAACCGCCGCCCCCCCACATCGCCAACACTATAATAAAGTATTAACCCCTAAACCTCCAGCCCCCCACACCGTAAATACTAAACTAAACCTATTAACCCCTAAACCGCCAGCCCCACACATCGCAAAACACTAAATTCAACTATTAACCCCCAAACCTAACACCCTCTAACTTTAAATTAAAATTACAATATAGCTATCTTTAAAAAAATAAAAACTTACCTGTGAAATAAAAAAAAACTAAACTATAAATTAACCTAACATAACTATTCTAATAAAATAAAAAAAACTACCAATTAAAAACCTAAATAAAAATATAAAAAAACCTAACACTACGAAAAAAATCTAACATTACAAAAAATAATAAACACTAAATTACAAAAAATAAAAAACTCTAAGGTTACAGAAAATAAACGAAATTATTAAAAATAAAAACAATTACACCTAATCTAATAGCCCTATAAAAATAACCCCCCCAAATAACACCCCTAACCTACAATAAACTACCAATAGCCCTTAAAAGGGTCTTTTGTAAGGCATTGCCCTAAGTTAAACAGCTCTTTTACCTTAAAAAATTACTAAGTCCCCCCTAAAAGTAAACCCTCCCACCCAACCAACTCCCCAACATAAAAAAACCTAACTCTAAAAAATCCTATACTACCCATTGCCCCTAAAGGGGTATTTGTATGGGCATTGCCCTTAAAAGGGCATTCAGCTCTTTTACTGCCATTAAAAGGGAATTCAGCTCTTTTACAAGTGCCCATCCCTAATTTAAAAAAAAAAAACACCCCAAAAAAAACCTAACACTAACCCCATAAAATCTGCTCAAGGTTCCTGAAGTCCAGACATCATTCTTCATCCAGGCGGCGAGAAGTCTTTATCCAGGCGGCGACAACCTCATCCATTCCCGGGGACGTCTTCTATCTTCATTCCAGCGGCGTGGAGCAGAGCTATCCTGGAGGGCGATGACATCCTGCGCGGAGCGTGCGCTTCATACGATCACCGCTGTACACTGAAGTTAAATGCAAGGTATCCGTTTCAAAATGGCGTACCTTGCATTTTTTTTGACTGATTTGATTCTTCAAATTCAAATCAGCCAATAGGATGAGAGCTTCTTAAATCCAATTGGCTGATTTGAACAGCCAATAGGATTTCAGAAGCTCTCATCCTATTCAATATGAAGCCAATATTGTAATTTAGCATTTAAAGTTTATGGAGAATTCTTTGCAGAGCATATATTTAATATATTTGGTACCCAGACTATCCAGAACTTGGTTATTCCCATTCGGTAGATCAGTGATATACCTCATGATTTCTTAGGTCTTGATTGGCACAGCTAGGCCTTCACATTTGTATAGATTCAAAGAAGGTAAGTCCAGGTTAGTAGTTGACAGTATTGGAATTCTGCAATGTTTTCCCAGTCATGGGTAAATGATTTTGTGAAAGATCTGTAAGATTGCAAAGTGTGGAATAATGTAGCCAAAACATCTCAGCAATTGCAATGCTAGCTATGAACTCACTTTTTGCCATCCCTATCTGGTACAGCCAAAGTTAAACTTGCAACAGCAGCTATTATACAGGAACTTTTAGTGCGGATGTAGACCGGGGTATCTGCCCTTACCCCCACAATACATGTGATGCAATATATAGTCCACAGCACTGACAATTTAATAATATCCTTTATTAATGCACAGACATCACAATGTATGCTACCTTGTATAGTCTGTATGTATGATTTCAACTGTTTGTGACAGATGACTTGTACCAGAAGATTGCCAGCCTTATTCCAATGTTTGTAGTGTCATTGCTTCAGATGAAAAGAATTTTCCTTGGTGCTCTTCCTATAAATATTATTTCAGTTATATACTAGCTTGTTTCAGCAATGAATTCCGGCTTTTCCCTGTTCTTGTGTTACTCACACTAGCAGTGTGTTGTATTTTTCCTTGTGCATTTTCTGCAGTTGGTACATTAGTTTGACATGAGGTAAAAAAAAAATGCGTTTGTAAATTAATGAGCATTTGCCATTCTGTTTTTGAAGTCTGTCTCTTGGATACAAGCTATATCGCTCCCTAGTCTGTATAATTCTCTCAGTACTATAGACCTCTTCCCTGGACTAATACTTTTGTGCTAATCGTTAACAACTTTAGGGCATGAAGGTGCACTTTACGGGGTGTGTTTGCCATTTTGCAGTACTAGAAATGTTAAAGTGTTGATACAGGCAGTAAGCAATAGTTAGCAGGAAACTAGTTTGTGTCTTGGCAGACCACATTAATTTATATCATTTTAAAGGGGGTTGATGTGTTTTTGAGGCTGACAGAGATAAAAAATAAAACACACCAAAGAAATTTGCTTAGGGTAAGAGTCGGAGAAAGAAAAAAAAAACAGAAAAAATATTACAAAACCCCCCAGAAAAAGTCACCCTAAAAACACCTATACTAAAAAAAAAAAATCAAGTTCCCCTCAAACTAAAGACACCCTCAAAACTCATAGTAAAAAGCTAAAGACCCACTAGAAACAAAAAGATCCTCTAAAAAACCTTGTTCTAATAACTAAAGCCCACCTGAAATGTAAAACTTAAATAAGTGAAATAAATCCTATACTAAAAACTAAAGTCCTCCTAAAAACAAAAAGAAGCCATAAAATCAATATACTAAAAAAAGACATGCGCCACAAACAACAAAGTGAAAGGGGATAGTCATGTTTGTCACTGTTGTGCTCTTGCCTTAATATGTAGGTTATTTTTACTTAAAGGGACACTGAACCCAAATTTTTTCTTTAATGATTCAGATAGAGGGGCCTAGTTATCAAGCCGTCAACCTCAAATACGCTGCGTATTCCGCAGCGTATTTGTGGCGAGGCTGATACGCCTTAGTTATCAAAGGCTCAAGACCGGCAAAAGTAGAATTTTGTGACGTAAGCTTCGATCCGCCGGACTCAGTCCGACACAGTTCGATTCTTACGTCACTTCAGATGTTCCGCACACAAGTGCGGCACATTCTCACTACTTTTGCTAGCTATCAAAAAACTAGCAGGTACGCTCGGCACTTTTACGGCCCAGCGTACCTGGTTTTCAAAGCGCCAGCCTGGAGGCGGCGGATCCCATAGGAATCAATGGAAGTCTGACCATAGCGAAAGTACAAGTTCGCTGCTGACAGACATCCCATTGATTTCTATGGGAGCTGTCTACACCTAACACCCTAACATGTACCCCGAGTCTAAACACCACTAATCTGACCCCCCCTACACCGCCGCAACTAAATAAAGTTATTACCCCCTAAACCGCCGCTCCCGGAGCCCACCGCAACTATAATAAATGTATTAACCCCTAAACCGCCGCTCCCTGAACCCGCCGCAACCTATATTAAATGTATTAACCCCTATCCTGCCCCCCCTACACCGTCGCCACCTATAATACATTTATTAACCCCTAATCTGCCCCCCCTACACCGTCGCCACCTATAATAAATTTATTAACCCCTATCCTGCCCCCCACTACGCCGCCGCCACTGTAATAAAATTATTAACCCCTAAACCTAACCCTAACGCCCCCTAACTTAAATATTAATTAAATAAATCTAAATAAATTAACTCTTATTAACTAAATGAATCCTATTTAAAACTAAATACTTACCTTTAAAATAAACCCTAATATAGCTACAATATAAATAATAATTATATTCTAGCTATCTTAGGATTTATTTTTATTTTACAGGTACCTTTCAATTTATTTTAACCATGTACAATAGCTATTAAATAGTTATTAACTATTTAATAGCTTACCTAGCTAAAATAAAGAGAAATGTACCTGTGAAATAAATCCTAACCTAAGTTACAATTACACCTAACACTACACTATACTTTAATAAATTATTCCTATTTAAAAATAAATACTTACCTGTAAAATAAACCCTAAGATAGCTACAATGTAATTAATAATTATATTATAGCTATCTTAGGATTTATATTTATTTTACAGGTAACTTTGTATTTATTTTAGCTAGTTAGAATAGTTATTAAATAGTTATTAACTATTTAATAACTACCTAGCTAAAAGAAATACAAAATTACCTGTAAAATAAATCCTAACTTAAGTTACAATTAAACCTAATACTACACTATCATTAAATTAACTAAATAAACTACCTACAAATAACTACAATGAAATACAATTACATAAACTAACTAAAGTACAAAAAATAAAAAAAGCTAAGTTACAAAAAATAAAAAATTAAGTTACAAACATGTTAAAAATATTACAACAATTTTAAGCTACTTACACCTAATCTAAGCCCCCTAATAAAATAACAAACCCCCCCAAAATAAAAAAAATCCCTACCCTATTCTAAATTACATAAATTTCAAAGCTCTTTTACCTTACCAGCCCTTAAAAGGGCCATTTGTGGGGGCATGCCCCAAAAAGTTCAGCTCTTTTGCCTGTAAAATAAAAATACAACCCCCCCCCCAACATTAAAACCCACCACCCACATACCCCTAATCTAACCCAAACCCCCCTTACAAAAACCTAACACTAATCCCCTGAAGATCATCCTACCTTGAGTCGTCTTCACTAAGCCGAGCCACCGATGGAACTGAAGAGGACATCCGGAGCGGAAGAAGTTAATCCTCCAAGCGGCGCTGAAGAAATCTTCCATCCGATGAAGTCATCATCCAGGCGGCGCTGAAGAAGTCTTCGATCCGGCCGATGTCATCTTCAAAGAGGCGCTGAAGAGGTCTTCTATCCGGGCGAAGTCATCTTCCAAGCCGGGTCTTGAATCTTCCTTCCGCCGACGCGGAACCACCTTCTTCACCGACGGACTACGACGAATGACGGCTCCTTTAAGGGACGTCATCCAAGATGGCGTCCCCTCAATTCCGATTGGCTGATAGGATTCTATCAGCCAATCGGAATTAAGGTAGGAAAATCTGATTGGCTGATGGAATCAGCCAATCAGATTCAAGTTCAATCCGATTGGCTGATCCAATCAGCCAATCAGATTGAGCTCGCATTCTATTGGCTGATCGGAACAGCCAATAGAATGCGAGCTCAATCTGATTGGCTGATTCCATCAGCCAATCAGATTTTCCTACCTTAATTCCGATTGGCTGATAGAATCCTATCAGCCAATCGGAATTGAGGGGACGCCATCTTGGATGACGTCCCTTAAAGGAGCCGTCATTCGTCGTAGTCCGTCGGTGAAGAAGGTGGTTCCGCGTCGGCGGAAGGAAGATTCAAGACCCGGCTTGGAAGATGACTTCGCCCGGATAGAAGACCTCTTCAGCGCCTCTTTGAAGATGACATCGGCCGGATCGAAGACTTCTTCAGCGCCGCCTGGATGATGACTTCATCGGATGGAAGATTTCTTCAGCGCCGCTTGGAGGATTAACTTCTTCCGCTCCGGATGTCCTCTTCAGTTCCATCGGTGGCTCGGCTGAGTGAAGACGACTCAAGGTAGGATGATCTTCAGGGGATTAGTGTTAGGTTTTTGTAAGGGGGGTTTGGGTTAGATTAGGGGTATGTGGGTGGTGGGTTTTAATGTTGGGGGGGGGTTGTATTTTTATTTTACAGGCAAAAGAGCTGAACTTTTTGGGGCATGCCCCCACAAATGGCCCTTTTAAGGGCTGGTAAGGTAAAAGAGCTTTGAAATTTATGTAATTTAGAATAGGGTAGGGATTTTTTTTATTTTGGGGGGGTTTGTTATTTTATTAGGGGGCTTAGATTAGGTGTAAGTAGCTTAAAATTGTTGTAATATTTTTAACATGTTTGTAACTTAATTTTTTATTTTTTGTAACTTAGCTTTTTTTATTTTTTGTACTTTAGTTAGTTTATGTAATTGTATTTCATTGTAGTTCTTTGTAGGTAGTTTATTTAGTTAATTTAATGATAGTGTAGTATTAGGTTTAATTGTAACTTAAGTTAGGATTTATTTTACAGGTAATTTTATATTTCTTTTAGCTAGGTAGTTATTAAATAGTTAATAACTATTTAATAACTATTCTAACTAGCTAAAATAAATACAAAGTTACCTGTAAAATAAATATAAATCCTAAGATAGCTAGAATATAATTATTAATTATATTGTAGCTATCTTAGGGTTTATTTTACAGGTAAGTATTTAGTTTAAATAGGAATAATTTATTAAAGTATAGTGTAGTGTTAGGTGTAATTGTAACTTAGGTTAGGATTTATTTCACAGGTACATTTCTCTTTATTTTAGCTAGGTAAGCTATTAAATAGTTAATAACTATTTAATAGTTATTGTACATGGTTAAAATAAATTGAAAGGTACCTGTAAAATAAAAATAAATCCTAAGATAGCTAGAATATAATTATTATTTATATTGTAGCTATATTAGGGTTTATTTTAAAGGTAAGTATTTAGTTTTAAATAGGATTCATTTAGTTAATAAGAGTTAATTTATTTAGATTTATTTAATTAATATTTAAGTTAGGGGGGCGTTATGGTTAGGGTTAGACTTAGGTTTAGGGGTTAATCATTTTATTACAGTGGCGGCGGCGTAGTGGGGGGCAGGATAGGGGTTAATAAATTTATTATAGGTTGCGGCGGGTTCATGGAGCGGCGGTTTAGGGGTTAAACTATTTATTTAGTTGCGGAGAGGTGCGGGATCAGCAGGATAGGGGTTAATAATTTTATAATAGAGGGCGACGGTATAGGGGGGGCAGGATAGGGGTTACTAGGTATAATGTAGGTGGCAGCGGTGTCCGGGAGCGGCGGTTTAGGGGTTAATACATTTATCAGAGTTGCGGCAGGGTCTAGGAGCGGCGGTTTAGGGGTTAGTAACTTTATTGAGTTGCGGGGGGCTCCGGGGGCGCCGGTATAGGGGGTAGAACAGTGCAGTTTAGTGTGAGTGCTTAGTGACAGGCTAGCAATAAAGCTGGGAAAAAGCCGAAGGGCAGCGAGATCGGATGAGTGATAACTGTCACAGTCCGCTGCTCATCGCCCCGCGGCTTTTTGACAGCTTTATTTGATAACTTAGGCGTATTTTTTCAGGTCCGCGGCGGCGAAGGTAGGCGAGCTTAGGCGGACGTATTGGGCCGGCGAAGCCAGAAAAGTAGATAGCTTGATAACTAGCCCCCAGAGCATGAAATTTTAAGCAACTTTCTAATTTACTCCTATTATCAATTTTTCTTCATTCTCTTGCTATCTTTATTTTAAAAGCAGGAATGTTAATCTTAGCAGCCAGCCCATTTTAGGTTCAGCACCATGGATAGCGCTTGCTTATTGGAGGCTTACATTTACCCACCAATAAGCAAGCATAACCCAGGTTCTCAACTAAAAATGGTCCGGCTCCTATCATCACATTCCTGCTTTTTAAATAAAGATAGCAAGAGAATGAATAAAAATTGATAATAGGAGTAATTTAGAAAGTTGCTTAAAATTGCATGCTCTATACGAATCATGAAAGAAAAAATTTGAGTTTAGTGTCCCTTTAAGCAATACATATCACCTGTGGTATATATCATTGCATTTGTATATTTTTAACTCTCAATAAGGTGGAGCTAAATTTACAGTTTTCATAATCTTGAATTTCCATTTCAGCATTATCAGAAGATCCTCCAGAACTTAAAACAACTACATCTGCTGGTGAGTTTCATTACTAATCATGTTTATTGATACTATGCAAATTTTACATGATTATAAGACATCCAACATAAATATGTTGGGGGGGGGGGTTCTACTTTGATGGTATTCAGTTACCAAATGTGTATGCAAATGTCAACATTTTTGAAACGTTACAATTAAAACTTGCACTGATTTTATGTATATAGTATCCTGTAATTGACAGAAAAGTTATGTGAATGCTTATTTTTTAGCAACTAAGACAGGATTTTTTTTTCTGTTTAAAAATAAATGACCAAATGAAAACATTATTAAAGGGACATCATACCAATATGTAAATCACTTAAATGTGATGCACCTGACAAGAAAATATCTCATGAACATCTGAATGTGAAAAAATATATTTGACCTCAAATTTGTCCAGCTCACAAGAGTAAGTGCTCTGTAAAGAGTTATCCTTCAGCTGCTGTCAGCTGAATATTGAAAAAAAAACCAAAATAGCCAATCAGCTTTATCAGTGCTGAGATTAAATTTTTGCTTTACTTTAAATCTCAAGATTTCATAGCGAACTTCCTTAAACTGAGGAAGTAAATAACAGGACTGTGTCTACACCCTTACAAGTCCCAGGGTTAGCATCCCGGTTAGCTTCTTAAAGGCCCTTTACAATGGGATGTGGCAACTGGGGACATTTTGATGTAAATACCTTCCTTTTTCTAGTCAGCTTTTTACAGTTATGTTGCATCACTTTCAAGTGTTTCAACATTTGGGTATAATGTACCTTTAATTGTAATTACATTGCTTTGTTTTCAATAGGAAGCTACTATGGTATGGCATGTAGCTCTGAACATGGGACACTAAATCCCTAAGTGTGTGCTAATAACCCAAAATATTCCCTAAAGTACTAGCAGTGGGATAAAGAATTCCTTTCCAAAAATGGTGATGCCCTCTCCAAAGTGTTTGCCACCAGAAAGTGTAGATTTAAAAACTCAACTTCAAAAAGTGTGAAAATATTAATTTATGATGAAAAACTCAGTCTTAAAGGGACACAATACTCATATGCTAAATCACTTGAAACTGATGCAGTATAACTGTAAAAAGCTGACAGGAAAATATCACCTGAGCATCTCTATGTAAAAAAGGAAGATATTTTACCTCACAATTTCCTCAGCTCAGCAGAGTAAGTTCTGTGTAAAAATTTATACTCAACTGCTGCTCAGCTGCAGGTAAAAAAATCAGCATCTACAGTGCTGAGGCCATGAACTCTTTTACTGTGATCTCATGAGATTTGACTTAACTCTCATGAGATTTCATTGTAAACTTCCGTAAGCTGAATAAGGAAATAAGATGAGAGTGCACGTAAGCTCGCTCCTTAGAAGTCCTTTACAATGGGATGTGGCTACTGAGAAACTTTTGAGGTAAAATATCTTTCTTTTTTACATAGAGATGTTCAGGTGATATTTCCTAGTCAGCTTTTTACAGCTATACTCCATCACTTTCAAGTGTTTAAACATCTGGGTATTATGGCCCTTTAATATAAAAAATTTTTCACAAAAAGAGTAAGACCAAAACAAGGGGTTATGAACTCAAGTTGGAGAGTAGTAGAATTGGTTGTAATTTTGTGAAAGGACAAGGTGGAAGGAATTAAAAATATTTGGAATACATATTAAAATTTGGTGTGTTTACTTGGAAAGTGAGCATTCTAGGTAATTCTATTCAGTTCTGTATTCATCCTGGCTAGGAAGAGATTAATACAAATATATTATTTCAAGTGTGTCATTTTTAAAATATTTTTCTGAAGGCTCTTTAATGCATCCTACTGTTTGTTTCAATAATTTGACATCTATGGCAGTTCTGGCTTGTCCTTTTCTATTCCGTATTTTCCTCTTTCAATATGATATATTCTTTCTATACAAAACACCTAGAGATAGGGCCTACTAGTTTAGAAAGTTATTTTTAAGCTTGATTTTATTTTGATTGGACATCAGCTGTCTTATAAAAGTTAACATTAAAGGGACATGAAACCCAATTTGTTTCTTTTGTTATTCAGATAGAACATGCCATTTTAAACAACTTTCTAATTTATTTCTATTATTACATTTTCTTGGTTTTCTTGGTATCTTCTGTTAAAAAGCGGGTAGGTAAGCTCAGAATTGTGCATGTTTCTGGATCACTATATGGCAGTAGTTTTGCAAGAATGTTATCCATTTGCAAGAAAACAAGATGGCAGCGCTATTTCCTGCCATATAGTGCTCCAGACACCTACCTAGGTGTAGCCAAGTTTACATCCTCTGTAACTACAGCAATGATATCTGGAAATGCTACCACAGGTGGGTACCAGGGAATGATCATTTGACAAGCACTATGCCGTCAGATGGTAAAATAACATCATCATGACTTTTGCTGCTATGCCAACATATATCATTTTATCCACTCAAACTGTAATCGAAACTAGCTCAAATACCAAGCCACCAATTATCAACAAAACAACTTCACATCTAATGCCAAATACAGGTTCCACTTTATTGTACTAAACATTGTTCTTACTTGTATTTGCTGACCCTAGAGCAATACTCGCCAATGATGATCTTAGGCCCAAAAGGGGGGTGGACAGAACCGATTCCTCTGCTATATAAGTTAACCCCTTAAATACTCCTTCATTTGTAGTTCTGTCCAAATTGCTCCTGCCTATATTACCAGATATCCCTGGGTCTGTTGACCATGTGCATGCTTGCTTAACTGATCACTTGAAACTGATGTAGTATAACTGTAAAAAGCTGACAGGAAAATATCACCTGAGCTTCTCTTTGTAAAAATGGAAGATATTTTACCTCACAATTTCCTCAGCTCAGCAGAGTAAGTTCTGTGTAAAAAGTTATACTCAGCTGCTGCTCAGCTGCAGGTAAAAAAAATGAAGAAATGAACAGCAGCCAATCAGCATCAGCAGCGCTGAGGTCATGAACTCTTTTACTGTGATCTCTTGAGATTTGACTTAACTCTCATAAGATTTCATTGTAAACTTCCTTAAGCTGAATAGGGAAATAAGATGAGAGTGCACGTAAGCTCGCTCCTTCCGCTGTCCAGACATACTGATTTGCTGTTTAGAAGTCCTTTACAATGGGATGTGGCTACTGACAAACTTTTGAGGTAAAATATCTTTCTTTTTTACATAGAGATGTTCAGGTGATATTTTCTAGTCAGCTTTTTACAGCTATTCTGCATCACTTTCAAGTGTTTAAACATTTGGGTGTTATGGCCCTTTAATATAATATTTTTTCACAAGAAGAGTAACACCAAAACAAGGGGTTATGAACTCAAGTTGGAGAGTAGTATAATTGGCTGTAATTTTGTGAAAGGACAAGGTGGATAGCATTAAAAATATTTGGAATACATATTAAAATTTGGTGTGTTTACTTGGAAAGTGGGCATTCTACAAATGAAGGAGTATTTAAGGGGTTAACTTATATAGCAGAGGAATCGGTTCTGTCCACCCCCCTTTTGGGCCTAAGATCATCATTGGCGAGTATTGCTCTAGGGTCAGCAAATACAAGTAAGAACAATGTTTAGTACAATAAAGTGGAACCTGTTTTTGAATCACTGATGCAGGATTGTTGGAGATGTGCTCCTTTGTTTTGCTTAATGGCAGTACTGGTATCCTCTGTTGCTAATCTGGTTTCTGTTCTGGTGTCCGTTAGGGGTTTTCCAGGCCACATACTGTGTTACATTGCTTTGTTTGGAACCAGAGTATTGTTTTCTTGCATGCAACTATCTTGGCTACTGTTGGACGACTTCACTGTGTGTGCTGGGTGTCATTTCACATTCTGATTGACTGTTTTTTTCCTAATCCAGAATTGTACTATTTTTATGCAAGGTCAGATGTAAAGCTGTGATTGAATCTCCATCAATGTATGTTTAATTAAATTTAAAAAAGTCACCAAGAAGCATGAGGTTATTTGAAGAAATCACTGTAAATTCCTCTGATGACTTTTATGCTGTCCCATCTCTTATACTAAGGGCTCCTTTTGTCCCACATTAAAGGGACACTGAACCCAAAAATTTTCTTTTGTGATTCAGATAGATCATGCCAATTTAAGCAACTTTCTAATTTACTCCTATTAGCAATTTTTCTTTGTTCTCCTGCTATCTTTATTTGAAAATGAAGGCATCTAAGCTTTTTATTGGGTTCAGAACTCTGGATAGCACTTTTTTATTGGTGGATGAATTTATCCACCAATCAGCAAGGACAACCCAGGTTGTTCACCAAAAATGGGCTGGCATCTAAACTTAAATTCTTGCATTTCAAATAAAGATACAAAGAGAATGAAGAAAATTTGATAATAGGAGTAAATTAGAAAGTTGCTTAAAATTTCATGCTCTATCTAAATCACAAAAGAAAAAAAATTGGGTTCAGTGTCCCTTTAATAATTCAATGATGGAGTCTTCCCAAATGATCACAAAGACAGCAAGGAGGAGACTTGCAGTGATAAAATGTAAGTGTATTTTGGGAGTCCCTAGTTTACCTTTGTTTCTTTATGTGCATGAGTTAGTAGGGTTATACCTGTGAATGCCTCTACTGGATTATCTGACATGCCTAAAATATGCGCTTTATGCTCAAACACAACCTGCATTGATTAAAAATGTTTCGTTGAAATTTCATTTCTCAAATATACGGTAGTAATTTGTCCTCAAATTAATACTTTTAAATTGTTTGACTTTTCTGCTGCATCTGTGTCTTTGCGGCATGAAAATATATTTCAAGCATTGGAGGTTTCTACTATATTTATTAATTTTTTTATCATTTTTATTAAGGTTCAATTCAAGGCATACAAACAATAAATGTCAGTAAACAGAAGACAATAAACATCAAAATAATTTCAAAGCATATAGCCAATATAAGTCAGGAAAGATGTACATTACATGCTTATATGACAAATTATACATTTAGTATACACATTGTTTGTCTGTCAAACTATATACCGGCTAATTGACTCATGAGGCCACTCTTGGACCTCCCAGTTATTTAAATGATGCAAAGCTATAGCAGGTAATCTTTAACAAAAGGAGACCACTCTTGGGTCCCAGAGGGTGAACCTCATTTTACTTAAAGGGACATAATACTCATATGCTAAATCACTTGAAACTGATGCAGTATAACTGTCAAAAGCTGACAGGAAAATATCACCTGAGCATCTCTATGTAAAAAAGGAAGATATTTTACCTCACAATTTCCTTAGCTCAGCAGAGTAAGTTCTGTGTAAAAAGTTATACTCAGCTGCAGCCCATCTGCAGGTAAAAAAAAATAAAAAAAAAATGATGAAATGAACATTAGCCAATCAGCATCAGCAGTGCTGAGGTCATGAACCCTTTTACTGTGATCTCATGAGATTTGACTTAACTCTCATGAGATTTCATTTAAACTTCCTTACACTGAATAGGGAAATAACATGAGTGCACGAGGCTCATCCCTTCGGCTGTCCCAGGACAGACATACTGATTTGCTGCTTAGAAGTCCTTTACAATGGGATGTGGCTACTGAGAAACTTTTGAGGTAAAATATCTTTCTTTTTACATAGAGATGTTCAGGTGATATTTTTTAGTCAGCTTTTTACAGCTGTACTGCATCACTTTCAAGTGTTTAAACATTTGGGTATTATGGCCCTTTAATATATGAAATTCCCCCCGGTGTGTGTTAGAAATATAAGATGGAAAATCACAATCCTAGTAAGAAAATGTGGCCATTTTTGGGTCACCTAGTCTAGAGAAATATATTAACTGGGGAAAATAAGGGGAAGGAGGACTTTGGGAGAATATAAAAGTCGCTCTAGGACCCAGAGTATATATAAAACCAAATTAGTATAGAGTGGTGATGCTCTTGTGTACTTTGTATCATTTACTAACTATCGTGGAAGAAGATAGTTCCCTGTGATCATCTTAAGAGTGAAGTTTTTGTGCTACACTTTTCCTAATTTAAGCTTCTATAAATAAAACCAAGCATATTCATTATAGATCAACTATAGGATAATGTGTAAACCTATATGGGTCACTATAGTGAAAGAACTCTGAGTATTAGATATGGACCCAAAATGTAAACAAGATCAAACTTTCACTATATGGTAACATTAAATTAAATGAATATCCTTAAATGGGTCCATCTACATCAAAAGAAAAAAAACTAAAATGGTAGGCAGGAACTACTCTTGCACTCTATCAACTATTCTAGAGCTTCTTATGTAGTGATGTCTAGGGATTCTAGGACACTATATCATATGTCTGCTAAAAAATTCAAAGCAACCTCTCCTCTAATATATTAAATGCAGCATTTGTTATCTTAGTGTTAAGTAAGACAAAAGAGAAACTTATCCTATTCTCATAAACTATTATATATAATCTATGAATGTGTTTAGAAATCTTTGCTGCCACCCAGTGGGGAGAATTTGTATATTAACTTTATTTTTTAGTACAATCTACTGTTGGGTTAGAAACCATTAGAATACACAATGGTATAGGGATAGGTAATTCGTTTTTTTTAGGAGTCTGTTGTATCTCCCAAAATGAAATCAAATAGATAATAATTAGCCACAAATATAACATATCAAACACATAAAGATCAGACAAAAGAGAACATAAATAGTAAGTGCTAGCCCTGAATTCAACATCTGTTTTGTGATTCTAGAATATAGTAATATCATATATACTAGCTACCTTTTTAGCGTGTATATTTACAAAGAAGAAGGAGAATACTATATACGGAGCAAAAAAGGGAAAATTATGGGCAGTAGAAAGAAATAATTATATCACACATAAATATACAGGGAGTGCAGAATTATTAGGCAAATGAGTATTTTGACCACATCATCCTCTTTATGCATGTTGTCTTACTCCAAGCTGTATAGGCTCGAAAGCCTACTACCAATTAAGCATATTAGGTGATGTGCATCTCTGTAATGAGAAGGGGTGTGGTCTAATGACATCAACACCCTATATCAGGTGTGCATAATTATTAGGCAACTTCCTTTCCTTTGGCAAAATGGGTCAAAAGAAGGACTTGACAGACAGAAAAGTCAAAAATAGTGAGATATCTTGCAGAGGGATGCAGCACTCTTAAAATTGCAAAGCTTCTGAAGCGTGATCATCGAACAATCAAGCGTTTCATTCAAAATAGTCAACAGGGTCGCAAGAAGCGTGTGGAAAAACCAAGGCGCAAAATAACTGCCCATGAACTGAGAAAAGTCAAGCATGCAGCTGCCAAGATGCCACTTGCCACCAGTTTGGCCATATTTCAGAGCTGCAACATCACTGGAGTGCCCAAAAGCACAAGGTGTGCAATAGTCAGAGACATGGCCAAGGTAAGAAAGGCTGAAAGACGACCACCACTGAACAAGACACACAAGCTGAAACGTCAAGACTGGGCCAAGAAATATCTCAAGACTGATTTTTCTAAGGTTTTATGGACTGATGAAATGAGAGTGAGTCTTGATGGGCCAGATGGATGGGCCCGTGGCTGGATTGGTAAAGGGCAGAGAGCTCCAGTCTGACTCAGACACCAGCAAGGTGGAGGTGGAGTACTGGTTTGGGCTGGTATCATCAAAGATGAGCTTGTGGGGCCTTTTCGGGTTGAGGATGGAGTCAAGCTCAACTCCCAGTCCTACTGCCAGTTTCTGGAAGACACCTTCTTCAAGCAATGGTACAGGAAGAAGTCTGCATCCTTCAAGAAAAACATGATTTTCATGCAGGACAATGCTCCATCACACGCGTCCAAGTACTCCACAGCGTGGCTGGCAAGAAAGGGTATAAAAGAAGAAAATCTAATGACATGGCCTCCTTGTTCACCTGATCTGAACCCCATTGAGAACCTGTGGTCCATCATCAAATGTGAGATTTACAAGGAGGGAAAACAGTACACCTCTCTGAACAGTGTCTGGGAGGCTGTGGTTGCTGCTGCACGCAATGTTGATGGTGAACAGATCAAAACACTGACAGAATCCATGGATGGCAGGCTTTTGAGTGTCCTTGCAAAGAAAGGTGGCTATATTGGTCACTGATTTGTTTTTGTTTTGTTTTTGAATGTCAGAAATGTATATTTGTGAATGTTGAGATGTTATATTGGTTTCACTGGTAAAAATAAATAATTGAAATGGGTATATATTTGTTTTTTGTTAAGTTGCCTAATAATTATGCACAGTAATAGTCACCTGCACACACAGATATCCCCCTAAAATAGCTATAACTAAAAACAAACTAAAAACTACTTCCAAAACTATTCAGCTTTGATATTAATGAGTTTTTTGGGTTCATTGAGAACATGGTTGTTGTTCAATAATAAAATTAATCCTCAAAAATACAACTTGCCTAATAATTCTGCACTCCCTGTAGAGTTTAAACCTTAATAAAAGACATTTATAGATATAAAATATAGATATAAAATGACTGTCTTGCCCAGCTCAAACACACAAAGATTGAAGAAGTTATATAACTAGAATTTTCAGACATCTATGTCTTCATAAACGATTCCTTCTATTAGTGAGGCACCGAATACAGTGTAAAGAATCTGCCATATAAATGAGACATTATCCCTATAAATATCCTTAAGCCATCCTACCCCACACCAACTAACCAAAGCTCATGTCCCAGCAAAACTGTACACCGTTCCAGCCAGGCATAAAAATAATTTCAAGTAAGTCTCCAAATATAGAGCTACAACTGTGGGGTCATCATAGTTGCTCTAGGAAGGTGTCCCTAGCAAAGACTCAGTGTACTGCCAAGTCTCAGTCCTGCAGTTAGGGCCCCTCACCGCTGACCTCGCCAATGCAATCAAGCCATCCAGATCTTGTGGGTCACCACATAGGTCAGCCAGATCTTCAGCATGACCCCCTAGTTGTCTCACAATCCACTCACAAGGGTTGGCTGCATCCCTCATGGTATTGGTCGGGAGATGAGATGGCCGATCTTCCCGTGCACACAGGCTTAATAAGGAGGTAGCCCCTGCTGGCTTAATAGAATATACCATAGGCCTCTGACTTTCACACTGTAGCTCTACTCCTATAGAGGGTTGTGGGGAATTGCTTTTCCGCAGGTCTCCAGGCTGGATATCCCTGAGCCTAGGTCTCAGGGACAACCGGCGTCAACAGACAATAGTTGCATCCATAGTAGAGTAGAATTCACTGGTGGCCTTACTGAAGAGCATAGGCCAGGAAAGTGAGCACAATAAAAGCTCCAAAGATTCTTCAAAAGTAGCAGTGAGACAGAGTTCATATAGGGATCTTGATTGCAGATCATAGATAAGTAAAAAGTAAATATAAAAAAGCTATATTGGAGTCTGGAGCTCTCACAGCACACGTCCTGCCGTGCCACCCCCTATCCTTTCTATTATATTTTAGTTACTTAACATTGACTAGTTTTATTGCTTAAACTAGAGATACTCTGTGTATTACTGATGATAGTCCTGAGTCATACACTTCCAAAGTACTGAATCTACAGTTTTATCAAGAATAGTTTGTGAAGCAGGAAAGCCAGTGAACTATTCTGGCTTAAAGGGACACTAAACACCTGTCTTCTAATAATCCCTTTTCAACACTTCTTCTGTTTACTTAAATCACTAAGGGCTGACAGTTGTACAAGCTTACGCCTAGATTTAGAGTTCTGCGTTAGCCGTCAAAACCAGCGTTAGGGGGTCCTAACGCTGGTTTTGGCCACCCGCTGGTATTTAGAGTCAGTCAGGAAAGGGTCTAACGCTCACTTTCCAGCCGCGACTTTTCCATACCGCAGATCCCCCTATGCCAATTGCGTAGATTATCTTTTTAATGGGATCTTTCTAATGCCGGTATTTAGAGTCTTGGCTGAAGTGAGCGTTAGAAATCTAACGACAAGACTCCAGCCGCAGAGAAAAGCCAGGAGTTAAGAGCTTTATGGGCTAACGCCGGTTCATAAAGCTCTTAACTACTGTGCTCTAAAGTACACTAACACCCATAAACTACATATGTACCCCTAAACCGAGGCCTCCCCACATCGCCGCCACTCTAATAAAAAATTTTAACCCCTAATCTGCCGACCGCACACCGCCGCAACCTATATTATCCCTATGTACCCCTAATCTGCTGCCCCTAACACCGCCGACCCATATATTATATTTATTAACCCATAATCTGCCCCCCCAACGTCGCCGCTACCTTACCTACAATTATTAACCCCTAATCTGCCGACCGGACCTCACCGCTACTCTAATAAATGTATTAACCCCTAAAGCTAAGTCTAACCCTAACCCTAACACCCCCCTAAGTTAAATATAATTTAAATCTAACGAAATAAAATAAATCTTATTAAATAAATTATTCCTATTTAAAGCTAAATACTTACCTGTAAAATAAACCCTAATGTAGCTACAATATAAATTATAATTATATTGTAGCTATTTTAGGATTAATATTTATTTTACAGGCAACTTTGTATTTATTTTAACCAGGTACAATAGCTATTAAATAGTTAATAACTATTTAATAGCTACCTAGTTAAAATAAATACAAAATTACCTGTAAAATAAATCCTAACCTAAGTTACAATTAAACCTAACACTACACTATCAATAAATTAATTACATACAAATACCTACAAATAAATACAATTAAATAAACTAACTAAAGTACAAAAAATAAAAAAAGAACTAAGTTACAAAAAATAAAAAAATAATTTACAAACATTATAAAAATATTACAACAAGTTTAAGCTAATTACACCTACTCTAAGCCCCCTAATAAAATAACAAAGCTCCTCAAAATAAAAAAATGCCCTTCCCTATTCTAAAATAAAAATTGAAAAGCTCTTTTACCTTACCAGCCCTGAACAGGGCCCTTTGCGGGGCATGCCCCAAAGAATTCTGCTCTTTTGCCTGTAAAAAAAAAACATACAATATCCCCCCCCAACATTACAACCCACCACCCACATACCCCTAATCTAACCCAAACCCCCTTAAATAAACCCTACACTAAGCCCCTGAAGATCTTCCTACCTTATCTTCACCACGCTGGGTATCACCGATCCGTCCAGAAGAGGGTCCGAAGTCTTCCTCCTATCCGGGCGATGTCTTCATCCAAGCAGGGGCTGAAGAGGTCCATCACCCGGCTGAAGTCTTCATCCAAGCGGGGGCTGAAGAGGTCCATCATCCGGCTGAAGTCTTCATCTAAGCGGGGGCTGAAGAGGTCCATGCCCCAGATTAGGGGTTAATAATTGTAGGTAGGTGGCGGCGATGTTGAGGGCGGCAGAGTAGCGGTTAATAAATATAATATAGGGGTCAGCGGTGTTAGGGGCAGCAGATTAGGGGTACATAGCTATAATGTAGGTTGCGGCGGTGTACGGAGCTGCAGATTAGGGGTTAATAATAAAATGCAGGTGTCAGTGATAGCGGGGGCGGCAGATTAGGGGTTAATAAGTGTAAGGTTAGGGGTGTTTAGACTCGGGGTACATGTTAGGGTGTTAGGTGCAGATTTAAGAAGTGTTTCCCCATAGGAAACAATGGGGCTGCGTTAGGAGCTGAACGCTGCTTTTTTGCAGGTGAAGAAGAATAGAGAGAGGGCGCCACAATAGCGTGATATCGTCTGGAATGCAGGTACGGATAAAAGAAGATTTTATGCTTACCAGATGGTGTGGCACTGTACTGTAACCAGTGCAAGAGAGCAGGCTAACACTTAACAGTGGCTAGTACACTGTAGGAGCCAGGCTCCAAAGGCACTTGTCCTAGTTGCAACTTGGTGTTTCTCTCCTGTTGTCTGGACTTGTATGGACTTCAGGTGCTGCAAAGGAGTAATCTTATGTGTGTTGTTCAGATGGTATGTATGAACCACAACACAGACAACTTCAAATAAAAATGTCTTTTAATATTTTATGACGCGTTTTTCAACCTACAGGGGTTGTTTCATCAGATAAAATAGTGAATGTCATCATTAACAATTGTTGGCAATTTATACACATTTGTGTATCAAAAGAGGAAGTTGTCATCAAATATGTAATCCAATAGAAAAACATTTGTGTGCATTCAGCTGTGGAACCAACACAGGATCCCAGCTGTTACAATTTGGATAATCAGACTAATTTGCAAGGTTGTATGTGTATGAGAATCTAAAATTTAACCTGTTAGTTGCAAAAATGGGTGAAATATAACAATCTTGTCACTTTATGTTTACTACCATTTATTACATATGTAACCTCACTAAATTTTGTCATAATAGATGCTATTCATTTGCATTTAAAAGATAATATATTTGGTTAAAATGTTAGCAGATAAAAAAGTGTGTGTGTAAGAGGTAAAGTAATTCAAAATACAATTCTGAATGGGAGACAGAGTTTTAGACCTGTTGTTTATATTTAAGCATATGAAGATGTTAAATCTTTGTAGTGGATAGAAAGAGTGTATGTATGAAATAAAATGGTTTATAATCAAAATTTGAATGGGAATCTAAATTTTTGAACCTATTGTTTGTATTTAAGCATTTGAAAAATGTTAAATTCTTGTAGATGATGTATGTTTGTATAGATGGTCACTTTGTTTACTTTGTTGTTTACTTTACTTTGTTTGAGCTCAATAAAATATTTTAATAAAATAAACATTCTAAATCTAGAAAAGATGTTTGTACATTTTAAATGCCTATACACAAAACAAATTGTTCAGTAAATAGGAATATTTGGGTGTATGTGTATCCATGCACACATAATTGTAAGAATAAAGAAAGAAGAAAGAAAATAGGAAGATACACCCCCTTTCTCCTTGTAAAGAACGTGTGTGTGTGTGTGCTAGTATATATACATATTGTGTATGTGTGTGTGTACAATGTGTGTGTATGTGTGTGTGCTTGTATATATACATATTGTGCATGTATGTGTGTGCATTATGTGTGTGTGTGTGTGTGTGTGTGTGTACAATGTGTGTGTGTATGTGTGTGTGCTTGTATATATACATATTGTGTATGTGTGTGTGTACAATGTGTGTGTGTATGTGTGTGTGCTTGTATATATACATATTGTGCATGTATGTGTGTGCATTATGTGTGTGTACAATGTGTGTGTATGTGTGTGTGCTTGTATATATACATATTGTGCATGTATGTGTACAATTTTATTTCTGTATTTTTTTTTTTATTTTTTTTTTTTTTCTGCTATCAGGGTTAGTTATCCTTTGCTAATGGGAGCAATCCTTTGCTAAAATTGTGTTTTTTACAAAGATTTGATGCTATAACTTTTCAGTTTATTAATTTTCAACTGTCATAACTTTTTCTGTGCTTCTTATAGGCACAGTACGTTTTCATATTATAGTAAATTACTTGAAAAGTATTTCCAAGTTGCTAGTTTATTTGCTAGTGTGTTAAACATGTCTGATTCAGAGGAAGATATCTGTGCTATATGTGCTAAAGCCAAAGTGGAGCCCAATAGAAATTTATGTACTAACTGTATTGATGCTACTTTAAATAAAAGTCAATCTGTACAAATTGAACATATTTCACCAAACAACGAGGGGAGAGTTATGCCGACTAACTCGCCTCACGTGTCAGTACCTGCATCTCCTGCTCGGGAGGTGCGTGATATTGTAGCGCCGAGTACATCTGGGCGGCCATTACAAATCACATTACAGGATATGGCTACTGTTATGACTGAAGTTTTGGCTAAATTACCAGAACTAAGAGGTAAGCGTGATCACTCTGGGGTGAGAACAGAGTGCGCTGATAATATTAGGGCCATGTCAGACACTGCGTCACAATTTGCAGAACATGAGGACGGAGAGCTTCATTCTGCGGGTGACGGTTCTGATCCAAACAAACTGGATTCAGATATTTCAAATTTTAAATTTAAGCTGGAAAACCTCCGTGTATTACTAGGGGAGGTGTTAGCGGCTCTGAATGATTGTAACACAGTTGCAATACCAGAGAAAATGTGTAGGTTGGATAAATATTTTGCGGTACCGGCGAGTACTGACGTTTTTCCTATACCTAAGAGACTTACTGAAATTGTTACTAAGGAGTGGGATAGACCCGGTGTGCCGTTCTCACCCCCTCCGATATTTAGAAAGATGTTTCCAATAGACGCCACCACACGGGACTTATGGCAAATGGTCCCTAAAGTGGAGGGAGCAGTTTCTACTTTAGTTAAGCGTACCACTATCCCGGTGGAGGATAGCTGTGCCTTTTCAGATCCAATGGATAAAAAGTTAGAGGGTTACCTTAAGAAAATGTTTGTTCAACAAGGTTTTATATTGCAACCTCTTGCATGCATTGCGCCTGTCACGGCTGCAGCAGCATTTTGGTTTGAGTCTCTGGAAGAGACACTTGAATCAGCTCCATTAGATGAGATTACACACAAGCTTAAAGCCCTTAAGTTAGCTAACTCATTTATTTCTGATGCCGTAGTACATTTAACTAAACTTACGGCTAAGAATTCCGGATTCGCCATTCAGGCACGCAGAGCACTGTGGCTAAAATCCTGGTCAGCTGACGTTACTTCTAAATCTAAATTGCTTAATATACCTTTCAAAGGGCAGACCTTATTCGGGCCCGGGTTGAAAGAAATTATCGCTGACATTACAGGAGGTAAAGGCCATGCCCTGCCTCAAGACAGAGCCAAACCTAAGGCTAGACAGTCTAATTTTCGTTCCTTTCGTAATTTCAAAGCAGGAGCAGCATCAACTTCCTCTGCACCAAAACAGGAAGGAGCTGTTGCTCGCTACAGACAAGGCTGGAGACCTAACCAGTCCTGGAACAAGGGCAAGCAGGCCAGGAAACCTGCTGCTGCCCCTAAGACAGCATGAATCGAGGGCCCCCGATCCGGGAACGGATCTAGTGGGGGGCAGACTTTCTCTCTTCGCCCAGGCTTGGGCAAGAGATGTCCAGGATCCCTGGGCGTTAGAGATCATATCTCAGGGATACCTTCTAGACTTCAAATTCTCTCCCCCAAGAGGGAGATTTCATCTGTCAAGGTTGTCAACAAACCAAATAAAGAAAGAGGCGTTTCTACGCTGCGTACAAGATCTTTTATTAATGGGAGTGATCCATCCGGTTCCGCGGTCGGAACAAGGACAAGGGTTTTACTCAAATCTGTTTGTGGTTCCCAAAAAAGAGGGAACTTTCAGGCCAATCTTGGATTTAAAGATCCTAAACAAATTCCTAAGAGTTCCATCGTTCAAAATGGAAACTATTCGGACAATTTTACCCATGATCCAAAAGGGTCAGTACATGACCACAGTGGATTTAAAGGATGCTTACCTTCACATACCGATTCACAAAGATCATTACCGGTATCTAAGGTTTGCCTTTCTAGACAGGCATTACCAGTTTGTAGCTCTTCCATTCGGATTGGCTACGGCTCCGAGAATCTTCACAAAGGTTCTGGGTGCTCTTCTGGCGGTACTAAGACCGCGAGGAATTGCGGTAGCTCCGTACCTAGACGACATTCTGATACAAGCTTCAAGCTTTCAAACTGCCAAGTCTCATACAGAGTTAGTACTGGCATTTCTAAGGTCGCATGGATGGAAGTTGAACGAAAAGAAGAGTTCTCTCTTTCCACTCACAAGAGTTCCCTTCTTGGGGACTCTTATAGATTCTGTAGAAATGAAGATTTACCTGACAGAAGACAGGTTAACAAAGCTTCAAAATGCATGCCGTGTCCTTCATTCCATTCAACACCCGTCAGTAGCTCAATGCATGGAGGTGATCGGCTTAATGGTAGCAGCAATGGACATAGTACCCTTTGCACGCCTACATCTCAGACCGCTGCAATTGTGCATGCTAAGTCAGTGGAATGGGGATTACTCAGACTTGTCCCCTACTCTGAATCTGGATCAAGAGACCAGAAATTCTCTTCTATGGTGGCTTTCTCGGCAACATCTGTCCAGGGGGATGCCATTCAGCAGGCCGGACTGGACAATTGTAACAACAGACGCCAGCCTACTAGGTTGGGGCGCTGTCTGGAATTCTCTGAAGGCTCAGGGACAATGGAATCAGGAGGAGAGTCTCCTACCAATAAACATTCTGGAATTGAGAGCAGTTCTCAATGCCCTTCTGGCTTGGCCCCAGTTAACAACTCGGGGGTTCATCAGGTTTCAGTCGGACAACATCACAACTGTAGCTTACATCAACCATCAGGGAGGGACAAGAAGCTCCCTAGCAATGATGGAAGTATCAAAGATAATTCGCTGGGCAGAGTCTCACTCTTGCCACCTGTCAGCAATCCACATCCCGGGAGTGGAGAACTGGGAGGCGGATTTCTTAAGTCGTCAGACTTTTCATCCGGGGGAGTGGGAACTTCATCCGGAGGTCTTTGCCCAAATACTTCGACGTTGGGGCAAACCAGAGATAGATCTCATGGCGTCTCGACAGAACGCCAAGCTTCCTCATTACGGGTCCAGATCCAGGGATCTGGGAGCGGTTCTGATAGATGCTTTGACAGCACCTTGGACCTTCGGGATGGCTTATGTGTTTCCACCCTTCCCGATGCTTCCTCGATTGATTGCCAGAATCAAACAGGAGAGAGCATCGGTGATTCTAATAGCGCCTGCATGGCCACGCAGGACTTGGTATGCAGATCTAGTGGACATGTCATCCTGTCCACCTTGGTCGCTACCTCTGAAACAGGACCTTCTGATCCAGGGTCCCTTCAAACATCAAAATCTAATTTCTCTGAAGCTGACTGCTTGGAAATTGAACGCTTGATTTTATCAAAACGTGGTTTTTCTGAGTCAGTTATTGATACCTTAATACAGGCTAAGAAGCCTGTTACCAGAAAGATTTACCATAAGATATGGCGCAAATACTTATATTGGTGCGAATCCAAGAGTTACTCATGGAGTAAGGTTAGGATTCCGAGGATATTGTCTTTTCTACAAGAAGGTTTAGAAAAGGGTTTATCCGCTAGTTCCTTAAAGGGACAGATTTCAGCTCTGTCCATTCTTTTACACAAACGTCTGTCAGAAGTTCCGGACGTTCAAGCTTTTTGTCAGGCTTTAGCTAGGATCAAGCCTGTGTTTAAAACTGTTGCTCCACCATGGAGTTTGAACTTAGTTCTTAATGTTTTACAGGGGGTTCCGTTTGAACCCCTTCATTCCATTGATATCAAGTTGTTATCTTGGAAAGTTCTGTTTTTAATGGCGATTTCCTCGGCTCGAAGAGTCTCTGAGTTATCTGCCTTACATTGTGATTCTCCTTATCTGATTTTTCATTCAGACAAGGTAGTTCTGCATACTAAACCTGGGTTCCTACCTAAGGTGGTCACTAACAGGAATATCAATCAAGAGATTGTGGTTCCATCTTTGTGTCCTAATCCTTCTTCGAAAAAGGAACGTCTGCTACACAATCTAGATGTAGTCCGTGCCCTGAAATTTTATCTACAGGCAACTAAGGATTTTCGACAAACGTCTTCCCTGTTTGTCGTTTATTCTGGTCAGAGGAGAGGTCAAAAAGCTTCGGCTACCTCTCTCTCCTTTTGGCTTCGTAGCATAATACGGTTAGCCTATGAGACTGCTGGACAGCAGCCTCCTGAAAGAATTACAGCACATTCTACTAGAGCTGTGGCTTCCACTTGGGCCTTTAAGAATGAGGCTTCTGTTGAACAGATTTGCAAGGCTGCAACTTGGTCTTCTCTTCATACTTTTTCCAAATTTTACAAATTTGACACTTTTGCTTCTTCGGAGGCTGTTTTTGGGAGAAAGGTTCTTCAGGCAGTGGTTCCTTCCGTATAAAGAGCCTGCCTGTCCCTCCCGTCATCCGTGTACTTTAGCTTTGGTATTGGTATCCCATAAGTAATGGATGATCCGTGGACTGGATACACTTAACAAGAGAAAACATAATTTATGCTTACCTGATAAATTTATTTCTCTTGTAGTGTATCCAGTCCACGGCCCGCCCTGTCACTTTAAGGCAGGTAATTTTTCCATTAAACTACAGTCACCACTGCACCCTATGGTTTTCCTTTCTCTGCATGTTTTCGGTCGAATGACTGGTAATGGCAGTTAGGGGGGGAGCTGTATAGCAGCTCTGCTGGGTGAATCCTCTTGCACTTCCTGTTGGGGAGGGGTTAATATCCCATAAGTAATGGATGATCCGTGGACTGGATACACTTCAAGAGAAATAAATTTATCAGGTAAGCATAAATTATGTTTTTTAAACACCAGCGCTCTTTTATATCCCTTTACTGGGATATTTTTACTTGTTTTTTGCAGGTGTTAGGTTTTTTTTCAGCTCTAATGGCCCCATTGTTTCCTATGGGGGAATCGTGCACGAGCACGTTTTTGAAGCTGGCCGTGTCCGTAAGCACCGCTGGTATTGAGAGTTGCAGTGGCTGTAAATATGCCTGTACGCTCCCTTTTTGGAGCCTAACGCAGCCCTTCTGTGAACTCTTAATACCAGCGGTATTTAAAAGGTGCGGGGAAAAAAAAACACGCGGAGCTAACGCACCCCTTTGGCCGCAGAACTCTAAATCTAGCCGTTAGTGATCATTTAGCAATGATCGTCTGCATTGAAAGAGACGATCATTGCTAAACGATCACTAAGCTTGTACAACTGTAAGCCCTTAGTGATTTATATAAACAGGAGAAGTCTTGAAAATCAGAAATCTTCTGCACTGAGAGTATATGCAGCGTCACAGCCTCCCCCCCCCCCATATTCCCCTTCCCTCTTCCCCTCACGGAGGTTACAACAAATAAATTACACTGATGATATTGCCTGGCTGCCTGCAGCAATCGGCTTTTCTTAAAACATAAAACTTGTGGGCAGTTTGAAGTTTTAACTGTGGGGGGAGTTAGAAACACAAATACACAGTACTTAATAAGCATTTTATTTAAGTTAAGATGCAAATGATGTGTACATTACAATCTCAATTAACCGGCACCCATGGGGATTGGTAGATTCCGGATAAGTGTAATTCTGGTTGCTTGAGAGTCACTATTAAAAGTAGCTCTAGTTCTATAACCCAGATTCCCAGAACGGCTCAATCTCTTGCTGAAAACAATCGGCTAGATTACGAGTTTTTCGTTTGGAGCTATGCGGTGCTAACAAGCAGTTTTGTCTCACCGCTCACTTACCAACAGTGCTGGTATTACGGGTTTTTACAAACCCGGCGTTAAAAGGCAAGAAGTGAGCATTGAGCAAAATTGTGCTCCTTACCGCACTCCAGTACCATCGCTGCTTAAGTCAGCGGTGAGCTGGTCATACGTGCTCATGCACGATTTCCCCATAGGAATCAACGGGGAGAGCCGGCTGAGAAAAAGTCTAACACCTGCAAAAAAGCAGCGTAAAACTCAGTAATGCAGCCCCATTGATTCCCATGGGGAAAGAAAATTACACCTAACACCCTAACATGAACCACGAGTCTAAACACCCCTAATCTTACACTTATTAACCCCTAATCTGCTGCTCCGGACACCGCCACCACCTACATTATAGTTATGAACCCCTAATCTGCTGCCCCCAATATCGCCGCAACCTACATTATATTTATTAACCCCTAATCTGCCGCCCCCAATGTCCCCGCAACCTACCTACATTTATTAACCCCTAATCTGCCGCCCCCAACGTTGCCGCCACTATACTAAATGTATTAACCCCTAAACCTAAGTCTAACCCTAACCCTAACACCACCTAACTTAAATATAATTTAAATACATCAAAATAAAATTACTATAATTAACTAAATTATTCCTATTTAAAACTAAATACTTACCTATAAAATAAACCCTAAGCTAGCTACAATATAACTAATAGTTACATTGTAGCTAGCTTAGGGTTTATTTTTATTTTACAGGCAAGTTTGTATTTATTTGAACTAGATAGAATAGTTATTAAATAGTTATTAACTATTTTATAACTACCTAGCTAAAATAAATACTAAAGTACCTTTAAAATAAAATAAAACCTAAGTTACAATAACGCCTAACACTACACTATAATGAAATAAATTAACCAAATTAAATACAATTACCTAAATTAAATTAGCTAAAGTACAAAAACAAACAAACACTAAATTACAGAAAATAATAAACAAATTACAGATATTTAAACTAATTACACCTAATCTAATAGCCCTATCAAAATAAAAAAGCCCCCCCAAAATAAAAAAAAACCCTAGCCTAAACTAAACTACCAATAGCCCTTAAAAGGGCCTTTTGCGGGGCATTGCCCCAAAGTAATCAGCTCTTTTACCTGTAAAAAAAATACAAACAACCCCCCCAACAGTAAAATCCACCACCCACACAACCATCCCCCCAAATAAAATACTATCTAAAACAACCTAAGCTCCCCATTGCCCTGAAAAGGGCATTTGGATGGGAATTGCCCTTAAAAGGGCAGTTAGCTCTTTTGCGGCAAAAACCCTAATCTAAAAAATAAACACTAACCCCCTGAAGATCGACTTACAGTTCTGAAGACCTGACATCCATCCTCAAGGAAGCGGAAGAAGTCTTCATCCAACTGGGCCGAAGTCCTCAACGAAGCCAGGAGAAGTCTTCATCCAAGCTTTGCAAAGTGGTCCTCCAGACGGGCAGAAGTCTTCATCCAGACGGCATCTTCTATTTTCATCCATCCGACGTGGAGCGGCTCCATCTTCAAGACATCCTGCATGGAGCATCCTCTTCAAACGACGGCTTCTTACTGAATGACGGTTCCTTTAAGTGATATCATCCAAGATGGCGTCCCTTAGATTCCGATTAGCTGATAGAATTCTATCAGACAATCGGAATTAAGGTAGAAAAAATCCTATTGGCTGATGCAATCAGCCAATAGGATTGAAGTTCAATCCTATTGGCTGATCTAATCAGCCAATAGGATTGAGCTCACATTCTATTGGCTGTTCCAATCAGCCAATAGAATGCAAGCTCAATCTTCAGGGGGTTAGATGTTTGGGGGGGGGGGTTTAAAACAAATTTTATTGAGGTTATAAACATATACATACAAGTAGGTAACAGTGTAATTATGGACATAAGCAAAGATCTATACAATCATCAGACTGGCAATAGAGTCCATAAGACATATATAAATATTAACATGAAGATCAGTAGTCTCAAGTTTAACACATAAATGGTGAAAAATAACGACCTTGCACCTTCTATATCACATGGCATAAAGAGAGACATAATGTCACTAGGCTTAAGTGAAACTAACTGAAAAATATGAACCTATATGAACATTCACAAATCTCTTTTTAACATTTATGACGGACTATTTCCCAGTATAGCAATTGGTCACTCTTGGACCTAAAAGAAAAAAGATATAAGAGTTTGGGAATAGTATTATCCAGATCACTGAATTAGAAGATAAACAGTAATGGTATGCCATATGATCCGTAGGAAACAGTAGATGTTATAATAACATTGGAAAATTAAATCGACAGACATACATGTGCCGCTAGGGTTGATTTCTACAGGACATATTTTCCTATGCTTACAAAGTAAGCTTTAAGGTGTAGAGAAGTAGGGTAGGGGTATGTCTATATGCCTGGGGAATTGGGATTTCTGTATAGTAGAAATATAGTGTGAGCGCATATATGGGGAGGGAGGGATGCTTAGTAAAAGTGCTCAGTAGAAATATTAGTGGTGTCAGGGGGAAAGGGGAAAAGGGTGGGGGGGGGGGATCTGAAAATAAGAATTTAAGACTGTGTTGGCACAAAGAAGGTATAGTATCCCAAAGATACCTGAGAACTATGTATCAGGGATTGTTGTCCCCACTGGACACAGACGGAAAAGGGGTATTGGATATGACCCACTCTGATAGACAGAGTGGGAAAGGGTGAGGGGAGATGGCCCTATCTTTTCTATTCCAGGTTGTTAGTCATACTTAGCATAGAAAAGGACATTGCATTCAAAATATCTGAATGTAGTTATATATATATGGTCAGGCTGATAGGGAACCAAATTTCAAACAATCTGAGACCTAACACAAAATATTGTATGAAATTCCAAACGGTAGAGTAATATTTACCTAGTAAGCTGAAGGTAGAGAGGGCGGAATCTAGTGATGACAGACAGGGTGTTTTATAAAGGTGTAAGAAGCCAGATAGGGGATGTATAAAGTATTGCTAAATGACATTGGGAAGTTGATAAGCCCCTACATATATATCATATGGTTCATCAGGCTGTGACTGCCATCTATTGGTAGAAGTTGGGATCACATATATATCTCAGACTGCTTTACTATGAAAATCACTATCAAGCCATAACTTAAAATAAAAAAAAACAGATTAAACAACATATATCCTTCCTAGTTAAAAAATCTGCCAGAGTCACATGTTTAAAGATAATCTATTAACTAGCTAAGTGTGGTATAGATACTAAAAACAAAGCTAAATGCTTCACTGTGATTGTGGCCGCTCACAGGTCAAATATTGCCACCAGTTATATTAACATGGGAGAAGGGAAATGCTTAGGTTCTTAGTTGCTGAAGTGGATTATAGTATTAGATGGGGTATAAGGATCTTCAATATAACAAAGATTATGACTGTGACTAGTTGCAGATATGGGATCTACGGGACTGTATTAATAGTGTGCCGAAGAGAGAAAATCTAGTTTACCATAATTCTGTTATGTGGGTACGGGCCCTATACCCCCAAACAGAAAAATGAGAATACGGCACTTGGCTTGTTATAATGTGAGGGTGCAACAATAAGTAATGTATTAGCCTCAGCCTACTATATACAACCATCATCCACAAATTGCAATACATATAGATTTTACAGGGTAAGTAGTGGGAAATCAACAATAGATAGAATATGGAAATATGCTATTATATAAATTATATTGAAGTCAAAAAACAATTAAGAGCATGATAAGAAACGTGAATCATCTCCCAATAATCAAGTACAATTGACATTATGCATAATAATAGCAGCAATATCTATCCAATCCCTTCTATGGGATATACTGACCCTGGGTGAAAATGAAACATAGCCTAATTTTTTTAGATCATAAACAGACACAGTATATGTACAATTAACTTTTCCTGAGAGCAAATTGCATAAACTTATAATTTAGACCTGCATGATAGAAAAGCGAGCAGTTTAAACATGAGGAGGTAAATCACATAAACATATAACTTGGTATCTCGTGTTAACTAAATGACGGGCTCTTTAACTGATGTCTCTGATCAGAGCTAAGTAGCTCCCCAACAAGTTCGTATCTTTTAGCCCACTCCACACCTTAACAGATTATGACCCACATTGACAATATGCTTCTCTCCGGGGCCTGTTAAAGTAATCACTGGTTGACCCTGGATAATTGGAGAGCAGAACGAACACGTAATGTCTACCTCAAAAGGAAAAAAGAATGTCCGGTGGAAATCACCCAAAGAAACTGGAAACCGGGTAGCTGGTTCTATCAGCGGAGGTATCGGGGCCAAATAGTCACCAGGAAAGAGCGATCTCTCAAAGCCGGCGGCAGTGGGTATGCGACCAATCACCCCAGGAGCCACTCCGATTCTCACCATAGACACGATTCTCACCATAGACACAGTTCTCTCCAGTCGCGTCTAGAAACAGACCGGATGGGCGGCACACAAGCGCCAGGGTCGAGCAGCATCTTCTTCTCTGTGCGACTGTGTTTGGGGTTAGTGTGGGATTGTCATCGCTGCTTCAGCCATACTAACGCCTGGGTCTCCATTTTGCATTCCAGTCTGGATGTGTAGATCAGGCTTACCATTCTCCCCATATATGAGGGCAGCTGGATTTAGGGTCTCGGTTATCAGATTGGCTAGTGAAAGCACCTCATCTGTGTCCATGCGGCTGCTTCTATGCTTTTCAGGTCTAGATGGGCATCTAGAAGTTGCGTTACATGCGGAGAGGCCTACTAAGAAATCCATGGATTGTGTCAGTTTATGTGGGAATACTTCCCTCATCTGCTGTCTAAATCGCCCATTTGATTAGCGATCTGCTGCAGGAGATCACGTTCCCAGCTGTTAATCAACTGGTCAGACTGCATGGCTTGTAAACAGCTTGAACTGATCTGAGCCGCCATTATAAGCAATTAAACATAGGATAGCAGCACACCTCCGGTTGAATTACTTAACTCTCTCCAGTGTTCTTGGGTATGAGATAGGTCTCTTAATAAGGCATTACGGCCCATTTTCACAAAATATCAGCCATTATTGCATATTAAAGTCAGGAGCTCCTGTAAGACACGTCTAGTCACATTGGCAGTTAACTCCGCCCCTGTTTGGGTTTTTTAAGGGTGCATTGGGTGGGTTTTATTTTTTAGATTAGGGTTTGGGCCGCAAAAGAGCTAACTGCCCTTTTAAGGGCAATTCCCATCCAAATGCCCTTTTCAGGGCAATGGGGAGCTTAGGTTTTTTTAGATAGTATTTTATTTGGGGGGTTGGTAGTGCTGGTGGTGGGTTTTACTGTTGGGGGGTTGTTTGTATTTTTTTTTTACAGGTAAAAGAGCTGATTACTTTGGGGCAATGACCCACAAAAGGCCCTTTCAAGGGCTATTGGTAGTTTAGTTTAGGCTAGGGTTTTTTTTTATTTTGGGGAGGCTTTTTTTATTTTGATAGGGCTATTAGATTAGGTGTAATTAGTTTAAATATCTGTAATTTGTTTATTATTTTCTGTAATTTAGTGTTTGTTTGTTTTTGTACTTTAGCTAATTTAATTTAGGTAATTGTATTTAATTTAGTTAATTTATTTCATTATAGTGTAGTGTTAAGTATTATTGTAACTTAGGTTAGGTTTTATTTTACAGGTACTTTTGTATTTGTTTTAGCTAGGTAGTTATTAAATAGTTAATAACTATTTAATAACTATTCTACCTAGTTAAAATAAACACAAACTTGCCTGTAAAATAAAAATAAACCCTAAGCTAGCAATAAAAAAGGTTTATTTTACAGGTTCTTTTGTATTTGTTTTAGCTAGGTAGTTATTAAATAGTTAATAACTATTTAATAACTATTCTACCTAGTTAAAATAAACACAAACGTGCCTGTAAAATAAAAATAAACCCTAAGCTACAATGTAACTATTATTAATTTTATAGGTAAGTATTTAGTTTTAAATAGGAATAATTTAGTTAATTATAGTAATTTTTATTTAGATGTATTTAAATTATATTTAAGTTAGGGGGTGTTAGAGTTAGGGTTAGACTTAGGTTTAGGGGTTAATACATTTAATATAGTGGCGGCGACGTTGGGGGCGGCAGATTAGGGGTTAATAAATGTAGGTAGGTGGCGGCGATGTTAGGGATGGCAGATTAGGGGTTAATAATATTTAACTAATGTTTGAGAGGCGGGAGTGCGGTGGTTTAGGGGTTAATATGTTTATTATAGTTGCGGCGATGTCCAGAGCGGCAGATTAGGGGTTAAAAAATGTATTATATTGTTTGCAATGCGGGAGGGCCTCGGTTTAGGGGTTAATAGGTAGTTTATGGGTGTTAGTGTACTTTTTAGCGTTGTACCATAAAACTCTTAACTACTGACTTTTAAATGTTTTAGAACTCTTGACGGGGTAGGGTGTACCGCTCACTTTTTGGCCTCCCAGGACAGACTCGTAATACCGGCGCTATTGAAGTCCCATTGAAAATAGACTTTACGAAGTTTACGTAAGCCGGTTTGCGGTAAGGCCAAAAAAGTGTGCAGTGACCCTTAACCTTCAAGACTCGTAATAGCAGCGGGCGTAAAAAAGCAGTGTTAGGACCTCTTAACGCTGTTTTTTACCCTAACGCACAACTCGTAATCTAGCCGAATGTTTTTATTTAGGATAAACACTTGTATTTTATCCTGAATAAATACATTGTTTTCAGCAAGAGATTGAGTCGTTGCATCTTTGTGGATTCTCCCATTGGGCTCTCCCCTGCCAGCCGGTAGTGTGACCCCTGGTCCGGAAGTACAGTACTCGTTCCACAGAGGGATACATGACAGAGGGATACTGTACCAAGAAGTTAAAGCAACCGCTAGATAGCCCGCCCTGATTGTCAAGTGCTGCAGTCTATTTCTGTCCCTATATCCATTTTCTAATGAATGTGAACAAGGGTTACCACAGCTCCTGCTGTTTAAAGCGATCCGGACTGTTTCTTTAGCACATTTACGCTCTACATGTTTCCTTTTTTTTCCGGTTGCTTGAGAGTGCCAGTTGCTTGAGTTCCGGATAATTGAGATTCTACTGTATATACATACATGGCTAATCAGTGAAAGTTTTCGGGCATCAGTGAAAGTTTTCGGGCATCTGAGGATGGGCGGATGCCCGAAAACGTTCACTGATTTGTTGTACAGTAAATACTGTTGTTTAAAAAAATACCAGCGAGTGCTTGCCTTTTGTGAAATAACTTTTATATATACAATGTGTGATTTTGTAAAATTTTGGGATGGTGGTGTGCCGCAGGATTTTTTAATGTAAAAAAGTGTGCCACGGCAAAAAAAAGTTGAAAATCACTGCTCTAAGTATACTGTATGTAATATAGCCGTGTGTGTCACTTGACTGCATCATGAGCATGTTACTTCTGTGCCCCTGCCTGCAGCGTGCGTTACAATATGGCAGCTTACATAGGAAAATGACGATTATCCTAACATTTGTGACGGTATAATCTAGATTTTATTAAAGAGACAGAGACGAGTATTTTGCAATAACTTTCCATTTACTGAACAGACAGCAATTAAAAGCATTGAAAAATTTGAATAAATAATACAGAAAAATTCAACCAATAATATCACAGTAACAGGTTATGCAACCAGATAACAGCCAATAATATCACAACCAAAGGTATAAGAGGTAACAGTCCAAACAGCTAATCCTCTTTGAACTTTGCTGCAAATAACAAAAAGAAAATAGGAACAAAAAAGAAACAAAACTCAGAGACACAGGCAAATGCACAAAACAGAATAGTGATGAAAACAGAAAACTTGATTGACAGAAGTTGATTCCACAGCTGATGAGAAACTTCTTGAAGATATCTTGAATCTCTTTGTAATGTAGAAGAATTCTGAGAAATTGAATCAGACACCCAAGTTTGATTATTGTTGGAATCCGGGATTTGCAGAATTCTGGGCTGAAAAAGATAAAATGTAAATAATAATAACATAATATAAAATACACCCATAAGTAATTGGGAGGGAAAAACATGTATTAATATAATTAAATATATATATGAAAAAAGGGAGGGAAAATACTTGTCTCTGTCTCTTTAATAAAATCTAGATTATACCGTCACAAATGTTAGGATAATCGTCATTTTATTACAAGGACAGAGACTCCTATTTTGCAAGTTTAAAGCAAAACAATTAAGATAAAAGGCTATGTTGAATTCTTGACTCTTATAGCTTTAAGAAGTTTTTTGACTGAAGACAATTGTCCAATAGGAATATTAGATACAGTACAATGTCCAGCTGATATTGCAGATCGAGCAATATTAATAGACCTATATGCAAGACCTGTTTTAAAAAGAGAAGTTAAATAATTAATGACTTCATTTACAGGAGCTGAAAAGGGATCCAAATTTCTGCTACTGCACCAATCAGACCATCTGATCCATGCATATCTGTATAGTTTCTTAGTACCTGGTGCCCAGGAATCTCTGAGTAGAGATTTAGCTTCTTCCGAAAGTCCTTCGAATGACCAGGAACCCCTGAAATCATCCAAGCAATCAGTTGAAGGGATCCTTGAACAACTAGGTTGTGAGGTTGTCCTGTCGGATCTAATAAAAGATCTTGTTGTAGAGGAAGAAGGAGAGGAGGAAGATATGACATCTCTAGAAGAGCCGGAAACCAGGATTGGGCCGACCACCAAGGAGTTATGAGGAGAATTGAAATAAGATTTCTCCTGACATAAGATATTGTCCGAGGAATCATTGAAAAGGGAGGAAACGCATAAGCTCCCTTCTCTGGCCAAGTCTGAAGAAAAGCATCCATCGCTAGAGCAAAAGGATCTGGTCTCGAACTGTAATATGGAGTCAGTTGATGATTCAATCGAGAAGCAAAGAGATCTATTGAGAAAGGACCTCTGCGATAGAACAGAATTTGAAAAATGTTGGAATTCAGTTTCCAATCGCTGGAGTCCTGAAGATGACGAGAACCCCAATCTGCCATGATGTTGTTTTGGCCTGGAATATATTCTGCTTGAATAAAAATGTTGCGATCCAAACAAGAATGGATAAAATCTGAAGTTAGATCTGACAATATTTTTGATGTAGTACCTCCTAAACGGTTGAGGTACCTGACAGCAGAAATATTGTCCATCTTGAGTAAGACAGAAATAGGACGTTCTGAATGAATGAAACTCTTCACAGCAAAAGAACCTGCTAAAAGTTCTAAACAGTTTATATGAAGATTCTTTTCTTCTGAAGTCCATTTTCCACCAGTGATGGAAGAACCAAATGTGGCTCCCCATCCTGAATTGCTGGCATCTGACTCCAAAATTATTTCAGGAGAACAACCAAAAATTGCTCTCCCATTCCAAGCCTCTAAATTGGCTAACCACCATAATAACTCTGATCTTGCTTCTTCTGACAAGGAGATCTTGTGAAAATAAGAGAAACCTTGTCGGAGATAAAACATCTTCAATCTTTGAAGAGCCCTGTAATGAAGGGGAGCCGGGAAAATTGCTTGAATAGATGAGGAAAGAAGACCAATAATACGGGCTAAGGTCCGAATTAGAAAGAAAGGTCTCTTGAGAAGGTAAGATATCTCTTTCTTGATTTTGTTGATTTTGTCTGAAGGAAGACTCAAAGTTGCAGATTTTGAATCTATAAGAAATCCCAGAAATTTTAGAGACTGAGAAGGATGGATCTCTGATTTGACGAAATTGATAACAAATCCTAAATTCTGAAGGAGATTTATAGTTAGTTTGAGATGAGAAATCAAACAATGATGATCCTGATGCATGATAAGGATATCGTCCAAATAAATTATAAGGCGAACACCTCTCATTCGAAGCCAAGCAACTACAGGACGAATAATTTTTGTAAATGCCCAAGGTGCAGAAGAAAGCCCAAAAGGAAGGCATGTAAATTGCCAAAGGTTGTTTTTCCATAGAAATCTCAAAAAATTCCTGAAAGAATGATGAATGGGGATAGAAAGATAAGCATCTTTCAAATCTAAATGAACTAACCAATCCTTGGAAAGGAGACAGTCTCTGAGGAGATGAATTCCCTCCATTTTGAAATGATTGTACTCTAGATGAAAATTTAGATTTCTTAGATTTATAGCAGGGCGAAAAGATCCTTCTTTCTTTTTGACCAGAAACATATTGCTGATGAAAGAATCTTTTCCTGATGGAGCTAGTTCTATAGCTTGTTTTTTGTCTAAATTTGATATCTCTTGGTCTAGTAGAAGATAGTCTGAAAGGGAGAAGAATATTGGATTTGGAGGAACAGACTGATAAGGAATTGATATGAAATTTAGATGGAGACCTGATACTGATTGGAGTACCCATGGGTCTTGTGTTATACTCTTCCAATTGTGAATAAATAGGGCAAGTCTGCCTCCTACTTTTTGAGGGGAAAAAGGTATGAAATGATAAGTGTTCAAACTTACTTGAGAAAGGTCTTCTAGAAGGTCTTCCTCTAAATGATCTTGTTGGCCATTGTCTGCCTCTTGTAGGAAAGAAGTTGTTGAAAGATGTTGATGGTACTTGGTTGTTTTGGTAGAAGGGCCTTGAGGAGAATGCTGAACGGCCCGGAAAGCGGCCCCTTCCTTTCCCAGCCCTGTCAAAAACTCTATTGTTTTGATTGAAAATTTTCTTTGTTTGAGTTTTAATTTTATTAAGTGAATTCAGGGATGAAACATAATTGGACAGTTCTTTTAGTCCTGCATCTCCAAATAAAAAACCTTTAGCTTTTCTACCCATCTCTTTGGGAGCAAAGTCTGACAATTTGGGATCAATCTTCCTAAGTAAAATTCTCCTTCTTTGACAGGATAAGGCATAGTTGGAATCTCCAATTAAATACACCAATCTCTGAACCCATTGTTTAATCACAACAGGATCAACTTGAGAATTTTTTGAAATTGCATCCTCAGATAATTCCAATAATTTAGTCACTGGACCTAGAGTATCCAGCAATTTATCCTGACAGGCCTTTAAAAACCTGTCAGGTCCTTTTCTGATATTAAAATTTTTTGATCCAATAAACTTCAATAAATTGAGGTCAATTTCTGGAGTGGCATGGGCCAAACTGGGTAACTCTGGTCTAGGACATTCCGCCCTTAAAATACTTTTAGATTTTTTAGAAAGGGGTCTTCTTATATAGAAAGCAATACATTTGGATACTCTTTTTGATGCTCTCCAATTAGATGACCTGGGATGTTCTATATCATCCGGATCTAAATAAGATTCCCCAGCATTATCTAATAATCTAGGTTTTTTGGACTTATTAGACTTTTTAGATCTCTTATATTTAGGGGAATCGTCATCAGAGGACGATGAGTCCGAAACATCCTCATAAATTGAATCTTTATCATCATACATTTTATCATCATAAATTTTATCAGAAGTATAGGAGTCGTTAGACTCAGTTGTTGAATCAGAGTCAACATCAATTTTGCGCTTAGGTTTTTGTTTTCTGGTTATAAAAGAAGTGGTATCAGAATCCCCAGAGGAATAATTTTCAAAAAATTTTATAAGCGCGGACTCTTTGTCTGAATTAGACAGACTTTTATTTAATTTGTCAGTAGAAATGACAGAAGAGTTATCATTAGTATTAGAATTTAAATGTTTTCTTTTACATGTCACTTTTTTTGGGGATAGTGCCAGAGAAATTAACTGCAGCCATGATAGACTGCATTTGTTGCTGAAGACAAGTCATAGAAGACATAATGTCTTGCAAAGATTTATTAGAAACTTCAGAAATGTTTTCATTAGACATTTTAAAATAATATATGAATTTAGATTTATATCAATTTTTTAAAATATATAATTTAAGCTTTAAATTAAATATCTTTGTTGAAAATATGGGGAATCAAACCTAGGACCTTGTGAACTAAAGGCTGACAAGAAAATCACACAACTAAACTATTGTTTGAAAAATTGGCAGGCTAATTTCTTTTGCTGTGAATGAAACTCTTCACAGCAAAAGAACCTGCTAAAAGTTCTAAACAGTTTATATGAAGATTCTTTTCTTCTGAAGTCCATTTTCCACCAGTGATGGAAGAACCCAATCTGGCTCCCCATCCTGAATTGCTCGCATCTGACTCCAAAATTATTTCAGGAGAACAACCAAAAATTGCTCTCCCATTCCAAGCCTCTAAATTGGCTAACCACCATAATAACTCCGATCTTGCTTCTTCTGACAAGGAGATCTTGTGAAAATAAGAGAAACCTTGTCGGAGATAAAAAATCTTCAATCTTTGAAGAGCCCTGTAATGAAGGGGAGCCGGGAAAATTGCTTGAATAGATGAGGAAAGAAGACCAATAATACGGGCTAAGGTCCGAATTAGAAAGAAAGGTCTCTTGAGAAGGTAAGATATCTCTTTCTTGATTTTGTTGATTTTGTCTGAAGGAAGACTCAAAGTTGCAGATTGTGAATCTATAAGAAATCCCAGAAATTTTAGAGACTGAGAAGGATGGATCTCTGATTTGACGAAATTGATAACAAATCCTAAATTCTGAAGGAGATTTATAGTTAGTTTGAGATGAGAAATCAAACAAAGACGATCCTGATGCATGATAAGGATATCGTCCAAATAAATTATAAGGCGAACACCTCTCATTCGAAGCCAAGCAACTACAGGACAAATAATTTTTGTAAATGCCCAAGGTGCAGAAGAAAGCCCAAAAGGAAGGCATGTAAATTGCCAAAGGTTGTTTTTCCATAGAAATCTCAAAAAATTCCTGAAAGAATGATGAATGGGGATAGAAAGATAAGCATCTTTCAAATCTAAATGAACTAACCAATCCTTGGAAAGGAGACAGTCTCTGAGGAGATGAATTCCCTCCATTTTGAAATGATTGTACTCTAGATGAAAATTTAGATTTCTTAGATTTATAGCAGGGCGAAAAGATCCTTCTTTCTTTTTGACCAGAAACATATTGCTGATGAAAGAATCTTTTCCTGATGGAGCTAGTTCTATAGCTTGTTTTTTGTCTAAATTTGATATCTCTTGGTCTAGTAGAAGATAGTCTGAAAGGGAGAAGAATATTGGATTTGGAGGAACAGACTGATAAGGAATTGATATGAAATTTAGATGGAGACCTGATACTGATTGGAGTACCCATGGGCCTTGTGTTATACTCTTCCAATTGTGAATAAATAGGGCAAGTCTGCCTCCTACTTTTTGAGGGGAAAAAGGTATGAAATGATAAGTGTTCAAACTTACTTGAGAAAGGTCTTCTAGAAGATCTTCCTCTAAATGATCTTGTTGGCCATTGTCTGCCTCTTGTAGGAAAGAAGTTGTTGAAAGATGTTGATGGTACTTGGTTGTTTTGGTAGAAGGGCCTTGAGGAGAATGCTGAACGGCCAGGAAAGCGGCCCCTTCCTTTCCCAGCCCTGTCAAAAACTCTATTGTTTTGATTGAAAATTTTCTTTGTTTGAGTTTTAATTTTATTAAGTGAATTCAGGGATGAAACATAATTGGACAGTTCTTTTAGTCCTGCATCTCCAAATAAAAAACCTTTAGCTTTTCTACCCATCTCTTTGGGAGCAAAGTCTGACAATTTGGGATCAATCTTCCTAAGTAAAATTCTCCTTCTTTGACAGGATAAGGCAGAGTTGGAATCTCCAATTAAATACACCAATCGCTGAACCCATTGTTTAATCACAACAGGATCAACTTGAGAATTTTTTGAAATTGCATCCTCAGATAATTCCAATAATTTAGTCACTGGACCTAGAGTATCCAGCAATTTATCCTGACAGGCCTTTAAAAACCTGTCAGGTTCTTTTCTGATATTACAATTTTTTGATCCAATAAACTTCAATAAATTGAGGTCAATTTCTGGAGTGGCATGGGCCAAACTGGGTAACTCTGGTCTAGGACATTCCGCCCTTAAAATACTTTTAGATTTTTTAGAAAGGGGTCTTCTTATATAGAAAGCAATACATTTGGATACTCTTTTTGATGCTCTCCAATTAGATGACCTGGGATGTTCTATATCATCCGGATCTAAATAAGATTCCCCAGCATTATCTAATAATCTAGGTTTTTTGGACTTATTAGACTTTTTAGATCTCTTATATTTAGGGGAATCGTCATCAGAGGACGATGAGTCCGAAACATCCTCATAAATTGAATCTTTATCATCATAAATTTTATCATCATAAATTTTATCAGAAGTATAGGAGTCGTTAGACTCAGTTGTTGAATCAGAGTCAACATCAATTTTGCGCTTAGGTTTTTGTTTTCTGGTTATAAAAGAAGTGGTATCAGAATCCCCAGAGGAATAATTTTCAAATTTTTTTATAAGCGCGGACTCTTTGTCTGAATTAGACAGACTTTTATTTAATTTGTCAGTAGAAATTACAGAAGAGTTATCATTAGTATTAGAATTTAAATGTTTTCTTTTACATGTCACTTTTTTGGGGATAGTGCCAGAGAAATTAACTGCAGCCATGATAGACTGCATTTGTTGCTGAAGACAAGTCATAGAAGACATAATGTCTTGCAAAGATTTATTAGAAACTTCAGAAATGTTTTCATTAGACATTTTAAAATAATATATGAATTTAGATTTATATCAATTTTTTAAAATATATAATTAAAGCTTTAAATTAAATATCTTTGTTGAAAATATGGGGAATCAAACCTAGGACCTTGTGAACTAAAGGCTGACAAGAAAACCACACAACTAAACTATTGTTTGAAAAATTGGCAGGCTAAGAGATATTAGACAAGTAAAATAAGATAAGATAATAAAAAAAAAAACGATTTGCAACAAAAGTTGCCAAACCCAAAATCTAATGAGAACCAGAGGGGGAATATTGCGGCTGACAGGCTGAGGCGGGTCTGAGGGCGGGAAAAGAAAAAAGTGATGCGTCACTAACAGGGGGCGGAGAAAGTAGCCGACAGTGAAGAAAAGCCTGACATAGGAGGTAAGAGGCACCGGAGCAACAGGGAGTAAAGGAAACGAACGAAAATGATAATTAGAGTGATTATAAACAAATACCCAATATATTTAACAAACTGTCGCAAGGATTATCAATTACAGATAAGTAATATATTGTGTAAACAAAAACGCTATAGGGGTGAAAAGTTGGAAAAAACAACATGATAAAAAGAAAATATGCATAAAACAAATAATAATAAAGGCAATAATAAAAACAAATGAAGAAAGCGCAATATTTATTTAAAAATGAAATTCAAATAATACTTAACGTCTGTTCAGCAAAGTGAAAAGAGGATTAGCTGTTTGGACTGTTACCTCTTATACCTTTGGTTGTGATATAATTGGCTGTTATCTGGTTGCATAACCTGTTACTGTGATATCATTGGTTGAATTTTTCTGTATTATTTATTCAAATTTTTCAATGCTTTTAATTGCTGTCTGTTCAGTAAATTGAAAGTTATTGCAAAATAGGAGTCTCTGTCCTTGTAATAAAATCAAGAAGTGGATCAGTGCTGTACTTTAAAACAATACCCTTTAACAGTTTGGGGTAAGAGGAGCATATAACATTGTCAGCAGTGAATATTTTATTTTTATTAATAAGAAAAAATAGGTTTTAGGGATTTTCCTCAGGTGTTAAATGTCCCTTTAAAAACTACATCTCAGGCTTTCTGAGATTCCCCTAGAATTTATGCTGCAATATCTAGGCTATACAGTTGTACTCATAAGTTTACATACCCTGGCAGAATTTATGATTTCTTGGCTATTTTTCAAAGAATATGAATGATAACACAAAAACTTTTCTTTCACTCATGGTTAGTGTTTGGCTGAAGCCATTTATTATCAATCAACTGTTTACTCTTTTTAAATCATAATGACAACAGAAACTACCCAAATGACCCTGATCAAAAGTTTACATACCCTGGTGATTTTGGCCTGATAACATGCACACAAGTTGACACAAAGGGGTTTGAATGGCTATTAAAGTTAACCATCCTCACCTGTGATCTGTTTGCTTGTAATTAGTGTGTGTATAAAACGTCAATGAGTTTCTGTACTCCTGACAGACCCTTGCATCTTTCATCCAGTGCTGCACTGCCATTTCTGGATTCTGAGTCATGGGGAAAGAAAAAGAATTGTCAAAGGATCTGTGGGAAAAAGGTAGTTGAACTGTATAAAACAGGAAAGGGATATAAAAAGATATCCAAGGAATTGAGAATGCAAATCAGCAGTGTTCAAACTCTAATCAAGAAGTGGAAAATTAGGCGTTCTGTTTGATAACATATTGCATTCATTTTGCCATCAATTCTGACCAAATTTCCTGTGCCTTTGTGTTATAGTCAGTAAGAACTCTTTTAATCCTCTAAAGAAGATCAGTGTTCCTTTGAGATTGGTAAAGGTTTATGTGTTGGCTAGGTATTCCTGGAGAAGTTTTTACAGGATAACCTAGTGCATTTATATATGCCAACAGTATAGCTTTGAGCAAAATAAAAGCTGGTTGAATCACTCAAACTATTATTTGGCAGTTTAACATATGGTCATTGAATTCACAGATAACTTAGTATATGGTGCCACAAACACAAAGAGTTGTTTTAAGGAGTATTTCAGTGAAACATAAACATAGGAAGTCAATAGGTAATCAGACCTGAGTGCATGGTTCAGAGTTGGTCAGATATCCTCATACAGAAATACCGGATTATTCCCTTCAGTCTCCTGGAAGCTGGTAGCAGGAGCGTGGAGAGCGGTTAGAGCAGGCAAGCAGGGAGAGGTGCAGTCGGCTGTGTCTGATGACGTCAGCGGCAGCGTGTGCTGCACAGACACAGCTGACTCCGGAGTTCTGTAACTGCACCTGAAGTAAGAGCGGAGAGTAGGAAAATGGAAGAGCAGGTTAGTAGTAGGTTTAATCTCCTTCTAGCAGTGGCCCAAGGTGTCTGGAACAAAAAGGTGTAGAGAGGAATCTCTAAAGTACGTGTGAGTGCACAAGGTTAGCCAGCATAGCACTGAATAAAGCAGCATTAGAATGAGGTAGGAGGTACCTTAAATAGGCAAATGCCTTAAAGGGACAGATGGCCATGTTAACCCTTACAGAACCCCCCCAACAAAGAACCACAACGTGGGTCAAGGCCTGGGACGGTCCTGGTTCCGCCGGTGAAACAAGGACACCAGGCGAGGGGCGGAAACATGAGTAGCAGGTTCCCAGGAATCTTCTTCATGTCCGTAACCCTTCCAATGAATGAGATAGAATAAAACACCTTTGCGAATTTGTGAGTCCAGGATGCTATGTACAACAAATTCTTGATCCGAGGAAGATATCGGAACAGGATCAGGATCATTAAGACATGGTGTAGAAAGAGAACAAGGTTTGACCAAGGACACGTGAAACGTTGGATGAACCTTGAAGCTGGATGGGAGTTGCAGAGTGACAGTAGAGGGATTACCGATCCGTATGATGGGATAAGGACCAATAAACAGTTTCCCCAACTTTTTGCTAGGGTATGAGAGTTTCAAATTTTTTGTGGAGAGCCATACCTTTTGCCCAACAGTATATTTCGGACTGGTCCTATGGCGGAGGTTGTAGTACTTGCTTTGATAAGCTTGAGCTTGCAAAATGTTGTCATGGACCATAGGGAACAAACTGGATATATCATTGATCAGATCATTTACCACAGGACAAGGTGTCTCAACCTTTGGTAGTAGAGGGAAACGAGGGTGTTATCCATAATTAATGAAGAAAGGAGAGAAACCAGTAGAGGCATTCATGTTGTTGTTATACGCAAACTCTGCTAGAGGGAGGAATGATGCCCATGACTCCTGTTGATTTGCACAGTAACATCGCAAGTACTGCTCCAGCCACTGGTTGACTCTCTCCGTCTGTCCGTTAGTCTGCGGATGGTAAGCGGTGGTAAGTTTCTGTTCCATGTGGAGAGATTTGCACAAAGATCTCCAAAATTTGGAGGTAAACTGAGTTCCACGGTCACTGATAACTGTTAGAGGAATACCATGCAACCGGACAACATTTTGTATGAAAAGATCACAATAAATTTTAGATGTGGGTAACGAGGATGTGGGGATAAAATGAGACATTTTGGAGAATAGGTCAGTAACCACCATAATTGTGGTACAATTGTTGGATGTCTGCAGATCAACTATAAAATCCATAGATACAGTCTCCCAAGGAACATGGGAAACTGGCAAAGGTTGTAAAAGACCAACGGGTAGTTGTCTAGAGGGTTTGGAGGTAGCACATATGACACATTGATTCAAATACTCTCTGAGATCAGTCCGCATGGATGGCCACCAGTATGATCTGGTGAGTAGATCCATAGTTTTATCTCTGCCCATATGCCCAGCTAATGCGGATAGATGAACAGAATTCAATACTTCCTTACGAAGGTTTTGCGGTATATACAACTTGTGGTCCTTGCGTAATACGCCTGTGGAGTCAAGTAACAAGTCCTGTTGAGGTACAGAAGTGTCAGTTTTAAGGGCATCTTTGAATATGGGTTCAAGACCTGTCAAGATTCCTACTATGCAATCCCTGGGTATGATAGTAGTTGGGATAGCGGAATGATGAGGTTTGGTGACTTGCCTGGAGAGGGCGTCAGCCTTACCATTTCTGGTCCCTGGTCTATAGGTGATGATATAATGGAAGCGAGAGAAGTAAAGACTCCATCTCACTTGTCTGGAGGACAAAGTACGGTTCGATTGTAGGTACTGCAAATTTTTGTGATCTGTGTAAATGACTGTAGGTTGATTAGCTCCTTCTAAGAGGTGTCTCCAATGATCAAATGAGCACTTTATAGCGAGCAATTCTTTTTCTCCTACTGGATAGTTCAACTCGGCAGGTTGTAAGAGTCTGGAGAAGAAAGCTACTGGATGTAAAGGGTCCTTAAAAGACTTCCTTTGGGAAAGGATTGCCCCGATGGCGAAATCTGAAGCATCTACTTCTAGTATGAATTGTTTTTGTAAATCGGGATACTGTAGAATGGGAGCTAAAGTAAATTGAGATTTGAAATTGTCAAAGACTGACTGAGTCTGACGGGTCCAGACAAACTGCCGATTAAGTTTAGTGAGTTCAGTCAAAGGTTTGGTAAGGGCTGCAAAACCAGGAATAAACTTCCTATAATAATTAGAAAATCCTAGGAAACGCTGCACATCTTTCTTTGTTTGGGGTGTAGGCCAATCTAAAATTGCCTGAACCTTGTCGTTTTGCATCTTAATGCCTTTAGGGGAAATCTCATAACCTAGGAAGGTTATATCTTGGGACTCAAATATGCATTTTTCCAGTTTAGCGTAGAGGCTATTCGTTCTCAATCTGGAAAGGACTTCTCTAACATGTAGTCTATGTTGATCTAGGTCTTGTGGAAAAAATGAGAATGTCGTCCAAATAGACAACTACATACACATCCAGGATGTCTCTGAACAGATCATTAATAAGGCATTGGAATGTTGCTGGAGCGTTGCATAATCCAAATGGCATCACTGTGTATTCGAATAGACCGTATCTAGTTCGGAACGCAGTGAGCCATTCGTCTCCAGCTCTCATTCGTATCAGATTATAGGCGCCACGAAGATCCAACTTTGTGAAAACCGTGGCTCCCCTCAATCTTTCTATCAATTCCGGAATTAAGGGAAGGGGGTACCGGTTTTTTCGTGTACGCTTATTTAATTCTCGGTAATCGATGATAGGTCTTAAAGTACCATCTTTGTTTGTAACAAAGAATATCCCAGCCCCAGCAGGGGAGGTACTAGGTCTGATGAACCCTTTTCTAAGGTTATCATCGATATAGTTCTTTAAATGGTCCAACTCTGGTTTAGAGAGCGGGTAAATGTGGCCGTAAGGGATGGAAACCCCTGGGAGCAAGTCAATAGGGCAATCATAAGCCCTGTGGGGAGGAAGGACCTCAGCTTCCTTTTTGTCGAACACGTCGGCATAATCTGCATACTGAGTGGGTAGAATATTTACATCAGTATGACATAGAATAGATATGTCAGTGGTTGACGGGGAGATGTTAGGGATAGGAAAGGTAAGGCTGAGGTTATCCCAATCTATAATGGGTTTATGGTCACACAACCATTCCATACCGAGTATGATGTTGAAAATAGGGGAAGTAATAACATCAAATACACAGGAGTTAGTTACAGAATTATTAACAGTTACCTGTATAGGATCAGTTTGGTGTAGTACAGGCCCAGAAGCAAGTAGAGACCCATCAATAACCTTCACAGAGACTGGATTGCTTTTACACACAAAGGGTATTTTATTGGATTTCACAAAACCTAAATGTATGAAATTTCTACATGAGCCAGTATCTATGAGTGCTTCAGTGGACGTCTGGAAGTGGTCCCACTGTAAAAGAATAGGGATAGTGATATAAGCACTTTTAATTGTCTTCAACACATGAGAAGAATGTGATAATAACAACCTACCCTTCTTAGTTTTAGAAAGTACAGGGCAGTCTTTTACTTCATGGGATGGAGAGGCGCAATACATGCATAGGCTATGTATCTTTCTTCTAGCCTTTTCCTGAGCAGTGAGTGGCCCCTTCATAAACCCAATATCCATGGGTTGAGGACTGTCTTTCACCTGATAAGGCGGAGTAGGGAGGTAGCTTTTAGGGATAGCAGCCTTTTCATTCCTACGTTCTCTGAGGCGTCTATCAATATTGATAGTGAGTGTGAAAAACTCCTCCAGGGAGTCAGGGATTCCAATACGAGATAGTTCATCTTTTATTTCTTCGCTTAACCCCAGACGAAATTGTGTCTTAAGGGACACCTCATTCCAGCCGGAGTCACGTGCAGAAATCTTGAATAGGGTGATGTAATTTTCCACTGGATTTTTTCTTTGTTTCAGTGCCCTAAGGGTGTTTTCGTCAGAGACCTGTTTGAAAGGGTCATCGTAAAGTCCCGCCATCTGAGTGAAAAAACTTGATAGGGACCCTAAAACAGGGTCTTGGCTCTCATAAAATGAGTCAGCCCAGTGTTCCTTTGAGATTGGTAAAGGTTTATGTGTTGGCTGGTATTCCTGGAGAAGTTTTTACAGGATAACCTAGTGCATTTATATATGCCAACAGTATAGCTTTGAGCAAAATAAAAGCTGGTTGAATCACTCAAACTATTATTTGGCAGTTTAACATATGGTCATTGAATTCACAGATAACTTAGTATATGGTGCCACAAACACAAAGAGTTGTTTTAAGGAGTATTTCAGTGAAACATAAACATAGGAAGTCAATAGGTAATCAGACCTGAGTGCATGGTTCAGAGTTGGTCAGATATCCTCATACAGAAATACCGGATTATTCCCTTCAGTCTCCTGGAAGCTGGTAGCAGGAGCGTGGAGAGCGGTTAGAGCAGGCAAGCAGGGAGAGGTGCAGTCGGCTGTGTCTGATGACGTCAGCGGCAGCGTGTGCTGCACAGACACAGCTGACTCTGGAGTTCTGTAACTGCACCTGAAGTAAGAGCGGAGAGTAGGAAAATGGAAGAGCAGGTTAGTAGTAGGTTTAATCTCCTTCTAGCAGTGGCCCAAGGCGTCTGGAACAAAAAGGTGTAGAGAGGAATCTCTAAGGTACGTGTGAGTGCACACGGTTAGCCAGCATAGCACTGAATAAAGCAGCATTAGAATGAGGTAGGAGGTACCTTAAATAGGCAAATGCCTTAAAGGGACAGATGGCCATGTTAACCCTTACACTTTGTAGCTCACACATCCCCAAAACATCAGCGATGATTGCATGCAGAACAATTTTCCTGCCAGTTGTGGCTGAAATTTTAGTTGGTCTACCTGACCGTGGTTTGGTTTCAACAGAACCCCTCATTTTCCACTTCTTTATTAGAGTTTGAGCACTGCTAATTTGCATTCTCGATTCCTTGGATATCTTTTTATATCCCTTTCCTGTTTTATACACTTCAACTACCTTTTCCCGCAGATCCTTTGACAATTCTTTTGCTTTCCCCATGACTCAGAATCCAGAATCGTCAGTGCAGTACTGGATGAAAGATGCAAGGGTCTGTCAGGAGTACAGAAACTCATTGACCTTTTATACACACACTAATTACAAGAAAATAGATCACAGGTGAGGATGGTAACCTTTAAATTTGTGTGCATGTTATCAGGCCAAAATCCCCAGGGTATGTAAACTTTTTATCAGGGTCATTTGGGAAGTTTCTGTTGTCATTATGATTTAAAAAAGTAAACACGGTTGATTGATAATAAATGGCTTCAGCCAAACACTAACCATGAGTGAAAGAAACGTTTTTGTGTTATCATTCATATTCTCTGAAAAATGGCCAAGAAATCATAAATTCTGCCAGGGTATGTAAACTTATGAGCACAACTGTATATGCGCTCCATCCAACAGATGTGCCTGGTGTTTCCTTCTAGATATTCTAATCAAGAAAAAAATGGGTCTCAGTGTTATTAATATATGTTTTATGCCATTTAAATTACAACATTTGTAATTAAGGAAGCATAATGTTGATCTGCATTGGCTGGAAGGAACATTCTAGAAAGATATAGCAAACATTCAACCAATGCTTGATTATTTTTAAGGCTTATGTCAAGCTTTTTTTTTTTTTTTCGTCACATCTGTTACAGATCGCCTTTTTGCTCATGAAAGTTTTATTGAACATGCCCTTTAACATACAATTGGTGTTCTTAAGGTCAGGTGGAAAAATGAGTTTTCTTAAGGAAAGTTCTAAAGTCAAACCTACTGTCCATGATTTTACAATCATATCAGCCACAGGGAACTTTGTTTCCACATTAACAGCGACACCAATTTTGTCAGTCTCCCAATTTATCATTTATTTTATATTTTAGTATATCTGTTAACTCCTATTATAATTGTATTCAATATTGGGAGTGCTGCTTGCATCAATCAATTTCTAGAAGATAATTTTTGGATGATATTCCAAAAAAATAGATATGCAAATTACAGCATTCTATGCTCAGACTGATTTGAGGCTGGATATTTATTAAAACATAACTTTTATTAATATTTATCTATATAAAAAATGGGAATGTAATTTAAAATAAGAGTGAAATTGCTTTTTGTTATTTAATGTTTCTGGCATTTGTCTGTACATTACATATTATCTCTTGCCTTTAATTTATGCTTCTGTTTTGCCAAAAATAAATTATACATTATGTCATTTGGTATATTTTTTATTGTTCCCTGCTCAATAAATGGGCACTTCACTTGTAATCTAGCCCTAAATGGGCTATTTCTTTAAAGGGACAGTCTACACCAGAATTTTTAATGTTTAAAAAGATAGATAATCCCTTTATTACCCATTCCCCAGTTTTGAATAACCAACACAGTTATATTAATATATGTTTTACCTCTGTGATTACCTTGTATCTAAGTCTCTGCAGACTGCCCCCTTATCTCAGTGCTTTTGACAGACATGCAGTTTAGCCAATCGGTGCAAACTTCTAAATAACTCCATGGGAGTGAGCACAATGGTATGTATATGACACACATGAACTAGTGTCTAACTGAGAAAAAATTTCACAATGCTCTGTGCTAAGAGGTGTTTTTCAACGGTTTAGAAATCAGTTTGAGCCTACCTAGGTTTAGCTTTTCAAAAATACCAACAAGAGAACAAAGCAAATTTGATGATAACAGTAAATTGGAAAGTTGTTTAAAATTGCATGCCCTTTCTGAATCATGAAACTTTAATTTTGACTAGACTGTCCCTTTACGCTTTGTTGGGTCTCTTTAATACTTCAGAGCACATGTCTAAAAACACTTTTGAATTTGAACATGAAAATCAGCTAATAGAAATGCATGGGCACCCCAATATAAAAGGGGTACCTCACATTCAAAATTCAGCATGCGGCTGGTGACCACATGCGGCTGATCACAAGATGAGAACCACTGGCACCACCGGGATGAAGATGTAGGGTCGCCGGGATGAAGATGGAGCACCACCGGGATGAAGATGGAATGTCGCCAAGATGAAGATGGAGCACCGCCAAGATGAAGATTGAGCGCCGCCAACCTTCATCTTTGGGGAGTACCATCAAGAGGTTTAGAGTTCGTTTTTTTTTTAAAGATTAGCGCCTAGATTACGAGTTTTGCGTTAAAGGGACACTGAACCCCAATTTTTTTTCTAATGTGATTCAGATAGAGCATGACTATTATCAAATTTTCTTCATTCTCTTGGTATCCTTTATTTGAAATGCAATAATGTAAGTTTAGATGCTGGCCCATTTTTGGTGAACAACCTGGGTTTTTCTTGCTGATTGGTGGATAAATGAATCCACCATTAAAAAATTGCTGTCCAGAGTACTGAACCAAAAAAAGCTTAGATGCCTTCTTTTTCAAATAAAGATAGCAAGAGAACGAAGAAAAAATTGATAATAGGAGTAATTCGAAAGTTGCATGCTCTATCTGAATCACGAAAGAAAACATTTGGTTTCAGTGTCCCTTTAAGGTAAAAAAGTAGCATTAACAGGTCCTAACGCTGCTTTTTTACGCCCACTGCTATTACGAGTCTTGCAGGTATAGCTGTAAAGCACACTTTTTTGGCCTTACAGCAAACCGACTTACGTAAATTTCGTAAAGCCTTTTTTCTATGGGACTTCCATAACGCCGGTATTATGAGTTTGTCCTGGGAGCCCAAAAAGTGAGCGGTACAGCCTATACCGACAAGATTCCTAACGCATTTTAAAGTCAGTAGTTATGAGTTTTACACTACAACGCCGTAGCATAAAACTCATAACTAAAGTGCTAAAAAGTACACTAACAACCATAAACTACCTATCAACCCCTAAACCGAGGCCCTCCCGCATCACA